>NC_041014.1:7883627-8223608 GCF_004193775.1 Glycine soja | reverse complement strand
GATTACCAACGCTGAGTCGCCGTACACCTTGAGTAGTTTGACATTGGAGTCAATCGCTGCCTGGACGGCCAGGGCACATGCTTCATATTCGGCCATGTTGTTGGTGCAGTCGAATCCTAGCTTGGCTGTGAAAGGTACACATTGATTGTCCGGAGAGACCAATACTGCCCCAACGCCATGGCCTAGAATGTTTGACGCTCCGTCAAACCATACGGTCCATTTGTCCCGATCTTCGTCCGATTTTTCCTCAAACAAGGCCATGATGTCCTCATCCGGGAATTCAGGATGCATGGGCTGATAGTCGTTAAGAGGCTGTTGAGCCAAATAATCTGCTAAGGCGCTTCCTTTTATCGCCTTTTGGGTGACGTAAACTATATCAAACTCGGATAGCAGGACTTGCCACCGAGCGATTCGTCCCGTGAGAGCTGGCTTTTCAAAGATGTACTTAACCGGGTCCATCTTGGATATCAACCAAGTAGTATGGCTCAACATGTACTGCCTTAGGCGATGGGATGCCCATACTAAAGCACAACACGTTCTTTCGAGCAACGAGTAATTCATTTCACAAGTCGTGAACTTCTTACTTAGGTAGTAAACAGCGCGCTCTTTCTTTCCGGATTCGTGATGTTGCCCCAGCATACACCCCATTGACTCGTCCAAGATTGTCATGTACAAAATGAGAGGCCTTCCAGGTACTGGTGGCATAAGCACGGGAGGATTCATAAGGCACTTCTTGATCCTTCCAAAAGCTTCTTGGCAATCCTCATTCCAGCGATCAGTTTGGTTCTTGCGTAAGAGCTTGAACAACGGCTCACAAATGGCGGTGAGCTGCGATATGAATCTGGCAATATAATTCAAGCGTCCCAGGAAACCTCGGACTTGCCTTTCTGTACGGGGTTCCGGCATCTCAAGGATAGCCTTCACCTTTTCGGGGTCTACCTCTATCCCTTTCTGGCTTACAATGAAACCAAGTAATTTCCCTGATTTGACCCCAAAGGTACACTTGGCGGGGTTCAACCTTAATTGATATTTCTTAAGCCTTTCGAACAACTTCCGCAGGTTGACAAGGTGTTCTTCCTCGGATTTAGATTTAGCAATTATGTCGTCCACGTAGACCTCGATCTCTTGATGCATCATATCATGGAACAAAGCTACCATGGCCCGTTGATAAGTTGCCCCAGCATTCTTGAGTCCAAAGGACATCACCTTGTAACAGAACGTCCCCCACAGGGTGATGAAGGTAGTCTTTTCCATATCCTCTGGCGCCATCTTTATCTGATTGTAACCGGAGAAACCATCCATGAAGGAAAATAAAGCGAAATTGGCCGTGTTATCCACGAGGATATCGATGTGTGGCAAAGGAAAATTGTCTTTGGGACTGGCCCGATTCAGGTCCCGATAATCCACACACATTCGTACTTTCCCATCTTTCTTAGGGACCGGTACAATGTTGGCAACCCATTCCGGATACCGAGCGACGGCCAGAAAACCAGCGTCAAATTGCTTCTTCACTTCTTCTTTTATCTTCAAGGATGTTTCGGGCTTCATCCTTCTCAGTTTCTGCTTTACCGGGGAACACTCGGGATTTAGAGGTAATCGGTGTTGTACAATGTCAGAACTCAAACCGGGCATATCTTGGTATGACCAAGCAAAGATGTCTTGGTAGTCTTTTAGCAGGATTATTAATTCTTCACGGATAGGTGTGGTAATACCTGTGCCTATCTTTACTTCCCTTCTTCCACTGCCAATTCCCAAGTCTACTAGTTCTGTTTCTTCTTGATGAGGCCCCATTTCTTGGTCCTCATGGGCGACCATCCTTTCTAATTCTGGGGGAAGTCCCACATCCTCGTTCCCTTCACCTTCCGTTTGATTCGTTTCTTGCTCGAAGTTGATAAGCGGGTCCCAGGTATTAGTACCTTTGGGGGACTCGTCATCGGATCTGCCATTTCAGAAAAAGAAGTAAACATGCAAATGAATGAGAATGGGTAGAGACGTAGGAACAGATGAAGAAAGGTCCTTGTATTATAAATTCAAAAACAAAAGACACAAAGCCTTAACAAAAGGAAAAAATCTAAAGCCTAGGCCCAACTATAGAGCTTTTAAAACCGTAAAGGTTTACATTATGCTCGTTGCGTAAATGCCGGGGCGTTCCTCCACTCGCCAATTTCCTAGCTGGAAATCAGGAGGGCATGGTCGTACCAAATCCAATGTACTCGGAACATCATCTTCGTATATCGTGACCACTTGACCTTCGTCTCCCTGACCCGCGCTTATAAAGCTTCTACTTATGTGGCAAGGCGGGCTTCCTTCACTTTCTTGTCTCAACCACGAGCTTTGGCCACTGCTTTTCCTTCCCGCGATGCTTCTCTTCATATCCGCCTGAGTGGGCTTATAGCCTAAACCATACTTCCCACGATTTCCTTTGGCATTTATCAAGCTAGTTATGCCGCCGTTGTCTTTGCCTAAACCCATTCCGGGTTCGTAACCGTTTCCCAACATAACTCGGGCCATCATTACTGCTGCATCGGACAGGCAAGCTTGCCCAGAGAAGGAGTCCACGGAGGAAATGCTTACCACCTCAAAAGACTGGAAAGCGGTTTCTAATGACTCCTCTGCGGCTTCCACATAAGGCATAGAGGATGGGCAGCTCACCAAGATGTCTTCCTCGCCTGATACGATGACCAGATGCCCTTCCACTACGAATTTCAACTTTTGGTGGAGTGTTGAGGGAACAACTCCTACTGAGTGGATCCACGGGCGCCCCAACAGACAGCTGTATGGGGGGTTAATATCCATTATTTGGAAGGTAACCTGACAGGTGTGAGGGCCTATCTGTACTGGGAGATCGATCTCTCCCCTAACCTCTCGGCGGGTGCCGTCGAAGGCACGAACCACCATTGAACTTGGCTTTAAGTGGGAGGCATTGAATGGTAATTTCTCCAAAGTGCTCTTAGGCATCACATTTAAACGGGAACCATTATCGATGAGCACTTTGGCTACGATATGGTCCATACACTTGACTGATATGTGCAAAGCTTTATTATGCCCTCTCCCCTCGGCGGGGATCTCTTCTTCGGCGAAGGCGAGATAGTTGTTGGCAGTGATATTATTGACCAGCCCTCCAAAACCTTCTACCGAGATATCTTGGGCCACGTGGGCCTCGTTAAAAACCTTCACTAGCAGAGCCCGATGAGGCTCGGAGCTCATGAGTAACTCCAGCAGCGAGACTCTGGCCGGAGTTTTGTTGAGCTGTTCGATAACCTTGAATTCGCTCTGCTGAATTATACGGAGGAACTCGCTGGCTTCCTCTAGCGACACCTCCTTTTTACCATCCTTTTTCTCCGGAAGGCCTTTTGCCGGAATATCTTTATTCGAAGCGTGGGGTGCTTTGCCATCTTGTTCCTCCCCCACTTTTCCTTTTCCCTTGACGTCCGCGGGTTGGACTGGTAGGACCGGAGGCGCGAACACACGACCACTACGGGTCACACCACTTAGTCCCGTGATATTTGTTACTTTAGCTGACAACGAGCTGACGTCGGTGGCTTCTTCTTCCTTCTCCCTCGGAGGTGTATATCTCCATGGTACTGCGTGGCTATTTTGGTATGGGAAAGGAACAGGTCTAGCTGCTAAGGGCTGTCCGGGCTTTTGTGAAGCTGTGCCCTTGGTGAAGTATATCACCAAGGGTTTGGGCCTCACAACACCGCTCCCATCCGCGGACTGCATGCATATATGCTGC
Source organism: Glycine soja (assembly GCF_004193775.1). Lineage (NCBI taxonomy): Eukaryota > Viridiplantae > Streptophyta > Magnoliopsida > Fabales > Fabaceae > Glycine > Glycine soja. The sequence continues at coordinate 8,219,872 of NC_041014.1, read as the reverse complement.
TCTTCTCTTCCTTCACTGCCAACTTCCAGTCGACCTTGATCTATCATTTGCTGTAACAATTCCTCTACTCCCAAACATGTTTCCATGTCATGCAGCTCGCCGGAATGCAGTAAACAGGAATCCTCCTTACGCGCACTATGGGGAATCATGCCTCCCTTTTGTAGGGCCTCAAAGATAAACCTCCTAGGGGTTGCCACATCCCTTAAAGGTTTAGACTTGCGCGGCCTATCGGACTCAACGGCGTTAACTACTCCCCCTCCATGATTGGCGAGCGGGTTGGTTCTCACATTGGGCCGATCCTCTTGGAAGGTCAGCCATCCAGCATCCATCAAATGTTGGACCTTGTATTTAAGGGCCAAGCATTTTTCAACGGAATGTCCCGGGACACCCCCATGGTACTTGCAAGTTGCATTAGGGTCATACCACTTTGGGAAAGGGGGTTGGAGGACCTTTCCGGGAGTTACCACGACCAAATGGTTGGCGATGAGGGACGGCAAGAGGTCTTCGTACGTCATTGGGAGTGGGGTGAATTCTTGAAATGGCCTCAGAGGGAAGTTCCTTATCGCGTTGGAATTACCGGCTGGGCGAGTTGTGTTCGGAGTTGGAACTTGGGGAGCTTCCCTCTGGGTGGGTGCCTTAGGCTGCACGGGTGCTGAAGTAGAGGCGTTCCCGGTATGAGCCAAGAAGCTCGGGTGATGTTGCGCGTACTGATGGGTACCATGAGGTGTCTGCAGGGGTTTGACCCACGCGGGTGTTGAAGAGACGGCATGGGCATCTCCTTCTTTCCTCTTTGCCCCTGTTGCCCCGATTCTTTTGGCATTCGCACTCGTGGAGGAAACGTAATCGAACTTTCCTCTTTTCAATCCTACCACGATTCTTTCCCCGGCGAATACTAGGTCCGCGAAGCTGGATGGCATGTAACCTACTAGCTTCTCATAGTAGAACACTGGCAGAGTGTCTACCATCATGGTGATCATCTCTCTCTCAACCATGGGAGGAGCTACTTGTGCCGCCAAATCTCTCCACCGCTGGGCGTATTCTTTAAAGGTTTCGCCTTCTTTCTTGAACATATTCTGCAGCTGAGTGCGATCGGGAGCCATATCGGAGTTATACTGATATTGCCTTAGGAAGGCAGTAATCAGATCCTTCCAAGTACGGATACGGGAAGCTTCCAAATTAGTGTACCAAACTACCGCGGCTCCGGCCAAGCTATCTTGAAAGAAGTGTATTAAAAGCTTCTCATCTTTAGAGTGCGCGCCTATCTTGCGACAGTACATCTTGAGATGGTTTTTGGGACAGGTCATCCCTTTATACTTGTCGAAGTTCGGCACTTTGAACTTCGGGGGGATAACAACATCGGGTACTAAGCAAAGATCTGTCATGTTTGCGAACGAATAGTCCCCAAATCCTTCCACGGCTCTCAATCTTTCCTCGAGGAGATCGAGCTTCCTCCTTTCTTCAGTTGCCGGGGGCGGTCCTTCCGTGGACAAAACTATTGGTTGTGTCGTGATGTTGGGCTGAGGCAACGTGCTGGGTGACGGCCCTTCGGGGATCGGGGGATAGAACTCGACATCCCTTCGAGCATAGTCTTGAGGGTCTTTGTGGACCTCGTCGGGCTGTTGAGGAGGCTCTCTTTCAAGGACGGGAGAAGGAATATGGCCCTCATCGTCTTGCAAGACGGGTGGTGAGTAGTTGGGCGGCAATCCATAAGGGTAAGCCGCTCGGTTGTATCCCAGATGAGGGCTGCCATCGTGCCCCAATGTGTCCCTTCCCCGTCCTACTATGTTTACGGGAGGATGGTGCGCAGTTGCCAAGAGAGTTGGGTCTGCTTCGGCAGCCGAACTGACAGCGGCAGCGGTGGCCACGTTTTTCTCCATGAGCTGCCTCATTCCTAACATGGCCTCCATCATGGAAGCCATTTGTTCTTTCAGAGCCGACATGTCGGCTTTCATCTGTTCCTGTGTCTCCTCTTGATCACCCATCGTTCTAGATTTGGATCTGGTGCGATAGGGATGCCTTGTGGCGCGTTTAGTTATGGTGTTTTTCCCTAAAAAAACCAAACGTGAGGAGTGGGTAAAGAAAGAAAGAATGCATGGTAGAGATGAAATGCAGGAGTGATTTGATTCGCACAAGCTTTTTGGAGTAGAAACATGGGACCAACTCATTTTATTTCAAAAAGAAAGTCGTATCTAGTCAAGGTCTGAGAGACCATACAAGTTTCCTAGCGATTTCTAATTATGTGGGCCATTAAGTCTATCATATGCTGACAATAGCCTAGAAGCCCATGAATTTCTTCGGGGGCGGAGTAGGTGTCCGCCATCGCCTTGGCCTTGGCTAACAATCGGGGAAGTTCTTGACTCCCGTTCAAGGTAAGAGCAAACCGATCCATCCACATGGTTGCCTCTTGGTGTAAAGAGTCAATCACCCTTCCTCTAGCCTCTTTTTCCGCGTATACTTGGCCATACTCGTCCACGATCCTATGCTCGTGGGCCGTGGCTAGACCTAACTCTTCTTGGTACTTGGCGATGATAGCTAGCATGTTGGTCTCCGTCTCGCATAAACGCTGAGACAAGCTTCTTTTGGACCTTGAACAGGCAACTAACTCCTCTTTCAAAACCATGCTATGTGCTCGCGATTGGTCCTTCTCTTCCCTTCGCAGCTTGAGTTCATTGTTGCTACCCCACAGAGCTCCGCGAAATTTGTTCCGGCCATACTCTTCCTTGCGAGCCCTCTTGGTCTCTTGTTCAAGGGCTCGTGCGGTGGTTGCATTCTCTTCCCGTAATCCGGCACACTCCTTCCAGATGTGTGTAGCGGCCAACTTGAACTTCTCCTTGGCAAGTTTCGCCTTTCCTAACTCGCTTTTAAGAGCTTGGACTTCTTAGTCCTCTTCCGGTGCTTCGAAACTCTCTTCGCTGACGACTTTTAACTTGGCGAGCCAATCTAAACCTCGTATATGAACTTTCAGCCATTCATGGTAACCACCAATGATGCCATTACGAATGCCCCTAAGTTCTTGATCTTTCCTTAACGGGGTTTCCCATGCCTTATGGATTTTTTGTATAGCCTTGAAATTTTGCGCGCCGAAATTCCTCACAAGGAAAGGAGACATGCTTTCTTCCGTCGGTGCTCCCCTCATGGGATACCCTAGTTGTCTTATAGCGAGCGCGGGATTGTAGTTAATACAACCCCTCGTTCCTATCAGCGGAATGTTTGGGTACCCTCCACATGAGAAAAGGACTCCCTCCTTTCCTTCCTTCCATCAGGGGAACCAATTGATTGCTCTACCTCCTATCCCAGCCAAAAGCTGGTCCCAATCTATTCTTTTCTTTTCAGTACACAAGCGATGGCTTTGGAGCGGACATGGATGCCTCGTGTTTTGCTGGAACAGGTGTGAAACCAACCAAACACAGAGAGCGGGCAAGCAACAGATGATCCGCGCGCTACTCTTTTCGCACCTTCGGTCAAATGTGTCAAATAAATCTGCCAAGACAGCCACCGCCGGACTTTCCTTGCTATGGTGGTATGCAAGGAAAGCGTCGATTGCTGCTAGGTCCACCAAACCATCTATGTTTGGAAAGAGGACAACCCCAAAAATTAGCAAAGCTAACACATCCATAAACGGGACCCAATCTCCTTGATTGGTCATACCCCTCGCCTTGTCTTCTAGGTACCTCCGTGGTAGGCCCGCTATGCCGTTCCGAGTCTGTTTTATGCGGTCCAAACCTCTTGCTGAATCCTTGACCACAGTTGCAATTCTGCTCAAAGAGGGGAGACACCCGGAGGAAAGGTATGGTTTTCTTCCCCCAAGAGGACATCCTAGAATTTCCTCAAATTCTTCAATGGTTGGTACCAATTGGAAGTCTCCGAACGTGAAGCATCTCAAAGGCTGGTCGTAGTATTGGGTGAGTGATGCAATGGCTTCTATGGATATCTCTGCTATGGTCAACTCTAAGATCTTTCCGTAAATCTTGCGGAAGGCTTGCATTTGGAGGGGTTCCATCAACCGCCCTAATTCCTTGATGCTGGTGATATCTAGGCCTTTAACCTTGACTTGGTAAAACCTCTTGCCGGTTTGATTTGTCCCCATGCTTACTAAAGTGAGACAAAAAGCTGGTGCAAATCAAAACTCCGATATCTCATGGGTGGAATGGATGAATGCATGAAGGAATGCATATGACACAGATGCAATCTAGGAATGCGGGGGCCCGAGGAATTGTCTCCTTCTTAGATACAACGTCTAGGGGTAGCAAAGTGCCCCAACATACGTTTTTAAGAAGGCGACACGGACCCTCCGTTGGTTTGTTTACAGAGGGGATCAAGACAGAACCCATATGTGATGCAGATGCAAAAGACGCAATGCGAGAATGTCCACTGAACATAAGCAAAAGGGTATATGATATTTATGCATGGCAGAGTGAAAAATGGCACGCAGCGTGTTTGCTCCGTGTCCCTATTTAAGGGACCTATAAGGGAGAGAACTAACTAGGCATTTTAGTGATAACCCCCAAGGTAGTCATATCTCTTTTGATAGTTTCTAGAGGTATCATTCTCTTCGAAGAACATATTGCAGCAGTAGGGACTACTAGCAACAATAAGTTTTCAAAGAGAAAAGCTCTAGATGAGGGTTCACTGTAATCAAGCAAGTCGGAGACCTAGCATGATCACAGATTCACCTCCACTCCTTATGTTCCCATGAACCCGGGTATAGGGCCCTTTCTCACTCACAGTGTGTGCAAATAGTGTTGGTGTTTGTGTGCATCAAATGAATAAATATTTACCTCATGCATACATTTTAAAACGCACTAAAAGCAATAAAGAGTTTATATACACAAGAACATAATGAAGGGAAACCAACAAAGGGATAAGTCACGATAAAACATTGCACAAGATTAAATGGCCTAACTCTCTAAAAACGATCCCCAGTGGAGTCGCCAACTGTCGCAACCTACCCTTCGGCGGGAGGGCGACGCGTGACTCGCGGGATGCGTGTTCCACGAAAGGAATACGCGCGGAGTCGCCACCAATGTTTATTTGAGGAAAACGTCGGAAAAACCGGAAAAGACGCGATCTACGGACTTTTAAGTGAAAGGTTCGGGAGTTGTATTTGCGCACGGGGAAGGTATTAGCACCCCACACGTTCGTCCCAAGGGACGGCAGCCTTTATTCGAATTGTGCAAACGTGACTTTGATTTTTAAGTTCCCTTTTTATGTCTTTATATCCTTTACACCCTTTTTTATATTTTTCTCTTTTGTGGTCGACAAGGGTGTTTCCCTTTGCTCCTACGTATTCCTCAATTGCGATGAGGAAATCAGACCTACATAGTTCTTTTATCAAGTGATTCCTTTTTTACTTTAAAAGGCGATCATTTTAAGGCGTTGGACCTTGAAAATGATCCATTTTTACTTAGTGAGAAATTGAAATGATAAACTTCAAAAACCTATTTTTATGGACGAGCTTGACTAGGCGAGTTGATTTTAGCCTTAATTTCACTTTAGTTATTAGTCAATTCAATTAAGAATGAGAAATCCCAAAGAGAAAACGTCCGATTGATTTTTTGCTTTATTTTTACTAAAAGACATTTTTTTATTATTATACCTCTTTTTGATTTCCAACGTGGTTACGGCACGACCGAACGGTCGGAATTCATTTTAACCGAAGTTAACGGATAATACAATTCAAATGATCGGTGGAAATTTATTTTATTTTTAGGTTAAGCGAGAAATGACTTAAGTAAAATGGCTTAAGCACGTCAAGAGGGGGTATAAAAAGTAAATGAAACGAGAATAAAAATACACGAAACACAATGTGGACCACCACGGGTACATAGAATGAATCGAAAAGCTTGGTTCGAGGTACTTACCCGTTGAAGATCGAAGAACGATGAAGAACGAATGAAGAACGTCGAAGAACGGTCGAAACCTTTGCGAAATTCTTCACGGAAAACGTTACGGAAACGTTTCGGAAGCGCCTCGGCTTAGATTTTCTTCACGGAAACAATTTTTCCAAGCAAATTCGAAAGAGAGAGAAGTGCCTAAGGGGCTGAACCCTTTTCCTTCTCACTTCCTCCCCTATTTATAGCAAAATAAGGGAGATGCTTGCCGCCCAGCTCGCCCAGGCGAGCAGGGTTGCTTCCTCCAGAAGCAACAACCTTCTGGAGGAATCTTCTGGAGGGCCCAAGTGGGCCTGGTTGCTATTTGCACCCCCATTTTTACTAAGTACACCCCCCTTGCCTTTTTTTTGGTGATTTTTTTTTCGTAAAGTTACGGAAACTTACGAATTTCGTAACGATACTTGTTTTCTTTCCGTAATGTTACGGAACCTTGTGGATTACATAATCATCCCTTTTTTGACTTACGGAATGTTACAGAATCTCACTAATTGTGCAACGATGCTTCCATTTGATTTCTGGTGTGTCACGGAACCTTACGGATTGTGCATCAATATTTTCTTTTGTTTTCTGGCACGTCCCGGAATTTCACAAATTGCCTAATGATGGGTGCCAAGCACCTTACAAGGACCAAATAAAAGTCGCATGTCATCAAGCAAAGGTCCCCGGACGAAATTAGGGTATGACACTAATATTCCGGAATGAAAGTACTCCAACTGGGAAGAAGACGGATACAAGGATAGCAACTACAACTCAATGTTGTGAATAGGATCTAATGAGATGAAAAGGAAATGCAACTTCTTCTTCGATCCCTTCCCGCCATTTAGGATTCGAGTAGCGGTTCATTTTAGACAAATGAATATTATGTCAACGAAGCATCTGAGTAGCACCCATTTCCCGCAAATGATTAGTGGAACTTAAAATACATACTGAATATTCATAGTGTAGTGAATCTTTCCTAAAGCCTGGCTTTGAGCCTTTTGCCTGCTTCTGCTTGTTATTCTGCCTCTTCAAGTGTCCTAAGACTAGTTCCTTTGTAACTAATATCCACTCATAGGGGATACTCTGAATATCTATTGTCGGAGAATAAGCCAATAGAATATCCTGAGGAGAAGAATCAGATAGGGAGTGAGGTAGCGGTGATCCAAGCAAGATAGTCTGGAGAAAGTGCAAAGAGAATACCTCTGCTGTTAGCTAAGGCTGGAAGTGCTGCGGAAGGAGCAGCTCGAACTCATTTCGGAGGCTGTGTCCCGGCTGTCACACTCGGTGACAGGCAGGGAAGACTATAGAAAAAGTAGTTCCATTATCTTCTTTCTACTTGTTAAGGCCTATCCTTTGACTTATTTCTGTTTCGAAATTAATTATTGTAGTTAGCATAACAGAATGCTTTTAAAGCTCTAGTTCTCTAATAAAGTCATATGTGGTTGTTTATGTAATGTAGTGTTTTATGTAGTAGTAATTAAGAAATCTTTTGGATTAATGTTTTTTCTCGATTGATAGAAGGACAGATTCTATTGTTTTGAACCTTGCTCGCATAAAGTCGGATTTGAATTTCAATCCAACAATCAGGATGGATAGAAAGACATACCATCTGCCCTTTGATTCTCTGGCCGAGTTGGAATTTCATTTTTAGGGGGCAAAAGATTTTACATTTACATGAGTAAGTGTAAAAACTTCTGCACAGCAGTTCTGGAACAATTTCTACAGTCAGCTGTCGGGGATTGCTAAGTCTTTCACTTAGGGTTCTAATGTTGGTCAGTATCACGATGATGTTATAAGGTTGTTGTTGGATTCAAAGCTGAAAAGACAAGGTATTGGGTTTACCATGACAGAGTTTATTTATTTACAGAACCATATGGAAGATCTGACATTAGCTATTCGAGTAAAATCATAGGATTGAAAGACGATTGCTACTTTCTTGCCTTGGGGCATCGCATTCTGGATAACGTAATAAAAAAGTCTTTCTCTACTCTCTTCAGTCTGGTTTGCTTTAGAAGTAAGCAAGCAAAGACAAGTGGTAGGCCTATATGGAGATAGTTCGTTAGTATGCCCATTTTTCCTTAGTCAAAGGGCATGTTAAAAGAAGCTTCTAGGTCAGTTTATTAGCATGCAAAAATATAAGCTAAAGCAAGAAAAGGGATGTGCTTTCGCGCTAGTTACTCATCCGTAGCTTGGTCTTTACGCATGCTAAAAAAGCTATTCTTTGGGACGTAGAAAGGAAATATCCTAATTCAGTAGAGAACGTAGCTGGTGCACAAGACAAAGGAGGACAGGAGGGGTTCGGGGGAGGAGCTCTCGGCACATAGTCAGTCGGCATGGTCTTTCATGACCCATAGGCTTTGGGCTTCGATGGCTGCTTGAAAGACACATATTGGGAAGTTGGCTATGGTCCGTCGTGCATTGTGCAGACGACTGATGGCTTACATTGCCAAGAGGGCATTGTGAGACAAAGGAAAGGGCTGAAAAGGATGGTGCCCAGGATCTCACTATTACCTATGCATGTGCGAGAATGCGATACGGTAGAGGTCGATGTGTCATTGGGACACTTAGCATGGTAGACCGGGCTAGAGTGTTGTTACCACCGGAAGAAATGCCATGATGCTCTCTTGTGGAAATTGAAGTGGAACTTCACTTCAAGGGGATGTGATGTCTGGTGTGGCGAACCGTCATCACTACTGCAGGAGAGAGCTACAATGAGACTCGCTGCGGAAGTAGAGTTAGACGACCGCATCCTATTGCGTTCACGGGCGAAGACAGAACTCAAGCTTCGTAGTTAGGGCAAAGTACTGGCATGCTGCTATTGGTAGACTGATGAAGTCACAAAGGCTGAATTGGAAAAAGTCGGATACATTCATAAGGGTTTGGCATGAGTTAGCTAGAGACTCTGTGACGGCTCACTGGTTGGTGAGAACGCTGTATGAAAACGAAGTTGCTAGAATGCTGTTTCGAAAGGGTCGTTCCAAGGAGAGGCAAACCCTCCAGTTTGCTTGACAGGGTTAATCTAGGTGCCCTCTGGCTCGCATTCCGTCCCAGTTCCTTACCTCCTTTGGGTGGGGATAATAAGTGACTTGCTCTAATGCACCTTTTACCTAGCCCTGTCATTCTTCATTTCATATTCTTTCGTTTCCATGAAAAGAAAGAGTTCAAAAGATTTGCCACCACTACTTCCGGAGTGAACCGCTTTCGAACAAGATGGAACGGTCTTTCTTTCTTCAAAGGTCGGCTTATTACGCCGCTAACTTACCTAACGTATAAAGATCGCTTTCAATGCGGTGACCAATAGCGAAGTAGTACCAATTGTCATGTGCTCTAAAGCTAGTCAGGAGCTTTTACTCTTTCAACGAGTCGAGTCAAAAATTGATACCCTTGATTTCTCTATTGGCTCTCCCAAAAAGAAAGTAGAGTGATATGTGCAGGTTGAATTCGAGATGTGCATAGAACGGGACCAAGTGGTTTAGGAAGCCGGACCGGAAGACCTATAGCCGAGGATACTCTCTAAGTGAAAGACTCCACTTTTTTATGATGCAATCCTACCCCGCAAGGGCATTGGATAGAAGACTCCAAGTAGATTGGGCCAAAGATCCAAGGGAAGGCCCTAGGGATCTCATGAGCCTTAGGGTAGATTTCAAGCCCATGGACCAAGTATGAGCCCGCTTATCTTTGTAAATATTAGAATAGGTTTTTCCTTCGTTTGGGCCTTGTATTTTGGCCATTCTAGTAGTATAGGGTTTTAGCCTTGTATTTCGGGGCATTTTGAGTAGTCTTTGTAGCAACGACTTTTTTTGTTTTTTTCATGTTTTTTTGGCATAGGGGTGAGCTTAGCTATTATAGGGGGTGTGTAGCTAAGCTCTAGCTTCTTTAGGAATCTTCTTAAGGAAGCTTCTCAAGGAGGTGAGCTTAGTTATGAGAGGGGTGTGTGTAGCTAAGCTCTAGCTTCTCAAGGAAGTTTTCTCAAAGAAGCTTTTCAAGGAAGTTTTCTCAAGAAAGCTTCTCAAGGAAGCTACCTAGTCTATAAATAGAAGCATGTGTAACACTTGTTGTAACTTTGATGAATGAGAGTCTTGTGAGACATACTTCAAAGTTCCACTTCTCTCCCTCTTTTATTCCTTCAATTTAGTGCTCCCCCCCTCTCTCTTTCTCTCCCTCTTTCTTTTCCTCCATTGAAGCATCCTTCCAAGCTTCTTATCCAAGGCTCATCTTGGTGGTGAAGCTCCTTCTTCCATGGCTTATTCCCTAGTGGATGGCGCCTCCTCTCACCTCTTCTCCTTTGTCTTCCGCTGCATCTCCATGGTGGAAAATCACCATTAAAGGACCTCATTGAAGCTCAAAGATCTAGCCTCCATAGAAGCCTCACAAGCAAGCTTCCATCATTTTATATCTCAATCTCAATTGGCTTCTCATATAGAATGATTTGAACCCACCCCTATAATATAAAGGGACGAGTGCCTAAAGACCGTCCATCTTCAGATTGAGCCCTATTTTTTCCTATTACTTTCTTTTTTGATTTTATACTCCCTTCGTGGATCTCCCCTCTTATCCAATCAACCAACTGTCCCAGGCCGAGAAATAGCGTTCCCGGAAGAAGCGCCACCCCTAGCTCGACTGTCTTCTTTTGAAGACCAACGAGACTACTAGGTGAGGAAGGAATTTTGTACAAACTCAGACTTTGAATGGATCACTTTTCATCCTAACTCTCAGAAGACCAAGCATGAATAGACGTAGGCAGTGCATAAGAATCTCTAATTCCTAAACACCCTAGGGAAAGATGAATAACCTTTGCATGGAGCCGCACTCGAAAGAAAGATTAGTAACCTTCCAAATCCTCTACCGGTTTTCAATGTCAGTAAAGTAATCCAGTATAAGAAGCCCGCATACACGCTCTCCTCCTCCACCCCATACCTGATAGGGTGGCCTCGCTTTATTTATAAGGCTACAGAAAAAGGTGAAGCCCACCTTTCACACCTCCAGCAAACTACCCAAGACCTGACGAGAGATCTCTCTCCCTCTTTTTTTGGGCATAGGCCACCGCTTTGTTTTACGTGGATTCTTTCCATTGCCCTGTGGTAAAGGTGCATTCCCTCTTCCGTTAGTTGTTGAAATTTTTCATGTTAGTGAAAGCGTGGTTACGGGTTTCCTTTTCTATCCCCATCTAATCGTACATCTCTTTTTTCTTTCTTTGAGACTCGGGGACAGGGACTCAGAGGGAGAAAATGTGTGACTTGCCAATGTCAAAGCTGTTTCTTCTTTGTTTTCGAATCCAGACTAAGGTCCGATCGAGGTTATCTTCTTCCTTGTCTAGGATAATTTCCCTAGCCCCTTTAGTGAGGTACCTTAACCTTGCATTAGATTCTCTTTCGAAGTGTTGTAAGGTGCATTTGCTTTAGCTTGAGTGCTTCCATGCTTGCTTTTCGTCTATTCCCACTTAGTCTGTCTAGTAGTTCGAGTTCTTTTTTTGTAGACCAGATGGGACCTAACAAACTCTCTACGTTTGTACCTGTAGCTAACAAGTCAGAAGTGCCCCCTGAGTCCGAGTTAGCTGTTCTACTTCTAGTTCAAGACAGCCGATAAGTCCATTTCCCTAAGGTGACAGTGGGCCCAACATAGAACCCCAAGCAATCTAACAAGCACACGCAGTCACATAAGATAGAGTTTTCCCATGGGAAATTTCTAAGCTATCTAGTGTGGTAGGACTTTCTTTGATGGTTCATGTAGGCTTAGGTCTTTCATTCGGGCCCTATTGGGGCACCCTATGGGCCAGCCAATGCATATAAGCTTGGGCTTTCTTAACGTGGCTCATTTGATGACTCAGTACATGGATGTCACGAGTCTATTGGCATAGAATATCGAATCTTTTCCACGTAAGCTGGTTGTACAAAGTTTGTTTGTTCATACAGGCAGTGTAATTGGGGGAGATTTTGTTTGCTCCGCAAGGTAGCCAGAGCCAGCCAGTTTTTCATTAAACAGACATGATAGTCTTCAACTGCAAAAAAGTAGTGCGGAGAACTAGCCAGAATTGTGCCTGCCATCAAATTCGGTGACGCATTACGGGATTCCACTACACATTCATAGGCTGTTAGGGAGGGTTGTGCAAGTGAAGAAGGCCTAGGGCATTCATTAAAAGAAGACAGACTTTCAGGGGTTTGCATGGATGTCTTTAAGGGTAAGCCACTCTATGGCTATTAAGGATTAAGCCTTCTAGCATTAGATATCCACAAGCAGAATAGGATCCCCAACATGGGACAGGTGAGGCTTGGATTTCAAGATGAGGAATAGCACAAAAAAAAAGGAAGCGTTCGGCATTAGAGATGGCTTCAGACTCGACCTGAAAGGTGCCAATTACATCTATTGGACCAGACGAAAATACAAGCTTTCTTGTAGCATGCATGGGTTTGACGTATTCTTTTGCTTGAATTCAACTAGATCCCTTCCCGCCTAGTATTTCTCACTGGTAGGCTACCGGGGAAACTCGGTGGAGCCGCTGCTGGTTCTTTGTCTCTTTGGCCCTTAGTTGGCGCCCTAGTCGACCTCTTCTTCTCTTTATCCATTCCACATTCTACTTTCTGTAAACCCCTTACTCTGTGTCTTGCGCTTTTCAGCCTGAATTCCATTCCCGTAATTCTTCTATGATATGAAACTACATACATCAATTAAGAAAATAGTATAGTAATCTAAGATAAGATAGAGTCTTACTAGTGGCCCTTTCGGGGACTCTTGGGTGAGACTGGAAAGCAAGACTGATTACCTTCGTGCCCCTCACCCGAGGTCACCAGTTGTCCATTCCGATCGGGGAATAAGCCAAAGGACAGCCAAGACCATCCTTCCTAGGGTTAGGTTCAAGGGTTGATTCGAAGACGCATCTCCTCTCTTCGGGAAGCTAACAAATAAAGAAAGCTTTTGGCCTCCTTGCCTCTGTATGAGCCTTTTCGCTAATATGCTCGGAAAGTAATGGTTCCTTGCTTCTGGAGTTCCTTCTTTGATTGAGGGAGTACGGAACCAAGCCCGGTGTTCTCTCCCATTAAGTTAAGCAATTTTGAAATTCATTCAAGGCTTGCTTTTAGAGCAATGAAGCTGAAAGATGAATTGAGAAGATCCAGAGCGAACTAATGAGTTTGAGTTCATGAGGTTTAGAAGCTAAATTGCACGAGCATTAGAGTAGCTAGGATTTGATACGAGTGAGACGAAGACTCAATGGTTCTTACAGACCAATCTCGACAAATAACATAAATTAGACAGTAACGAATACGAATTCAGTCAATTCAAAATTCTTTGTCTCTCGACTTATAATTTTAAGGTTTTTATTCCATTGTTGAAAATCGAAGTTGTGTAACGCATATAGTTATCGATTGATAAGTGACTTCGTTTCCAAGCTTTTTCGTAAGTCAATCCAGCTCGTCTTTATTCTCTTATTCCATTCATGAGTTGCTAACTTACTATTTATCAATAGTGTGATTTTTCTCAGGTGATTGATCAAGTGGAATTAGAAATTAACAGATAGGGGAATGGCCTGCTCTAGATGCTCTCGAAGCAGTCGTAAGCCTAAGGTAAGGTTTGAAATCCTTAGGTTTAGCCTAGCCCTTTATCGAAATAGAATGCGAAGAAAATGAAAAAAATCCCGCCGTGAAAGTGGCACAAACCGGGATATCCTCTAGGAAAGAGAAAGGCATCAGCCAATCCCAGGAACGGAGCAAGGTATGAGTTCGACACCCACTTAGCCCATAGCTTTATGGCTTAGAAGAGTCGCTGGCATTGGCTCTTTGCTTTAGGGACAATCGATCAAGGGGATGACGGAAGATGGCAGAGAATGTAGAAGATAGCCACAGACAAGGGCTTTCGGCAAAGAAGGTGTAGGCGGAATAAGTTGTGATTGGATTGGACAAAATAAATGCCTTTTTTTTACACCATTGGTCCATGCCTCTCTCATTCTAAAAGTAGCTGTCTCCATCCCTTCTATGAGCAGGGCTTTGAACCTCGGATGCAACTAATAAACTTTTTTGTTCTTCTCTAAAGGAAAGGGGCTGGGAGTAACTACTATTACTACTAAGGGACCAAAAAACCTTTCTCGTCTGTCATGGAGAACCTTCCCGAGCTCTAGCTCTACGATAGACTTAGATAGACTTAGAATAAGTGGGACTAGAGGACAAAGCATCAAGAAGAAAAGCCTTTAGAGCCAAGACCTACTCCTAAATCAGCAGAACTACGGATGAAGCAATAACTCTCATCCTACAGACATCAAAGAAATCGCTGTCTAAAGCCAATGATTAGCGAGCAAGCAAGCCAAGCCGCAAGGAAAGGGTCACTGAAGTAGGGGACCGCAGCTAGCGAAGTGAACCGTTAGAAATCGGGGTATATATAACAACAAGTTAGGCATGAAAGCCAAGTGAAGTGACCAGAGGGTTAGGGTGCGGTGCCAATTCTTAAGAGTGGTGTGAGGCAGTCACTTCGTCACGATGAACAAAACCGTAAAAGCAGATGTCTGGTCTCGGTTAAGCCCAACGCTACATGGTTATGTAGCTCTTATGGGATTTAAACCCATGATACAAGAAGGTTGTATATAGATCTAGCAAATCAGTGTCTTAAGCCCACCCGGAAGGCTAGTTGGTAGAGTGATCAGTTTTTCTGAATAAAGGTAGGTTCAAATCCTATTCTTTTATAGAAGTGATTCCGGTACTTACTCGACGCCAGAAAGACTGAACCAGAGTAGCTAGAAAAAGAGTCTTTCTTAGGCTTTGGGGATTAGCTTTACTGACTAAGCTAAGACGGGATAGAAGGGCATACCTCGGAAATTCTTTCATCACAAGAAAGTAAAGTTAGTAAAGAATGCAGCTCAGTCAAGAGATTTGGGTTAGGCGGAAATGCATATCCAGGGCACGGCGCAGAGGATATTTCGGTATTGTCAAAATCAGATAGGAACGAGGTGGCATTGGAGTAAGTTAGTTACAATTGACATTGAAGAAGAACTTGAAGACTAGGCGCCAAAGACAAGGGCTCTTTCTCTAGTAGTGGACTAATCTTGATATTCCTAAAGCAATAAGCGAAGAAGAGGTTAGAACCAGCTCCACTGGCTAAAGGTACATGGACTCTTCAGAAGGCTCAGGTTTAATAACAGAATCTGAATCAATAGCTTTAGGTATAGGGATTCCGGTTCTAACTAAACAATAAGGTAATGGGGTAGACCAATTCAACAAGATTTGAAGATGCTCTAGGTAGAGGTTCGAAGAGAATGAGCCAAGTAAAGAGAAATTGTCCGGGCCAAGAAAGAAAGCCGGGAAAGAGGAAAGCAATTCCCTTCTTTCGGTAAAGAAATTCTTTGAACTTCTCTTGAACTGCAATTCTGCTTTTCACTTTGTCTACCATCGGCGGAGGGCATCCCTTCTCAGCTTCCCTTGTTTTGTCTGTCATCGTATTTGACTTTCTCGATATGAGTCGAGTGACCTTCTTTCATTGAATAGTATAACATAACTCTTACCAATACTTCTTTCCTTGATTGCCTTTCTTACTGTGGGGAAAGTTAACTAATTGAATTCTCTATCTCCTCTAGAGCGTAATAGAATTCAATTAGTCTTTCGCTTCCGCATTGCTACTTATGGCTAGCACAGGAAATTTAACTCACTATATTACCTAGCTGATTGCACATTAGTAAAGGTATTTATCTTGCCTTCATGCCTTTGCTTTGAAAGTCTTTTTGTTCCTGATTTAACTCCTTCATGCCATTGATTGATGACTTCGTATCTTGTGTAAGAAAGAGATATTCCATCAAGTTTATAGAGACTGAAAGCTGCCTAAACTGGATCAATAGAATAGAAGACAGGTAAAAATGAATGCGAGAGAATGAGACTCATATGTAGTATTTGTTACTTGCACCGGTCGTTACACCGACACCAAATTAAGGCCGACATGGAGCCATGCGCATGATTCCAAGAGTCACTAGAGGCGAAACTTAGTAAGAATAACAAGTAATGTCACGAATGGATGAAGCAAGCACTTTTAGATGGTATCGATCAGAGCCAATCAAGCCTTTTCCCTGATTATCGTTACTTAAATCCCACTAGCCGAAATCGAATCCGTCAAGTATCAAGTAAGAGATAAGCCAGAGATCCATATCATTAGAATATGTCACCAGTCTGAGATGGGCCTTCTCGCGAAAAAGAGTAGGTTATTCCTATCACTAGGAGTAGTAGCGCTAGCAGCGCAGAAGGATAAATAAATAAAGTAGCTAAGCGCTAAGAAGCTATCTAGATAGTTAGTTTCCAGTTGAGGGAAATTGGCTTAGATTGGTCTTAGCTTTGACTCGTAGTCTTCGACCACTCTTCTTCTTCTCCCCAAAGGTTGCTTGCTTCCATTCAGGTAGCTATTGCTGAGAAATGGCCGAAAAAAGGAAAGTCTTATTCCACTTGCTTTCTTGCTTGACTTGAAAACTGGAAAAACTAACTAGGCAGCTATTAGAAAGAAAACAAACAAGGAGTTGACTATGCAGGCTTTTTAGAGAGAGAGAGTTAGGGGGTTTGCTTGCTGGCTCTCAGGGCTTATAGTCGGTTCTAATCTAAGTCCCTTTCATTAGCTACACTCAGGTTTCACCAACTTCGCGTCGGGTTCACTTCAGTGAAATCTTGTTAAAGCAAACCAACGGTTGGTTTAACCTTAGGATGGTAGCGAAAGGAACCTTCTAGCTAACCGGGTCAATTCAAACTCACTACATACTCCATGGAATTGAGAACCCGGCGTAATTGGTTTTCTCCAGTGGCTCTTTTTCCTATATTCTGATGGCCCTGCTACGTCTGCCCACTACAGAACAGGCCTGACTCCCATGAGCAGGTCCGTTGGCTATTAGTATGGCTTTTGACTTTTCTGATCCGACATGATAACAACTCGAACTCAACTTCTATTCTTTCAAGAGCAAGAGAAGGGCACTGAGATCCCGCGTAAGCGTCGTTTGCCCGTTGCCAATAGGATCGACTTGGGTAGTAAGATTCAATTGTGAGATTCAAAAATAGGAAAGTAAGGGGCCGGAAATCTTGGGATCAAAAGGTTGTTCTAAAGGACTGTAAATCCTTGCTCCTAGGATCCAAGAAGGGCTTTTTGGTTTTCAAATTCCTAATTACATAACTTACTACCCTACTAGTGTAGTGTCTACTGACTGAGTCGTGAATTAGACTGGATGGGCTGATGGAGAATCAAATTAGGAGTTGTGGAAAGGACTTAAGATACTATGTATCAAGACTCGCGATAGGATTTGAGTGCTCAGTCATTCAATATTTGATGGGTGATTTTTTCTTATAGAAAAAAAGTAGAAAAAAAAGGTAGCTTGCTTACTTAGTGCTTGTGCTAAGGGATAACTTGGTTGCTTTTTTTTTATATGCCCATACAATTGTTTTGATAGATCCCGGGATCAATACAATAAAACAACCTATGAATTAGAGTAGAGCAGTTGACGTTGGATTTTTTCGAATTAATTGGAAGAAGAAAGAATAGGTGTAGCGAAGAAAAAAAATAGGAGCTAGAAAGAAAGGGTAGGTTGAATCTGAAAAGTACTCTGTGGGGGTAACTATGTTAAGTTAATTGCGTATCGTAAAAAAAAATGTTATATGCTCCCGGGAAAGAAATTGCTACTCTATTCGATGGGCCAGGAACAATCGAAAAAAGCCAGACCTGTACGGTATCTCTTTGAATCCTTACTTAATATGCTTAATATGGTGATACCCCCGATTGTACCAACCTACATATGTCTCTCCTCCATCAATCGGTACTAGTTATTGTCATTTTGATTCCTTGATTTGTCCGATGAGAAATGCAAAACGAAAGAAGGATCCTCCTACTGGGAATTAGATCCTAAGCCCTCCTACAGAGATGAATTGATTGATTCATCGGATCCTAGGTCGGGACTGACGGGGCTCGAACCCACAGCTTCCGCCTTGACAGGGCGGTGCTCTGACCTAAGTGGGCCCGGTTGCTATTTGCACCCCCCTGTTTACTAAATACACCCCTTTCCTTTTTTGCTGATTCTTTTACGTAACGTTACGGAAACTTACGAATTACGTAACGATACTTGTTTTCTTTCCCTAATGTTACGGAACCTTACAGATTACGTAATCATCCCTTTTTTGCCTTCCAGAATGTTACGGAACTTTATGGATTGCGCACTAACACTTCCTTTTAACTTCCGGCATGTCACGGAACTTCACGGATTGTGCTACAATGCTTTCTTTTGACTTCCGACATGTCTCAGAACTTCACGAATTGCCTAACAATGGGTGCCAAGTACCTCGAAGTGGTCAAATGAGGATCGCATCCCAACAACGGATGGTCCCCGGACGAAATTAGGGTATGACAGTCCTATATGAGTACCTAAGTTTGTTTTGAAACTAAAAATAAGAACAAACCTACTTAATGAGTCCCTATGTACACAAATCATGAAGATGTTGGGTGCATGAGTGATTTTACAAAATAGGGTTGCACCACTCAACATTCATCATACCACCTATTTTAGGGATTTGGTGCCTAATAATACCTATTTTGGGCACCAACAAAGCACAAGGATTTAAGCTCTTGCGAACCAAACCCTCATCCAACAACTCCTTTACTTGAGGAATAAACTCAAGCCCAAAAGGTGTGGCAATGCTAACAAATGTCTTTTTACAAAGGAGAAAATGTGGAGGTTTTCTAAGAGGGGAAGTTTCTTTAATGTTTGTCTTTATTGTAAAATGATTTTCCTTCTTAGCAAACCTCTTGGAGGAGACACTTACCTCCTTACACTCCTCCTTAACCATTAATGGTTGTCCTTGTTCTTGGAGGTAGATTTCTTCACAAGCTTCTTCCCCTTTTGCTTCTTCACTTTCAATAGAGGAAGGTGAAGTAGTCGTCTTATCTTGGCTACTATAAATGTCTTGGCCCCTCATAATCATGGTTTTCTTGGTGGGGCATTGACAAGTAATGTGTCCTCTTCCAAGACATTTAAAGCACTTTATAGAGCTAGTCTTCTCTTGCATACTAGCCTTAGGGGGTTGCTTTTCTATTGTCTTCCCCTTATCATCTTTGGGCTTAGAAGGTGCTGCCCCTAAGATGCCTAGACCTTGGTCTTTCTTTGGATAAGAGTGAGAGCCGTAAGGTTTTAAAGTAGACTTTCTTTTATGTTTTTACTCTACCCTTATTTCCCAATCTAAGTTAGCCTCTACATTGTCCTTCCCATGGAAGTATAGGAGGTTAACGTTAGCCTCTTGAGGCTTTCTTTCATTTTCTCTCCTATGGTAGTGAGGTCTAAGATGTGACCTATACCTTCCTTCATAATAGTCATGAAGTTCTTTACTTAGGTTCTTGCAAGAGTTATGACTACTATAGAAGGCATGTTTTTCTTTTTTTAATTCTTTTAGTATTTTCATTCTTTCTTCTTTCCTTATTTGTTCCCTCTCATCTTGATTTATTTTTACCCCCTCTTTTCCTTTTTCTTTTCTTTCTATTTTTTCTTTCCATACTTGAGGGAACTCAACTCATCTAAGATTCTAGATAAAGGGTCCTTATGACTAGTACCCTCGCCATTAACACTAGATGAATGATGACTCATGTCGGTTCCTAAGTTGTGGTTCTTTCTTGTTATGGGCTTGAAAAAAAGGTAAAAGCTAGGGTTCCAAATGAACTCAAGATAAGCGTGATAAGCAAGAAGAAAGTATTGTTCTATAACAAGATAAGCTAGGTGTGACTAGTAAAGAAAATAAGCTATGAAAGTAGGTAACAAATTAAAGTGAAAGAAATGTAAACTAGATGGTTCCTAAGAGTGTTTGGATGACCTCATTTAAGGTTCCCAAAAAAACACTCACTATCCTAAGGAAAATTTGCCTAAAATTATTACACACAAATGGAAGTTTGGTCACCTATTGGAGGCTCCCAACACACTTCCAATGAGAGGCCTATTTGTTACAAAACTTGAAAGCAATGAAGATAAGTAAATTGTGAATTACAAAATTACAAAATGGTCCTCAATTTTGGTGGTTGTTATCTCTTTGGTGATTCACTCAATTTGGAGTGCTTCTTAGTCCAATAGCTCTAAAGGTGGTTGCCCCCTAGCTTCTTGACTCAAATTCTTCAAGGGATGGCACCAATCCTCATTTCCAATTCCCTATATGGCAAGTCACAAACAAGGAAATAAAGAGGCAAGCAATAACCAAAGACCAAAAAATGAAATGAAAGCTAAACCAATAGAGTTTTAACATGAAAATTTTTTAAGGATTATTCAACAATTAAAGCAATGAAAAGCACATAAAAGCAAGTTAGGACTCAAAGAGAAACTTATGATGGCTCTTGAGTAGAGTAAAAAACAATAAAAAAAAGACTCCAGAAACCTCTAGTTTTGGAACTTGTTTTCACACTAATTTTCAATTGAAATTTCAGAACTAATATTGGTATAAAATAGACACCAATTATAGAACAAATTTCGAGCCAAAATAACAAGCACACTTCCATTTCACTTTTTTTTCCCTGCACACTGATTTTTCTGCCAAATTGTGTGAATTTTAGTATTTTTTCCTTTTATCCAAACCACTTGGTTCTTTTTTTTTAATTTTTTTACAGATGTCTAGAAAATTCAGTAAAACTTTCAGCTCAAAATTCACAGTGATAAATTTCCAGTAATTTTTACAAGTATGTATGTTCAAGTTGCCAGCACCTGCGATTTCAACCTAGAAATCAAGAGTAGTGTTTATGTTGCTTAAGGCTTGGATGATTACAATTTGTGTTTGCTATGCTCAAATGTCCTGAATAAAACAATTCAAGAGAGCTTAAGACTTATTTTGATTCACAAATCCAGCAACAACTCAGCACCACAACTCAATTTCTTCATAGGCATCATATAGGAAACTTGGAAAACAAAACAAAGTTCAACAACAAGACTACTTCTAGGAATTGATTTAGAATATGTTATGAACTAAATAACATGCATGAATTAGACTCAAAATTCAAAAGATAGGCTAAGAATGACAAGAATACATGAACAAATATATCTAGAATTCAATCAACAAAATCAAAATTCAACACAAACTATGTAACAATTATTATGACTAAACATGACTCTAAGACAACATGGAAGAAAATTTATATCTAAAGGTTCTTCACAAGAAGATTATGATGAAAAATGATAGAACCTAAAATCAACACAAAAACATGATTCAAGAGTAGATCTATAAAATTTGAACCATAGAAATGCAAGAACAAGTGTAGATCTAAGATTTAATCGGTTTATTTTTTTTAAATCTACTATAAACAGAACCAAACCACAAAAAAATGGAGGAGATACATGGAGAAGAAGATGAAGAACAAGGAATTAAAGTGACTTGACCGAACAAAAAGATAGAGGAAGCAAAAGAACATCACCTAGATGAACATGCTCTTGATACTACATGACGTAGCTCCATGTGGAGCTTGTAGGCCTTGGATCTTCTTCATCAATGGAGTCCTTTGCTTCTTGAAGATAAATGGCAGTGGAATGGGTATGGAAGAAAGATTATTGGAGATGCCACTTCAAGGAGAAGATGAGTCAAGAAGAAGCTCACCACCATAGGAAGCCATGGATAAGAGCTTGAAGGTAGGAGAAGATGAGTGAAGGGAGAGGGAGAGAAGGAGCACGAAATTATGTGCCTCAAATGAGGTCTAAACTTTGAAGCGTAATTCTCAAATGATCAAAGTTGAAAAAAAAGAACACATATGGTCTCTATTTATAGCCTAAGTGTCACACAAAATTAAAGGGAAATTTGAATTTCTATTCAAATTTCACTTGAATTTGTGGAGCCAAAATTTCACTAATTATGATTAGTGAATTTTAGCTATGGTTCGGCCCACTAATCCAAGATCAAGTCCAAGATTCTCCATTAAGTGTGCTTAGGTGTCACGAGGCATGTAAAACATGAAGGACATGCACAAAGTGTGACTATATAATGTGACAATGGGGTGTAGAAAGCAAATGCTTACCTCCCCCTCTAAAATTTAATTGGATTGGGCTTCTCCCAATTAAATTAAATTTATTTCCAACCACACACATCAAATATTAAATTAACGCGTGTGAAATTACAAAACTACCCCTAATACAAAAACTAGTCTAGGTGTCTTAAAATACAAGGGCTGAAAAATCCTACATTTCTAGGGTACCTTACCTATATTATGGAGCCCTAAATACAAGGCCCAAAAATAATGAAACCTTAACCTAATATGTACGAAGATAAGCGGGCTCATACTTAGCCCATGGGCCCGAAATCTACCCTAAGGCTCATGAGAACCCTGGGGCCTTCTCTTGCATCTTTGGTCCAATCTTCTTGGAGTCTTCTATCCAATGCCCTTGCGAGGTAGGATTTCATCAAGGAATATCACATTCTATGACACTGATTCCCCAATGGCTAGAAACCATAATGAAATCCCTTATTTGTAGTAGTGATATGGTCTTGAATTGCACTACTACTACCAACTTGTCTCTAAAGTGGAGCAATGAGATTCTTGAGAGCTTTACCCCTAAAAGAGGCCTAAGACAGAATGACCTTATTATTGGATTTCCCCTGTAGTTGGTTTTTGTTCCACTTTTTCTTCGTTCAAATATATTCAAGGGAAATTCAGTTTGCTGGAAAGTGCACCGGATCATCAAGTATTTAAAAATTAAAACGAATGAATTCGAGTATCGAACACAGGGAACTAACGTTAGCTTGAATTAAGTTAAGAAATGAAGCATTGTTGAGAGAACATGTATGATTGATAATTTCAAACAAAATTTAAACTAAACTTTTATGCTAAAACTATAAAATGCAAAGTAAAATTGACAGCAGTAGGTAGAAATGTTGGGTCTTTATCATGCTCTTGTGTTCTCTTTTGTAGCCTAAGTTACTAAACCTCGATCCCTCGTCAGACCAAATCAATCCAAGCTTTGTCCTCAGATCACTCTTGTTGGACTAAGCCCAATTGAGATAGCCCTCTTAGGTTTAGACTAACTTAAACTGAGTTTCATCTGCAGATCCCTCTTGTACCAATGCCAAATAGTACTCTAACAGGAGATTCTTTGGTGGAAGTAATGGATTATACCATCAAGACAAGAGAGCAGATAACAAAGTTAATTACTTCACCACAACTTGCTTCGCGCCCAGGAAAGAATGAAACATTATGCTGACCTCAAACGAGTGGACAAGGAGTTCAAATGTGGAGACCTAGTCTATTTAAAAATTCAGCCATACAAGCAGCTTACTTTGGCAAACTATGCTTTCCACAAATTGCAGCCACTAGCGGTCTATGTAAAGAAACATCATGGTGCCCTTACGGTTTCAACTGATTTGCTGGTGTATAATGAGGAAGGGGAAGTTCAATTGCAGCCACTAGCGGTCTTGGATAGGAGAATGAAGAAGGGAAACCGAGCTATCATGGAAGTACTTATCCAATGGCGATATACCAATCCCGAAGATGTTGTTTGGATAGAACTTCATGTAGTACAACAACAATTTCCAAATTTTGATTGGAATTCTAATCGGCCTTGAGGACAAGTCCGTTTCAGTGGGAGGGATAATTGTAATAAGTCAAAAATAAAGGCTCAATTAGTTAGTAATTAGATAAGATTATTAGTTAGTTATGATTAGTATTTTATTTTAAAGATAAGATTACACTACTAGAAAGTAGGCTTTTAATATCGGTTGTTTTCGACTTACAACATTGGTTAAAAAACCGATATTGAAACTACCGACGTTAATTTTATCAACGTCAACATTGGTTTCCAAAAAATCGATGTTAACATACATTACACAACATCGGTTATTACAAAAACCAATGTAATATATTAAGAAATATGAAAAAAAAAGTGCAAAAACATCGGTTCTTTAAAAAAGCAATGTTTGAATTGTGTATTCTAAAAAACCGATGTAGAAAGTGCCCTTATAACATCAGTTTTAGGCCTAACCGATGTAGAAAGTGCATATACAACATCGGTGTTTGACAAAACCAATGTTGAATGTTCTTACGACATCAGTTTTAGTCAAAACCGATGTTATAAGGGAACTTTCTACATCAGTTTTAAAACAACCGATGTTTTTTGTAAAAAAAAAAAATTTTATTTGTTTTACAATAAACCAAAGAATCAATTCATAAAAAAATATATTAATTTTAAATTAAAATATTTTAAAATTATTATTTTCATTATATTATCACATTACTTACAATCTCATAATATTAATCTAGAAACAAATTTAAATGATAATTATCAAACTATAAGATATAAATATTACTCATTTTCAACTTACATATATATCCTAACAAAATAAGTAAATCAAAGATGGGGTTTTGGATGCAATGGAGTGGAATTTATTCCATTCTAGTTAAATGATCCAAATTTCATTCCATCCTGCTCTATTGTTTCACTTTCCCCAAATCCAACCACATTTTTTTGTTAATAATTTGGCTGCTAAAAGATAGATCAAAGAAGTAGATACAAGAAGGATGTAGACACAAAAATGAACTTCTATGACAAACGCCAAGGCAGGAGGCAACTAGGTGAGGGATATGCCTAGGTAACAAATCAAAGAATTAAAACTTGGTTCTTTTTTTAATCGGTAAAACGTAATAAACATTTTTCTCACTTAGTTGAGAAAAATGTGCATTTGTCATAAAAGAGTTTGTTGTAGTGGAGGGTGGTTATTGTAACAATAAATAAAAAATTTACTAAAAACAACTAGATGTCTGAGATGAATCAATCAATGACATTTCAATGTAGTAAGAGTTAATTTGGTCCTTAACAAATATTATCACATTAAAGCAAGGGCAAAGCTTTTCATGCTGCAATTATTCTGCCGACAGATCATTAATTCTATTTGAGAAAAAAATCAGAACTAAATTGAAATGGGAATACCTGGACATGAGAGACAAAGGACAAGCCAGCAACTTCAATAGTTAAAAGAAGCCCATGCATAGAACAAATCTGCAGATTAGCTACCGAACTTTTAGCCCATGAAGAAATAGAGCTCACTGTTGCAGGCACTAAAGCTGACAAAGCAATCCCTCCTGCACTGCAGTCAATATATATAAGAAAATAACTTTCAAAAATTATATAGAGAGAAGATAATGTTGTAGACTTGGGTCAGAGTGCCTGATATATATATGACCCTGTAACAATAAGGAAAGGAAGTAAAACCTATAATCAGCCATATAAGTTTGAAATAGTTACCTAATGTGCTCAGCCCTTTCCCAAAGAGCCTGATTGGAAGTCATTTCAAGTTTGGCACCATAAGTGAGATAGAAACTTTAGTAGAATAATATATTTTGGCAGATTTTAGCTCAACACATTCAAAAACTCAGCATAATAGTTTTTATACTTTAAAACTAATCTAGACAAATGTTGAAACAAACACAGCTCAAATAAATCACAACTCATCCATGATTCAGAATGAAAGGATGATAACTTGAGGGAATTAACAAAAACTGATAAAATAAATATGCAAACTACTAAGCATTGATTGGTATTATAATAAAATAACCTGTGATGAATGCAGCCAAGTGCCAAAGCAATTGATCCAGCATACACGTGCCCATAAACCAAACAGATCTAGGCACAAATGGGTGTAAAGGGTTCAAATTTTCAACCCCACGTGGTCCAGTCCTAATCTAATGGTTCTAAAACTTCAACATGTTCATAGCTCTTTTATTTATAGCTTGCAGATTGCAAACATGTAATACTCAGTTTGGTACAACAAACGAGAAATATGACAAATACTTAGAAGAGAGCATGTTACCTAAGTTTTAGATACATAGGACCAAATTTTTTTCCATGAGCTAATCAATGTTCTTGTATGAGCAGAAAAATGTCTTCCTTCAATGTTTCTTTCAGCTGTAGGTCCCACTTTGTGGCTGAATTTGATGGATTCCAAGAGTCGATTGAGAAGGTTCGTCAATGCAATTACCTTATTCCTTTGCAGCTGCAGCTGAAAGATCATCAAGTGCAACATATAGGGTGTTGCAAGTAATTTTTTTTATAGAAATTACAGTTAATTACTACAGTCATTTCTTATACTTTACTATGTAAGTATAATCATTAGATCATATTTAAATGGTCAAGTTTAAAAAAAAAACACAACTTTTTTTTAAGTGGTCATGTAACTACAAACTACCTTATAATCTTTGATCGTCCATGTCTAGTTGTATGATTTAATTTGTATTTAACAAGAAAATTTAACATTATATGATGCAGATACTAGCCATTATCTGCATGAAAGAACCATAATGTTTTCAAATGTAGGAGCAAAATACTTACTAGATTACAACTTAGGAAGATATACATGTTTTAGTTCAGGATTTAACATGGAAGAAGAATGTATTATTTAAAGATCACTGCAGAAGCAATCTGATTTATGGTACATGCATAAAGACAACAGTAAAGAGAGAAAGACACAAAAATCTCAAGCAAAATGTACTTACTGTATGACTCGAGTTTATTTTACCATCAATAGAGAAGAGAATCTTTAATGCAGTTCCAAGACCAAGAACCTAAAGCATACCCCATAATCGACATTTCTCACATCCTACACAATCCATCAATGCACTGCATTCCACAAAATAACATTCCATTGCCAATGAGATAAATCAAAAGAGTAAGTTGAATCAGTAGTAGAATAATAAATGGAGAACAAGTAAAAAGAGTGGTCATTTAGTTGTCTTATGTTCAGATTAGATAAGCAATCAAAGAGTCCAGATAAACCAAACCAATCTAGCATCCATCAGTATGTGGAAAACTCAAAATGAAAAGAAAAACCATACTACAGGACTAAAAATATCAATGATGGGATTTTAGATAAAATCCAACCTATATATGCTATGATTCCTTCCACAAAAATGGTTTTGTGAGCATTACTACGAATCATTGGTAATCAATTGTCATTTGTCGGCAGTATGATGCATGCTTACAAGAGACTAAGGCACAACAAAGCCCTACAAGTTATTAATGGATAATATTTAGCTAGACAGAGCGCAGTCCACTTCCACTAGTTTGAAGTAATACCTGATGTTTCTGAATTGTTGTTGAATTTTTTGTTTTAGCTCAAGTCCACTTCGGCCTTTCCACAAATTAGCTTCATCAAATGGAATTGGACATGCAGCTTGAAGCTTGAGGTTGTAAATTAGTTGTTTTATCAAGGATTGTGTTGTAAGGTTCTCATTGGGGTTACAAGTATCATACTCTGCCTGTTCCAGATAATTTGAAGCCTAAAGAGGAATGTGGATTGCATTAACTGACAAGTATTTCTAAAAAAAGAAAGAAAATAGCAAGATTGATCCATATATACATGCACAGTTTGTGAACTTAGACCATCACAATTTATACTCACTTTGGTTACTGCTCGTAGAACAAAGAGAAAAGTGAAATACAAATTTCTAACACGATCAGGGTATCTTAGGACTCGGTCATACATCAAAGTAACAAAGAAATGTTGCATAGTGAAATGAAATTGTGAGAGCAAATTGAGAAAGAAAAGAAAAAGAATTATTAACCACTAGGAGGGGGAATGCGTAGAAAATGGTGGTGGGATCCTCCTTTCAATTAATTAAAATAGTTGGGTCCATATTGGCTTTTAATAAATAATAATAATTGTAACCGAGAACAGATTCTTGACAAGATTTGATAGTATGGCATAAATTGTTTTGGTGAGTGTCTTCAATTCAATAATATCTAAATTGTAGTTGACCACAGATGGAGGGCAGATACTCAATAGATCATCTTGAATTCAACCAAATTATTTTTCTTTTTCCAATTTAGTCCCTTTCCATCTCTCTCTCTCTCTCCACCCAACTTGCCCCCAGAAAGAATGGTCAACACAGAATACTAACCTTAGGGGGACCCTTCTTCCCTTATCTAAAACCCTTGGCTTGCACTGTTGAAAGAAATTGAGTAAATGAATCTGGTAAATCAATTGGTCAACTGAAGTTGAGAAGTATGATCAATTTCAATGCAATTTCTTTCATACCCCCCGCACCCCAAAAAAAATTAAAAAAATAAAAGAGAAAGAAAGCAAAATTGCAATTTTCCAACTCCTAATATTTTACATGTTTGTCTTCAAACCTTATAACTAAAAATAAATGGACTTGACTATGGGAACTTGCGCTGAAACAGGCATCAAGAAAAGGGAAACCGAAAACAAATATTTCTAACAGTTAGTGACAGAAGCTGAGTGGCAGAGAGGGAGAATCATTCCAATCTCCGGAGGATATCTAAAGTTGGATATGCAAAGTTGAAAACTTCAACATTCAACCCCCCCCCCCCCAAATGAAAAAGATGAACCGATTAAAGTACAACCATACATTTTGATTTCTTAGCTGAAATAGATGTCTTTAATGCTTGGAGAGAGGCTTGGGTTCTGAAGATCAAACCCATGACAATGGTTTTTGTAACTGTACCAAAAGACTGGTCCAGTTGGAACCAAATTCATTCAACTCACTGTTGGTCACTGTTTCAAATCCAAAATGTACTTGACCCCTTCCCCTCTGGAAAGAATTTTAAAAAAAAGGATACCTCTGATCTGAAGTGCCTTTCCTATGCTTCCTCTCTCATCAGCACAAAAATAGAAACCATTAAATACAAAAGAGGGTCCAAATAAATATTTGCACTTTGATGTAGGAGTAGACAATGGGGTTCCCCTCCACCACCATCACCAGACACAGTTACACACCACATAGAAGAAAAGAGAAAAGAACTTTGTAACTTTCATAGCACTTCCGTGCCGAGTCCCAGGTGGGTAGAGTGTGAGAGCCACACACATGATTTGATTTTTTCCCCACTGGAATAATAAAAAGGGAAGAAAGAAATTAGATATTGAAATATATTTTTCTCATGTTCATAGTGAAATGTATTAGAGTAACATGGGTGTGCCAGTATGCCAGAAAAAATGCAGGTGGCTCAAAATGAGCTACATCCAAATTATTTTAGTAAATAGAAAGATCAATAACTTAATTTTACAAGGTCCATAATACTCTAAGAAAATAAAATTAATTAAAACTTTTAGGCTATAAAACAAAAATCAAACAGTTGTCTATCTACATGCTCAAATATGCAATAACTGCATTCATTCATCAAAAGCAATACAAATATTCCTTTCAAACAAAAAAAGGCTATTGCGGAAAAGAGGAATGAGAGATTTACCAAATCTGTAGCTTCATCAAGTAGATAATCAAAAGCTATATGAATTGATATGGAGGAGTGAAGACCAGATATCAATTTATACAAAATCTTTTCCTCTTGGCATAACTCGTGAGACAAATCTACAAAAGACAATTTTTTTTCTAATTAAAAAGTTTAAACATATCTTTCATTAAAAGAAACAGACGATAAGAACATGACCAATATCCAATTTATTAAAAACAAGAAACATTAGATGATTAAAAAAATAATGCATAGAGATAAAGATAGGGTAATCATTTGCATTCAAAGCTATTGGTCTGTCAAATATCAATCTTAGACAAAATGAAAGGTACCACCAAACTCCTCTGCTCAACTTCGAAACCAAGACATTTCTCTATGATTTCCTCCACCAATGCTTGAGTTAGGTCATCGCTATCCTCGATTTTCGTGTACCGCCTCAGATCCAGAGGATCCCTCACCATCTCCAACTATAATCATAATGAAATTCACATATAATCTACCAATAAAGATAAAAAAAAATCAAAAGTTAGAATTCCCTAAATTATTCCACAGAACAAAAGTCACTTTTTTTTTTACTTTTTTCTTAGACTTAAAAAAATAACAATAAAAAAATACAGTAGCACAACTAGACTTCTTAATGCAAGGGTTTTCCACAAGCTGGAAAAGAAATTCCATGGCAGAAGTGCTTAGCTTTAAGGCCCCATCTGAGTTTTGTAAGCTTCCTTACAAATCCTTGGTACTCGCTAGAATTTCCAAATCCAAACAAACAACACCCCCATCAGCAATTCTCGTCACAAGCAATTTCACAAACTTTCTAGATATTCCTATGCTATTTAGCACATCAGTAAGTCACACAAAAATAATTTCCCTCACCAAACCATCAATTGTGACACAAAGCCTACCCACAACAAAAATTGGATGGTGAACACATCGCATAATAAAAACTTAGTGAACAAGGCTAATAATAATAATATTCCACAAGGGGAAATAATATATAAAAATAAATAAAAGGTTATACCCTTTTTATGTTCTATTTTTCCACCAATTCCAAGGGTGGAATCAGCAGAAGCACGTTTCTCCTTCAAGAACTTGCTCAAGAGGCTGCAAGCCTGAGAAAAGGTGGCTCAAGAGGCCGCAATCTTCGCCGGGAGGGAGGCGAATGGCGTCGAGATCGAGAGTGGAGATTGACGCCGAGACGCAGCGCCGTGTCCTCGATCTCCTTTGTTACCATGACGTCCGCCATGATTGTAGCAAGCATAGTGTTATCGTTATGGAGGTAGATGGCAATGCGAGAAAGGGTTTGGTTTCTAGGGTTTTCTCCAGTTTCAAAATGCAAAAAAGATGTGCCACAGGGTGTAAGGATTGTGTTTTGTTCTTCCTTTGTAGGAGTATCTTTTTGTATATATTTTATGTGGGTGTCTGTTTTTATATATATTTTATGTAGTATAAGTTTAGTGAGTTTGCAGTAAAAAAGTATAGTGAATTTCATTTTTATTATTTTAAGAATTATCTTTCCAATGTATGATTTTTTTTATTATTTGTAAAAATTAAATTTATATTTTATTTAGGTGGTTGTAAAAATATATTTTAAGGAATTTTGTGATGTATGTTTTTGGAATAATAAAAAATATGACAGGTTAAATTTATTTTTTTCATTGAAATAAATTATTTTAATAAATAAAATATTATAACTAAGTTACAAATTTTATAATTTTCTATAAAATAAAAAATTTAATAAATAATCTTAATTTTTTAAAATCATAAATTATATATATTTAATCTACCGTTAATTATATTCATAAGTAAAAGTAGTCGTAGGTATAAGTTTGTAGAGATTTTAAAATATAATGATGATTTAATATTTACTTATTAAATGGTGACAAATATCTCGTAAAATATACTTTTTAAATATTTATTAGACATTTTGATAATAAATAATATATACATTGTCTATATAAATGTTTTTGCATGATAAATTTTTTTTATAATAATTAAATAAAATATATTAATAATAAATTTTAATTGTTTGATGATATAATTGTTTTTACCAGCATTCTATAAAAATTCTATCAAAGTTAAACTCTACTATTAAAAATAGTTTTTTTTTCAAATGAACTAATATGAAATAATTAATATAAATGTGTGTTATATTTAAATGATAATCATGAAATAATAAAATTAAAATTACAGAATTTATTCTAAAAATTTACTTTAATTTTTAAATGCTTACCTTTTCAATTTGTTATTATTTATTAATTATTATATTTTTTTAATTAAAATATAATTAATAACTCAATATATGATTTTTTTATGAATATATATATAATTAAAAAAAGAGTTTATATTAACATCGATTATTCTAAAATTGATGTTGTAAGTGCTTATACGACATCGGTTTTAAAATAACCGATGTTAAAATCACACTAAATCGAGCTGTTAACATCGGTTATTTGAAAATTGATGTCGTCAAGTACTTATAACATCGATTTTAAAATAACCGATGTTGAAATCGCACTGAATGAAGTTGTTAACATCGGTTATTTAAAAAATTGATGTTGTAAGTGCTAGACGACATCGGTATCGGTTTTTCAAATAACCGATGTTAACAGGATGATGTTAAAACTTATTTTTTTAGTAGTTGTTGCAACCTACCCTTCGGCAGGAGGACGACACGAGACTCACGGGATCGTCTTCCAAGAAAGGAATACGCACGGAGTTGCCACCAACGTTTATTTGAGGAAAACGTCAGAAAAACCGGAAAAGACGTGGTCTACGAACTTTAAGTGAAAGGTCTGGGAGTTGTATTTATGCATGAGGAAGGTATTAGCACCCCACGCGTCCATCACAAGGGACGACAACCTTTAATCGAGTGTGCAAATATGACTTCAATTTGTTTTATTTTCCCTTTTACATTTTTTATGTCTTTTTATGCCTTTTGTATTTTTATCTTTTTGTGGTCGACAAGGGTGTTTCCCTTGCTCCTACATATCGCTCAATTGTGATAAGGAAATCAGACCTACGTAGTTCTTTTGAGAACTAAGCGTTGGTTAAGTTGTTTTTATCCTTTTTGCAAGATATATTTTGATTGAATGAAAGGTCATTTAAGGCGTTGAACCATTAAACAATATTTCGGTTCTTTTGAAAGGAGAGAAAACATTAAGGCATTAGACCATTAATGATCTCTTATTATTTTTTTGAAAGAGGTGACAAAGCTACGTGTTGATTTTAGGCTTTAGAAATTCACGTTTAACCAATAAAAGTGGAAAAGACCATTTCAAGGCGTTGGACCTTAAAAATGGCTTTTTAGGTGATGACAAAAGTTTGATTTATGAATTGATTTTAGCCTTAGTTTCACTTTGGTTATTAGTCAATTCGATTAAGAAAGAAAAATCCCAAAGAAAAAAACATCTGATTGATTTTTTTGATTATTTTACTAAAAGATATTTTTTTACTATTATATTATTATTTTGCCTCTTTTTTGGTTTTAAAAGTGGTTACGGCATGACCGAACGGTCAAATTCCATTTTAACAGAAATTAAAAGATGTTACAATACGAATGATCGAATGATCGGTGGAAATTTATTTTATTTTTTATTAGGCGAGAAAATGACTTAAATAAATGACTAAAGCACGTCAAAAGGGGGTACGGAAAGTAAATGAAAATAAAAATAAAAGCATGCAAAGCAAGTGGGGACCACTAAGGGTACATAGAATGAATTGAAAAGTTCAATTTCAGGAACCTACCGGTTGAAGACCGAAGAACAACGAAGAACGACAAAGAACGGTTGAAAATCTTCGCGAAATCACCCACGGAAACGTCTCGGAAGCGTTACGGAAGCGCCTCGGCTTGGATTTTCTTCACGGAAACAATTTTTCTCACTAATTTTAAGTGATTCTCAGACACTAGGAGGGTCGAATATTTTTGTTCTTCCCTCCTCCTATTTATAGGAAAATGAGGGAGGAGCTTGCCACCCAGCTCGCCCAGGCGAGCTAGGTTGCTTCCTCCAGAAGGCACGGCCTTCTGGAGAACTTCTTGGAAGGGCCTGGTTGCTATTTGCACCCCCTGTTTACTAAATACACCCCCTTCCTTTTTTGCTGATTCTTTTTTCGTAACGTTACAGAACTTTACAAATTACGTAACGATACTTGTTTTCTTTCCGTAATGTCACGAAACCTTAGGGATTACGTAATCATCCCTTCTTTGGCTTCCGGGATGTTACAGAACTTTACGAATTGTGCATTAACACTTCCTTTTGACTTCCGACATGTCACGGAACTTTACAGATTGTGCAACAATGCTTTCTTTTGACTTCCGACGTGTCACAAAACTTCTTGGATTGCCTAACGATGGGTGCCAAGTACCTCGAAGTGGTCAAACGAGGGTCGCATCCCAACAAACGGATGGTCCCCGGACGAAATTTGGGTATGACAGTTGCCGCTCTTTACTTGTCTTTAATTGGAGATAAAAGGGAAGTAAAGATAAGACACTAATTTCATTCGAGCGAAACACCATTCGAACGGTGAATCTCCCTGCCAGCGGAACCTGCAAAAATTTTGAAAATGATCAGTACCGACACATCATCCTGATACTGTCGAATTCGTTCCTCTTGGTTGACACAAGACGCAGAATGACCATAATCTGTCTCTGCGTGCCCTTGGACACAATCGAGCCTGGGTGGCATGCCGCAAAATGACCATAATTTTCTCTGCGTGGCACCAGACACGATCGCCTGTGGATGGCGAAAAGGTGTGGGGAATGACCATAATTTCCCTCCGCCCACCTCTCGACTTACTGTCCCTGAATGACAAAGGGCGTAGAATGACCATAATTTGTCTCTGCGCATTTATCACTCATCATGTCATCGGGCCCGCCGCCTCTAGATGACAAAGGTAAAAAAAGTGCAGGACCAAATGGTTCCCCGCATGTCATCGGGCCCGCCGCCTCTGGATGACAAAAGTTAAAAAGGTGCACTGAATGACCATAATTTGTCTCCGCATGTCATCGGGCCAGCCGCCTTTGGATGACAAAAGCCGCAGAAGACGATGTTAGTCTCTGTGTGCCATCGGACACGACTATGTCTGAATAGTTAAAAGGTGAGCGGAATGACCATAATTTGTCTCCGCATGTCATCAGGTCCGCCGCCTCTGGATGACAAAAGACGTAGAAGACGATGTTAGTCTCTGGGTGCCATCGGACACGACTGTGTCTGAATAGCGAAAAGGTGTGTGGAATGACCATCATTTGTCTCTGCATGTCATCGGGCCCGCCGCCTCTGGATGACAAAAGGTGCAGAAGACGACGTTAGTCTCTGCGTGCCATCGGACATGACTGTGTCTGAATGGCGAAAAGGTGTGCGAAATGACCATAATTTGTCTCCGCATGTCATCGGGCCCGCCACCTCTGGATGACAAAAGGCGCAGAAGACAACGTTAGTCTCTGCGTGCCATCAGACACGACTGTGTCTGAATGGCGAAAAGGTGTGTGGAATGACCATAATTTGTCTCCGCATGTCATCGAGCCCGTCGCCTCTGGATGACAAAAGATGCAGAAGACGACGTTAGTCTCTGCATGCCATCGGACACGATTGTGTCTGAATGGCAAAAAGGTGTGCGGAGTGACCATAATTTGTCTCCGCGTGTCATCGGGCCCGCCGCCTCTGGATGATAAAAGATGTAGAAGATGACGTTAGTCTATGCGTGCCATTGGACACGACTGTGTCTGAATGGTGAGATGGTGTGCAGAGTGACCATAGTTTGTCTCCGCGTGTCATCAGGCTCGCCACCTCTGGATGACAAAAGGCACAGAAGACGACGTCAATCTCTGCGTGCCATCGGATACGACTGTGTCTGAATGGCGAAAAGGTGTGCGAAATGACCATAATTTGTCTCCGCATTGCATCGGGTCCGCCGCCTCTAGATGACAAAAGGCGCAGAAGACGATGTTAGTCTCTGCGTGCCATCAGACACGACTGTGTCTGAATGGCGAAAAGGTGTGCGGCATGACCATAATTTGTCTCCGCACGTCACATGTCCCAAGGGTTAGTATGGCAAAGATTGTGGGGCGGCCGACAAAAGCGAGGCTCTTGCTCCTATGTATCCTCAATGAGGAACTCAGACCTACGTAGTTCTCAATAACTTGTGTGACTAAAATAGTCTCGGTGTTTTCTTCACTAAAATGCGAACATGCTTTAGTAAAGAGACAAAACTTCCAACTGATCAGAGCAACATATGTTTTTTTTGTATTAAAAACAATGTGTCTACCGGGAAAGGAGAGTATGCTGATGAAATTTTCTCGTAACCATAAATGAGATTTTGGATATTTAGCATTTTGCTTCTAAATGACCATTTAGAGGAAACACTAGGTGTAACAAAAATAGAAGAAAATCACTCAAAGTGTATCAATCTCACACAGGTAAGTGTTTCATCCTAATTCCGAACCATAGATATGCCATGACTTGATTTTGCAAATCATTTCCTATCAAATCAAAGATTACATGCGTGATCATGGATCAATAGGACTTTTTCTTGGGAATAGTGTTTTTTGGTGGGAAATTTGGTTTTGAGTATTTTTGGCCTTTTCCTTTTCTGTTTTTGATTAGTGTGAGGCGAAAAAGTCACCGACGCACAGGATTTTGGTTGGCAATCAAAGGGAGAGGACCACTTTAGATCGTGGTTTCCTTTCTTTTTTTGTTTACTTGGTGACAACTTTGTGTTATTCAGATGTTTTCTGGTCTAGAGACCTTTATGCAAGTTTCTTCTGTTTTCTTCCGATTTTTGATCGAGAATTTTCTTTCTTTTGCTTTCTCTCACTCTTTGATTGAGAATTTTCTCTTTTTGCTTATATATATATATATATATATATATATATATATATATATATATATATATATATATATATATATATATATATATATATATATATATGTATGTATGTATGTATGTATGTATGTATGTATGTTTAGGTAGCAAGATACCTTGGATATGCATGTATATAGCAAAAATATACACATGTTTAGGTAGCAAAATACCTCAAAAAAAGGAAAAAACAAAAACAAACAAGAAAAAGAAATAAACAAATGGAAAAAGAATAAGAGAAAAAAAATAAAAAAAATAAAAAAATAATAATAAGTTGTCTAGCTAAAAAACCCAACATGCTTTTGAAAAGAGATAACTTCCAGCTTTTCTTTGAAAAAATTCATTGATCATAATCAATTTTTGAAAAAAATGTGAATACACCTGAAGGGTGAATGCTGTGAAAATTTTCCCAAACACCCAAAATAGACTCGGATGAATGCATGAATTGATAAAAGAACATGTTTTGGAAACACTGGGTTGACTAAAATAGAGAAAATGTATCCTGAGCCCTAGTGTAACATGACCATAAAAACTTGATGCTTGAGTGTCCACATAGGTGCATGCATGACCAGTTTTGCATAAAATTTCCAATTCATCATTGTTGCATGTGTATCATGGAAATAATGTGGGACATCCCCTTTATCCCCGAACCACTGGCCAAACCCTAACATATATCACATCCAGTCGTTCTACGAGCCTTAAGCCAAAATCCCAACTTACCATAAACCTTGCCATCAGAAGAAAACGAAGAAAAGAAAGTTCCCGATCATGAGCAACTAGGTGTGTCCTACTATGACTTGAGAAACAAAAGTGATCAAATAACAAGTAGAGATTTAAAAGGTACTAGGTTGCCTCCTAGTAGCGCTTCTTTAGCGTCTTGAGCTGAACGCTTGATGATTTGTCGGTCACGGACCCAATACTTTTGCTTACCTTTGGCTTTGGACTTGTTCGCCTATTGGTCGGTCATGTGTCATAAGCAACGCTCTAACCTTTTTGTGGATGAGCTGAGGTGAACTCTAGAGGTGGTGGCGGTGCGTCTGTTGCCCGCTGCCGGCCATCCCCGGGCTGCTGTGGTGTTTCGCCCTGCGCCTGCCTAGGGGCGTAGTACTTCTTGATGAAAGCTCAATTAGTAGGGGGCCTGATGACCTTGCTGGGGGCGATAGGCACTTCGTAGAACTGACAAAGGCCCGTAATCAGAGTTGGAAACCCCAAGACCCTGTTGGACTTCTCCGAGTCCACTGGGTGTCTTGCAGGCGCGATCCCTGCAAACAATAGACGACATCAGAAATCAGTTGAGCGATGTGCATACTTACCTATGTCACAATGGCATGACCTTGCTGGGGGGACAGGCACACTGTAGGACTGACAGAGGCCCGTAACCAGAGCTGGAAACCCCAGGGCCCTGTTGGGCTCCTCCGGGTCCACTGGGTGTCTTGTGGGTGCGATCCCTGCAAATAGTGGATGGCATCAGAAATCAGTTAAGCCACGTGCGTACTTACCTATGTCCCGATGGCATGACCTTGCTGGGGGGACGGGCACCCTGTAGGACTGACAGAGGCCCGTAACCAGAGCTGGAAATCCCGGGGCCCTGTCGGACTCCTCCGGGTCCACTGGGTGCCTTGTGGTCGCCATCCCTATAAATAGAAGATGGCATTAGAAATCAGTTGAACCATATGCATATTTACCTATGTCGGGACGACACAGACCAACTAATACTTCCACAGGGGGAGATCGGCATTACGGTCGCTGGGCAGAATGTTGCTAAGCAACGTCATCCATATCTGTGTAAGAGTGGTCAAGTTGGCGCGCATGATCCACACTTGTCTCTTTGCAGTGGCACGGGTGAAATCTTGCCCCAGTATGCATAGTGGCTGCGTGATAGCCTTTCTCTCTGGTTGTATTCGCACAGTTGGCGCCCTCCAATATCAGGGGGTGGCCTAGGAACTGATAAAAGGAAACTACTGGCCCCTTAACTAGGAGTGCAAGTCTCGGTTAAGCTTTTAAGGGCAGAGGACCTTAAATTCGCTTAAGGTGCAGATGTGGAGCCTTCTGAAAGCGAAGACGCGTAGCCCTCTAAAGGTGAGGGAGTGTGCAGCCCCTCAAAGGCGAGGATGTGTCGCCCTCTAAAGGCGAGGGCGTGTAGCCCTCTGAAAGGGGAGACATGTAGTCCTCTGAAGGTGAGGGCGTGTAGCCCTCCAAAGGCGAGGATGTGTAGTCCTCTCAAGGGGAGGACGTATAATCCTCTGAAGATGAGGGTGTGTAGCCCTCTGAAGGTGAGGACGTGAAGTCCTCTGAAGGCGAGGACAGGTAGTCCTCTGGAGGCGAGGATGTGCAGTCCTCTGAAGGCGAGGGTGTGCAGCCGTCTAAAGGTGAGGATATTTAGTCCTCAGAAGATGAGGATGTTTAGTCCTCTGAAGGCGAGGATGCGTAGTCCTCTAAAGGTGAGGGCGTGCAGCCCTCTGATGGCGAGGACGTGTAGTCCTCTGAAGGTGAGGGCATGCATCCCTCTGAAGGCGAGGACGTGTAGTCCTCTGAAGGTGAGGACATGTAGTCCTCTGATGGCGAGGACGTGTAGTCCTCTGAAGTTGAGGGCGTGCAACCCTCTGATGGCGAGGACGTGCAGCCCTCTGAAGGTGAGGATGTGTAGTCCTCTAAAGGCGAGGACGCGTAGTCCTCTAAAGGTAAGGGCATGCAGCCCTCTGATGGCGAGGATGTGTAGTCCTATAAAGGCGAGGGCGTGCAGCCCTCTAAAGGTGAGGACATCTAGTCCTCTAAAGGCGAGAACGTCTAGTCCTCTGAAGGCGAGGGCGTGCACCCCTCTAAAGGTGAGGACGTGTAGCCCTATGAAGGTGAGGACGTGTAGCCCTTTGAAGGTGAGGGCGTGCAGCCCGCTGATGGTGAGGGCGTGTAGCCCTCTAAAGGCGAGGACTTGTAGTCCTCTGTAGGTGAGGACATGTAGTCCTCTCATGGCGAGGACGTGTAGTCCTCTGAAGGTGAGGGCATGCAACCCTCTGAAGGTGAGGACGTGTAGTCCTCTGAAGATGAGGATGTTTGGTCCTCTAAAGGTGAGGACGTGCAGTCCTCTGAAGGCGAGGGTGTGTAGTCCTCTGAAGACGAGGGTACTAGTACCCAAGGATCCACCCATATGAGAAAGCAAGAGATTGACTCATTGAGAGGGCCGATCATCCCAAATTCAAAAGATTGGACATTAGATGTAGGAAATCTATGCAGTTAACATGATTTTTAGGGATGCAGATGCGTGCAACCTTTGTCGTGAAATTTGGTAAATGTGGACTTCATATGAAACAATGCAATATAATGGAAAGTTGTACAATGACATTCTTTCCCTATTTTGTGATTTTGATTTTGATTTAATTTAATTTTTTTGGAAAACACAGATTGATTGTCCTTTTGAAAGAGGTGATAATTCATACAACCTTATCCTATCTTTTGCAACTCTCTCCGGGAACTCCCTCAGAGTGTATGTTCTATTTGATTTAGTCAATTGACCATTTTGGAGTGACGGCAATGGAGCCGTTTGACATTTAATCAATCCATATAAATTCCAGGGTTTGTCCCTTTTTTTTGTTTAAAAACCACGACGGGTGAGAACTTTTGATCTGCCCCTATGTTCACTTGAGGCTCATGCACGATGCCCCTCATTGCCCCAGTGTAAGGCTTTGAGGTACCAATTGTTATCTTTCGTCATGACCTTGTAGCTGGGAACCTATTGGGTGAGAACTTCTAATCTGCCCCTAGGATCGCTCGAGGTTTATGCATGGTGCCTTTCATTGCCTCAGTGTGGGGCTTTGAGGTACCAATCGTTGTCTTTCGTCATGTCCTTGTAGCAGGGAACCTATTGGGTGAGAACTTCTAATCTGCCCCCAGGTTCACTTAAGGTTTATGCATGGTGCCTTTCATTGCCCTAGTGTAGGGCTTTAAGGTATCCATCATTGTTTTGTTTCCATAACCTTGTAGCAAGGAAGAATGAAAGAAGGGGTTGATTCTTGCTAAAAGAATTTTCCAAGGACGAGAAATAGTTGAAGGATTTTTGCAGTTGATGGATTAAGTCAAATGACTCCAATTCTTGATAACTCACTTCTCTATAAAAAGAACAAACTTTCCAGAATGAGGTCACATGAACGTCTATATTTTTACTTGAAAACACAGTCAATCAAATGCTTTTTTTTAAAACTTAGTTTTGCTTTACTTGTCGTTTTACGGCACCCTCACCAAATGTGTAGCACGAGTAATTTCTGATTGAACGGTCTTGGAAGTCCAAACTCCGAAGCGCAGGTCGCTTGAGCAAACAGACCAATGGCTTGCACCCACATTCCGGTGAAATTTGAATAAGCAAAGATGCGTTTGTGAGAGGATGAGGGACAAAGATATCAAATTTATCCATTTTATTTAGCATTGTAACTGTGGTTTACAATAATGGTATAAACTTGAAAATCCCGATGAGTCATTAGAGACATCTAACAACAGCTTTCAAAATTGCCCCATGTGTGGCATCTCTTGTCAATGTCAGGATTTACACGCGATTCTCCTCAAATTTCAGCCAGCCCGCATCAATTAGACCTTGAACCTTACGCTTCAAGGCCCTACAATGCTCAATGGAACGCCTTGGGGCTTCTCCATGACAAGCACACGTTGCGTTTGAGTCGTATTCTCGGAGAAATGGAGGTTGATGAACCTTGGCTGGGGTTATGGCTACCATTGAATTATCAAGTAGATATGGGAGCAAGTCAGCATAGGACACCAGAATTGGGGTGAATTCTACAGGCTTTTTCGCTGTAAAATTCATTTCTTGGTTGGTGTTTTGGTTTGTGCTAAAGGTGGTGTTCGTCATTGGAAGTGTGGTAGACAGACTTTGTGGTTGATTTAGGGATGGCCTTTGTGGATAACTGGGTGGTGGGTAAGGAGAAGGTTTGTTATTGGCTACGTAATGACATTGTTAGGTTGGTGGGAAACTTGGCTGTATAGGAATGGCAGTCACAACATGGGTTTCTCCCTCATTCCCACCCTCTTCATTTGCCCCAGTTTTTGCATTTATCAAAGCATGATGATCAGATTTGCCTCTTATTAGACCCACTTCGATCATTTCGCCAACGAAGACCAAATCCGCAAAGCTTGAAGGCGTGTAACTCACCATTTTCCATAATAGAACACTAGTGATATGTCTACTATCATTGTTATTATTTCTTTCTTCGTCATTGAGGGAAACACTTGGGCTGCCAGATCCCTCCACCTTTGGGCGTATTCTTTGAAAGATCCATGCCCCCTTTTTTCACATGTTTTGTAGTTGCATCTTATCCGAAGCCATTATACTGACACTGCCTCACAAAGGCAACCATTAGGTCCTTCAAAGAATGGATTCGGGAAGGTTCCAAGTTAGTGTACCAGGTAACAGCTACCCTAGTAAGACTTTCTTGGAAGGAATGTATCAACAATTCCTCATCTTTTGCATATGCCCCCATTTTCCGACAATACATCTTTAGATGGTTCTTGGGGCAAGTAGTCCCCTTGTACTTGTCAAAGTCCAGCACGTTGAACTTGGGAGGGGTGATGATATTGGGTACTAGGAACAACTCTTCTAGGTTAACAAAGGCATAATCTTCACCTCCTTCAATGGTCCTGAGCCTTTCCTCTAGATGATCCAACTTTCCCATTTCTGCCATAGCATGAGGGTTTTTACTTGTTGTGGAATGCAAGAGGTGTAGTTGCGGGTGATACTGAGGGCCCTCTAAAGTGTTTTGCAAGGGTATACCACCAACTGCTTGCCCTTCAGTGTCATATCCGAGGCAAGGCTCGAAGTCAACTAGATTGTGGTGGGGAATTTCATGTGTCTCTCCCACGGTTTAAGAGACATGTGCATGACCAATGGGTATAAGAGTGGAGTTATTGACATTCTCATTGGGAGTGTACGCCACATTGGGTGGCGTATAGTTGGGAGGCAAGCCATATGGCGGGAAGGTGTGCTCATTTTGAATTTGCACATCATGGGGTCGTCCGTACTTCCAAAATCTTTGCCCACCATATCTGAGGTTGGATGATTCATTTGGTTGAGATCAGATGGGGGCATCGGGTTCACCTTAGCAACAGCCCTGGTAGTGGTAATTGCAACCGCATTGGCTTCCATTATCTTCTTCATGCTCATCATGGCCTCCATCATTGTGGCCATTTGCTCTTTCATGGCATCCATGTCGGCCTCCATCTGCTCTTGCACCTCCTCTACTTCACTCATTACTCTAGCTCTAGCACAGGTTCAGTAAGGGCGCCGTAAAGTGTGTTCTTTTCTTTTTTATAACAATGATTAAGTTTTTTTTTCAAGGAAAGAATGAAATGAGCAATGCAACCAATGAACAACATGGATGTATGCGAATGATGCACAGTTGAAGTATTGCGAATTTTTACGCAGGATATGGGGTTGAATCAATTTAGATTTTCAACATGGTCCATGACATCTTCGTCAAGGTGAAACTGGAAGTAGCAGGGACATCGACAGTCCTAAATGTATTTGGCAGTAGACGAAGCAGCGATGTAACTCGATCCATCTTTTGCCCCAATTTTTTGCAAGATGGTTACTTCCATACTTCAACTTGACTTGATGAACCTTTTCGTAAAAGCACGAGCTTGGTTCAACCCCATAACCCAGGGAATGGAAATTTTGACCGCCAATACATCAACAACATTTCATAGGGATGAAAGACTCGGGAATACGCATGCTATGCATGGAAAATGTGATTATGAGATTGAGATGCCCAAAGAGACATCATTTCCTAGTTAACCACGCATTAGGTACCATGCTTAATCATTTTGTTTTGTTGTTATTTTTTTATTTTTATTTTAGAAATGGGTTTATGATCCCAACATGGTTGGCTCATGGTACCTCACACATGCAACTAAGAATGTAGTATGAATTTTCATGCCTCCCCTTTTTGTTTTCATTCTGCAGACGAAAATGCAAGGATCATGCATGAGCAAACATGAAAACAAAAGGTATGCGGTTTGTAGAACAAAAAGTATGTTAAACGCATATGCATGATGATGCAATGACTCATGCAAAATGTGATGCTGGAATATGATAACGGACAAATGCAGGAATGATATGTTCATTATGATGCCATGAAGAGATGCTTATGCGATGCGTGATAGGAATGCATTTACGGACACGAGGGCCCGGAAAATTATCTCTTCTTACTTGCACATTTGGGGGTGCAGTGATGTGAACCTGAGTAGGAGCGGATCGCTTGATACAGGCTACGGATATATGGATGACGCCACTTCCAGTGAAGAAAGATAAGTCAGGGTAGACGCCACTTCCGGTGAAGGAAGATAAGTCAGGATAGATGCCACAAGGATTACCTTGATAATTCTGATAATTGGTTCAACAAGGAACCCAAAGAGAAACTCTCACCAAATTTTATCAAATGCCAAAAGTTTTGTTATTCAAAACAAAAACCAATACTTATAGTGTATCTGAACAAAAAGATAAAAATAGACATGGATCTTCTAAATAGTTTGGGCCAAAATTACAATAAATAAAAATTATAACTAAAAAAACATATTTAACTTGGGCCTTCAAATTAATCTGGGCCTTCAGCAACAATTAATAGTCTTGATAGTGTCTCTGCCTCTAGGCCTTCATCCTTCTCCACTCGGGGGCTTTATCCTTCTCCACTTGGGCCTTCACCCTTCTCCACTTGGGCCTTTAGCCTATATTTGGACAATTTCAGGATTCTCATCATTCCCTCCTTCTTGGAAAACATTTGCCCTCAAATGTCCAGGATCATCACCAAGTTCAAGTACCACTTCCTTCCTTTTCTTGTTGGCTTGCTTAGTATAACTTTCATTCTTCTTTGCAATTTGCACCTTCACTTGGTCATACAATCTTTTCACATACTCAACTTTGACCTGTGCATCCTTATGCTGAGTCTCTTGGGGCTTGCTGTTGTAAGTTGGCTTGTTAGGAAATGAAGCTTCTAGAAGGAGATCAACTTGATGTTCTATGCTTCTTGAAGGTGGCAGTCCATGAGGAATCTCCTTGGGAAAGACATATTTAAATTCCTGCAATAAGGGTTGAACACTAGGAGAAACATAAATAGTTAACTGATTAGAATTATCGCTCTCTCTCTTGTGTATCACTCCATCTCTCAAGTGTATCACTCTTCCTTTTTCTATTCCTCTGTGATGCCTCACTATTGTCTCTCTCTTGTTCTCTCTTTTCTCTCCTTCTGATTTGGTTATCACACACTTCTCTAAGGGATAGAGGTTTATGAATAATTTTATGGTCATGGTGTTATGAAGCCATCATGCACTGCTTTGGTGTCCTCTTCAATGTTGGCCCTCACTAGTGCCATCTCCATCTCCTTGTCCTCAACAGTCAAACTTCCTTGGGATAACCTTTGGAGTTTCTGTCGCATGGTTCTACTGTAGCTAGTTGGAACATACCTCTTTCGCATAACCCTTCTCATCTTAGTCCATGTATCTATCTCCCGCCCTTCTTCTCTCTTCATCTCTCTTTGATTTTTCTTCCACCAAACAAGGGCATAGTCTGAGAATGTAGCTGCTGCTAACTTCACCTTCTGCTCTTCAGGATAATCGTTGTATGAGAATGCATGCTGAATCTTCATCTCCCAGTCAATATAGGCGTCTGGGTCACTCCTGCCTTTAAAAGAGGATACATTGAGTTTTACTCCCTCAATTCTGTGTTGCCC
Organism: Glycine soja; assembly: GCF_004193775.1. Classification (NCBI taxonomy): domain Eukaryota; kingdom Viridiplantae; phylum Streptophyta; class Magnoliopsida; order Fabales; family Fabaceae; genus Glycine; species Glycine soja. The sequence continues at coordinate 8,175,281 of NC_041014.1, read as the reverse complement.
CTCTATTCGGTTCGATCCATCATTGACCCTTTTGTTGCCACCATAAGGTCTCCCAGCATTTGGATTCATTTGGTGCTCTAGTCGTTCTATTCGCCTCTAGAGCACTTCATTACTACGGTTCAACAAACGTTGCATTTGTGTAGTGATCGCGTCCAGTAACAAGCGCTGAAATCCGTCCAGTTGATGATATACACCATCATTGTCACCAGCTCCTGCCATGATTAAGGAACAAAGAATTTTGCAGTAATTTAAAAAAAAATTCAGGACCTCACCACACTCTACTCACGTGTTTCTCTCTTTAATGGTAATTCACTCATGTTTGATGCTCTCAATATAGGCTGTTGTGTGATGTTTTCACTCTTGCCTTTTACCACTCATGTTCTCTCTTAAGTTCCTGGATGGACCAAATTAGACACACAAGGTAATATAAAATAAAAGGAAAGACAATATAATTATCACAGACTGAGTAACAGATTTGATTTGGGATAAAAACTTGGACTTGATTTGGATAGCAGATTGGATTTGATTTGGATAAAAGATTAGATTTGATTTGGATAATATATTAGATTTGATTTGGATAACATATTAGATTGGATTTGGATAACAAATTTAGATTTAATTTGGATAACAAATATGATAACAAATAAGATAGCAGATAGGATAACAAATAAGATAACAGATATGACCAGTAAACTTCAAATGTTCATAACTTTTGCTACAGTTGTCCATTTGAGACCCACTATATATCAAAACGCTCAGAATTTAGAGGAGAATCTAGATAAGGGGATCTGGTCCACGATTTTCTTGCCAAAAGAAACACCTCTAACTGCCTCAATTTCGTGTTCAAAGATCAAACGACCACTTTCTTTCTCTTTTTTTTTTCAAAATTTCTGCAACTTTTTTTTTTAACTTGATACAGAACTCAAACAATTTTTTTTTCTTTTTAGACACAAAGTCTGAAAGAAACGAGAAACAAGAACAAGAACAAAAACGTGACAAGAACAAGAACATGAATGAAACAAAGACGCAAACAAGAACGCAACATGACACAAACAAGAAAACAAATAACAGAACAAGGACAAAAAACTAGAACGCAACAAGACCCAAACAAGAAAGAAACAAGACGCAAACAAGAACACAAATAACAGAACAAGGACAAAAACACAAACCTAGACAAATGACAAAGAAAAAAAATAGGATATGATAGGATAGAACCTGTATCAAGAGCCGAAGCTCTGATATAAGTCTGATAATTGGTTCAACAAGGAACCCAGAGAGAAACTCTCACCAAATTTTATCAAATGCCAAAAGTTTTGTTATTCAAAACAAAAACCAATACTTATAGTGTATCTGAACACAAAGATAAAAATAGACATGGGCCTTCTAAATAGTTTGGGCCAAAATTACAATAAATAAAAATTATAACTAAAAAGACATATTTAACTTGGGCCTTCAAATTAATTTGGGCCTTCAACAACAATTAATAGTATTGATAATGTCTCTACCTCTGGGCCTTCATCCTTCTCCACTTGGGCCTTCATCCTTCTCCACTCGAGGGCTTTATCCTTCTCCACTTGGGCCTTCGTCCTTCTCCACTTGGGCCTTTAGCCTGTATTTGGCCAATTTCAGGATTCTCATCATGCAGTGCCCCATGTGTGCAGTTTAAGAAGGTGATATGGATCTTCCAACTTCCCATGACAAAAGACGAGACCAACATACAACGCATGCATGACGACATGATGTAGACGCGCAAAAGCATAACACGGGGATGCACATAGTATGATAATATCCACAAATAATTACAAGCAAAGGCGTACATGACATTTAGGACTACATGCATGGCAGTGTTTAAAAGGGCACACAGCGTGTTTGCTCCGTGCCCCTATTTTAGGGACCTACACGGGAGGAAACTAAAAGGGCTTTTAGTGATAATTCCCAAGGTGGTCATATCTCTCTTGATGGTCTCTAGAGGTATCATCCCCTTCGAAGAACATATTGCGGCAGTAGGGACTACTAGCCACAATATGTTATCAAAGAGAAAAACTCTAGATGAGGGTTCACTGTAATCAAACAAGTCAGAGACCTAGCATGATCACAGATTCACCTCCACTCCTTATGTTCCCACGAACCCGGGTATAAGGCCCTTTTTCAACTCACCGTGTGTGCAAATAGTGTTGGTGTTTGTGTGCATCAAATGAATAAATATTTACCTCATGCATACATTTTAAAACACACTAAAAGCATCAAAGGGTTATATATACAAGAACATAAGGAAAAAAGAAAAAGGAACAAAGGAGAGGTCATGGTAAGGAATGCACACTGATTGATTGGCCTAACTCTCTAAAAATAGTCCCCAGTGGAGTCGCCAACTGTTGCAACCTACTCTTCGGCGGGAGGGCGACGCGAGACTCACGGGATCGTCTTCCAAGAAAGGAATACGGGCGGAGTCATCACCAACGTTTCTTTGAGGAAAACGTCAGAAAAACCGGAAAAGACGTGGTCTACGAACTTTAAGTGAAAGGTTCGGGGGTTGTATTTACTCATGGGGCAGGTATTAGCACCCCACGCGTCCGTCACAAGAGCGGCATCCTTTAATCGAGTGTGCAAATATGACTTCAATTTGTTTTATTTTCCCTTTTACGTTTTATATGTATTTTTATGCCTTTTGTATTTTTATCTTTTTGTGGTCGACAAGGGTGTTTCCCTTGCTCCTACGTATCCCTCAATTGTGATAAGGAAATCAGACCTACGTAGTTCTTTTGAGAACTAAGCGTTGGTTAAGTTGTTTTTATCCTTTTTGCAAGATATATTTTGATTGAATGAAAGGTCATTTAAGGCGTTGAACCATTAAACAATCTTTCGGTTCTTTTGAAAGGAGAGAAATTAAGGCATTGGACCATTAATGATCTCTTATTATTTTTTTTGAAAGAGGTGACAAAGCTACGTGTTGATTTTAGGCTTTAGAAATCCACGTTTAACCAATAAAAGCGGAAAAGACCATTTCAAGGCATTGGACCTTAAAAATGGCTTTTTAGGTGATGACAAAAGTTTGATTTATGAATTGATTTTAGCCTTAGTTTCACTTTGGTTATTAGTCAATTCGATTATGAAAGAAAAATCCCAAAGAAAAAAACGTCCGATTGATTTTTTTGATTATTTTACTAAAAGATATTTTTTACTATTATATTATTATTTTGCTTCTTTTTTTGGTTTTAAACGTGGTTACGGCATGACCGAACGGTCGAATTTCATTTTAACAAAAATTAAAAGATGTTACAATACGAATGATCGGTGGAAATTTATTTTATTTTTTATTAGGCGAGAAGATAACTTAAATAAATGACTAAAGCACGTCAAAAGGGGGTACGAAAACTAAGTGAAAATAAAAATAAAAGCATGCGAAGCAAGTGGGGACCACTAAGGGTACATAGAATGAATTGAAAAGTTTGATTTCGGGAACTTACCGGTTGAAGACCGAAGAACGAACGAAGAACGATGAAGAACGGTTGAAAATCTTTGTGAAATCACCCACGAAAACGTCTCGGAAGCATTACGGAAGCGCCTCAGCTTGGATTTTCTTCACGGAAACAATTTTACTCACTAATTTTAAGTGATTCTTAGATACTAGGAGGATTGAACATTTTTGTTCTTTCCTCCTCCCCCTATTTATAGGAGAATGAAGGAGGAGCTTGCCACCCAGCTCGCCCAGGCGAGCTAGGTTGCTTCCTCCAGAAGGCACCTCCTTCTGGAGAATTTTCTGGAAGGCCCAAGTAGGCCTGGTTATTATTTGCACCCCTGTTTACTAAATACACCCCTACCTTTTTTGCTGATTCTTTTTCCGTAACGTTACGAAACTTTACGAATTATGTAACGATACTTGTTTTCTTTCCGTAATGTCACGAAACCTTACGGATTACGTAATCATCCCTTCTTTGGCTTCCGGGATGTTACGAAACTTTACGAATTGTGCATTAACACTTCCTTTTGACTTTCGGCATGTCACGAAACTTTATGGATTGTGCAACAATGCTTTCTTTTGACTTCCGGCATGTCACGGAACTTCACGGATTGCCTAACAATGGGTGCAAGTACCTTGAAGTGATCAAATGAGGGTTGCATCCCAACAAACGGATGGTCCCCGGACGAAATTAGGATATGACAGTAGTGTTAGTAGTTAGTTATGATTAATATTTTATTTTAAAAAGTCAATTAGATAAGATTAGGAAGTTATGTTTAAGATTTTATCTTAAACAATTAGATAAGATTAGGAAGTGAGAGTATAAATACGAGGATGTACTCATAGAAGACATACAAAAAATAAAAGTTATTTAGTTTGTTTTCTCTTTCGGTGTGTGAGTAAAGAGTGAGTGAAGTTACATTATAAATTTATTTTTAATTGTGACACAGTCTGATTGTTCTAATTCTAATAGTTAATTAAAAATGCCACAAGATAACAAATTGGGGGTGGTGGGAGCTGGTGTTTGGGACGAGCGTATAGTAGATGCACTCTAGTTCGTGGAGCTGGTGTTGTTGTTGTGGGTTGGTGATGATGAGAAGGTGATGGTTGGGAAAAAGGTTACGGTGTTGGAGGGTGTGGTGGGTTGAAGGTCAAGAATGGAGTTGGTTATGGAAGAGTAGGGGAGAGATAATGTGGAGGTTGTGAAAGTGCAATGAGTGAAAAAGAAAAAAAGATGGTGAGAAGACAAGAAAAGAAGAAAGATTAAAATGGAGAAGCGAAAAAGAAGTGTCTTCCCATCACACGCTTCCTCTACTGGTGTTGTTGGTTCCATTTCTTGCTTTCTCCATTTTTGGCTATTTTAATCGATGATTGAATGTGATGATGATGGAAGAGGTCAGTATTGAAGATGAAGAAAGAATAACATGATATGCAGTAGCTTTCAGGGTTGAGTATTTGAATATTATTAATGGTGTTAATTTTTATCTAAAATATGATCAGTTTAAATCAATTTAAAAAAATAAAAGATTAAAATAAATTTTTTTAAAAAATAAAAAAATACTGAAAAAGAAAACTGAAAAAATATAAACGATCTAATTAGTTATTTAGTCTTTTTAAATTAAAAAATAACTTAATTTGTTTTTCTTGTATTATCTCCGTAAGATAAGTTCCATTTTTTTTTGAGTTATCTTTTCTTATCAGAACCAAACAAAACACTAGAACTGGGAATACGAGGTGATACATATATCTTTCCATTCTTTTGTTCCTCATTACTCCTTTGATCCACAACGCTTCAGAACGCAGCTGCGCCAAAAAAACACAATAACCCAAAATCCTTCCTCACTCTCTCTTCCACTCTTTGTTCTTCCTCTTTCCCAATCCACCTCTCATTCATCACCCCTTTCCGTAAGTTCTTTTTTTATTTTTTTTTTTCCTTTCGAACTTGGATTTAAGATAAGGGTTTTAGTTATCGAAATATGCATTTTCTGATGTATTTTTTCAGTTGTACTGTACCAATAATGTCCGCTGCTAGTGTTTCTTGTCTTTGGTTAGTTAGGCTAATTGGAGTTATTTGGGAGGGAAGTGAATATCAATTATTGTGAGAAAATAGAAGGTTTTGATTTTTGCTCATTGTTTCTTTTAGGGGTGGCAAATTACTTTTAATTCAGTTTGAGGAATGCTAGTAAACACTCTTTTGCATACATGTTCTGCTACTAATGCAATCTGAATTTATATGATTCTGCTAAAGTTCGGTTCAATCTCTGTCATTAAGCTTATGCATAGAGTAGGATTTATTGAAAGAAAGTGTCCAAGATTGGGGAATCTTACAGTTTTATGCCCTAGGAGGAGTGAAGGATTTGTTTGGTCCATGAAAATGCCTTTTGTTTTCATTACATGTTTTCACATTAATTTACAAAAGTGAGACATTGTTTTGACTTTGCTTCTCCTCCTCAAAAGATTTGCATAAGAAATGGCATAAAAAACCTTGAAAGTGGGAAATGAAGTGAAAAGGATGTGATTTTTTGGCTATTATTTGACATTTTAATAAAACAAAGAAACCTTAAAAATGACTGCTGCCTCATAAATAAGTTGCATTCCACTTTTTAGTTGTCTTTCTTCTTTTCTTTTTTCTTGGGTAGGGTGTGTGGAGAATAAGTAGGTCTGAAGTGATTTTCCTTCCCTGTCTTCTGTCTGCTCAAATGAGAATGAACATAGCCTTTTAACTTTCTTTGTTGCTTGTTGTACAACCCAGAATGTGATTTTCAAAAGTTTTTTTTCTCTGCAAAAGATATTGTCAGCAGATCACATCAATTGATTTAGTGTATATAGTGAGAAATTGAGAGGAGGAGGGGAAAACTGATAACAGTCATCAGCTTAATTAAAAGTTTCATTAAGATCAAAACAAAATTAGAAATCTGGATTTTAACTTAAAGATCAATCACAAATAGCAAATGTAAACATCAATGAAGTACAATGAAGATTAGCATCTTATATAAGAGATTCAAAATAGAAGAGAATTTGAAAAAGGAAATGAAACATGAATACCAAATAAAAAGAATTGGTCAAAAATGATCTGAAGTCTTCTCATCCAAAAGCTTTTCACCTTAAGTGTTATAATTATCACTCTAGGTCCAGCTGTTACAAAAAAAATATTGAATGTCTATAGACAAAGTAAAAAATAATAATTGAAAAAGCTCAGAACTAAAATACATCTCTCTTGGTATCATGTCCACAACCATAACCAAAGGCAAGATTTTTTATTTTTTGCCCATCAGCAATAGATATTGTCAATAATTAGCCATCACCACAAGCCAATTATGAGTTTATAATAGTCTACTTATAATGATGCAGATATGTAAAGTAACTCTTCACAACTAACACAAAAATCATAGAATTACACTAACACAAAAATCATAGAATTACACTAACACTCCATGTCAAATCATGAACTAACACTAACCTGTCAGGTCAATGAGACATGTATCAACACCTGCCAAAAAAGAAAATTTGCAGAAAATTCAGTTGCATAACTGAATACCCAGAATGTATGATGAATTAAACTAAATACTACTTCAATATTAAAATAAATCCTTAAATAGCCTACTTTTTAAGTTGGAGTTATAAGAACAGAGCTGCAGATATGAACTAGCCTGAAATGTACGTTACTAAAACATCATGATATGCTACCAAGCTTGGTATTAGGAACAAGCAAAACAGGAAAAGTGGAGTGGGACACTGTTTCTTTCTACCTTTTCCAAATAGCAATGATTGAAGCATACACCTGTAGCAACATGTGGGCATGGCAGTAGTTAAGCAAGAAAAACTATAAAAACTACTGCTGCGGCTCAGCTTCCAAGTTGCTGGTACCGCATTCCCAGCCATCTTAACATCCATCATCATGCTCAACAAAAGAGAAAACTCACTACTCTATCACTTGCCAATGCAGATAGCCAAATTCCCCTTCGAAACTTCTATGGCCTAAGTCTTCCTCAGACCCACAATTGCAGCAAAGGGCAAGAAACCAATAACAGGGCTAGATACACTTCCAATTTAAATCAGAACCACAAACATTTATTATTTCTACAGTTCTTCCCTGACAGTGACACAGAAGACACCAATAATCAAAATCCAAGAACCAGAAACCACTGTCAACATCAAGTCGACGAACAAAGAAAATTCAAGGAAAATAAAGAATCCAGGTTACTTTCAAACATGTTGTGGGTAGATGTGAAAGCAGCACTTGGCCAAAGAATAAACTTGGAGGGCATTCTATGTTCAACTATGGTGATCTTAAAAGACCCGAAATTGGCAATGCCCCATATTTCTGTTCCTGATATAAGGTACGTTGATTGGACTGAGCTGCGTCAAAAGGGATTTAAGGGTGTAGTCTTTGACAAGGATAATATTATTACAGCACCTTACTCTTTGAAGCCCTGGCCTCCACTTGAGTCTTCATTGGAGTGTTGTAAATTGGAGTTTGGTCATTATATTGCTGTATTTAGTAACTCTGCTGGTAATTCTAGCTTGGAGTATTTTGAAATTGTTCTGAATTTTATGGTAGTAGTTATTTAGTAAGTCACCCTAAGTGTTTTGTGTTGTTTTATTGGTGTTATGAATCAGGACTTCATGAATATGACCATGACAGTTCAAAAGCTAGGATGCTTGAAGATGCAATTGGAATTAAAGTCATTAAACATAGTGAGTGTTGCCTTTTATTTTAGAGCTTTTTCTGGAATATTTCCTTTATCTTGGAACTTGAAAGCACATGTTATCTTCTGCTCTGTATAAAATGCTATGACTGAAATATTCCTTAGAGAGAAATGACTTTGGTAGTGATGTTGATATGTGTATGCATTCTTCAGGGGTGAAGAAGCCAGCCGGTACAGCTGAAGAAATTGAAAAGCATTTTGGTTGTGTAGCTTCACAATTAATCATGGTAGATAAAATTTTTGTAGTGTTCACCTTCTATCAGCTACCTGTTTTGTAGTTTGATTCATATTTATGTTAAACCATAATATTTGTGGCAGGTTGGTGATCGGGCATTCACTGACATTGTTTATGGCAATCGGAATGGGTTTCTAACTATTTTGACAGAGCCATTGAGTCTTGCTGATGAGCCATTTATTGTTAAGCAGGTTTGATTTTCATTTTTCATTTTATATTTTGGGTGCTTGAATTGTTTGATGTGATTATTTTTTCTTAATAATAGGAAAATTTCCATTAATGGAAGAAAATGAGAAGTTCAGTTCCTATAACAAAAGAGAAATGTTAGTAGAGATAAAATCACCAAGCTTAAAAGCTCCCACACCTCTTTTAGAGACAACTATTGAAATTCTAGAAAAAAATGAGTTAAGATATTTCCACAAAGATTTAGGGAATGATTGTCTTGTTCCGAAGCAATAAAGTAGGAAATTCTCAAAAAAGTTTCTTGTGTGAAATAACCCAACTCAGTTAATGCAAATTTTAGAAATCAGATATGATTCTATGTGCCAATGATATGATTCAATGTGCCAATGAGAAACTCTTAGCTGAACTTGTTTTTAGGACTTACTTGGTATGTGAAATCTGATCGACAATGCTTTGTAAACATTAGACAATTTTTTAGATATGAAGATTAATGAATTTCTTATGTTTTATCACTATGAATTTCAAATAAAGAAACATGAGTGCATTAACATTCCTTTAATAATTGTGATGATAGGTGAGGAAGCTAGAAACTTCATTTGTAAGTTTCTGGTCTAGAAGAGGGTTGGAGCCACTTGGCCAGAAGTTATTGTTAGATCCAAAGCCATGTGCCAAAGAGCCATATCCTTGACAAGACTAATCTCCAAACACTGCCATTTGGCCATCAGAATACTGCCCTTGTGTAAAGTAATGCATACATGTCAATATTTTTTTTAAAAAATATGTATTTTATTTTTTTACCACATGTTAAATATATCCCTCTGCCCTTTAGCTGATATGTTATCTCCTCTGCTTAAAGCGTGTAGAAATAACAATATTTTTTTTAAAAACAATTGTTTGTTTTTATCAGCTTTTTAAAGTGATTTTTTTAAAAACTAAGCGATTATTTTTTCAGAAACAATCCTTTACAAACATGCTATTAGTTTTTGTACCCTCAAAATCGGGATAGAAAAATTATAAAATGAATTTTATAAATTTCATAAAAGTTTAACCTTTGTTTTTACCGCTACACCCAACTATAGTGTAGAAGGAACTCTTCTTTACACAATAAATATTGTTGAAAATAAATAAAACTAAATGGCATTATCATAAAAGGAACTCTTCTTTACACAAATGAATTATTGTTTAGTTCGTCAAAATATGGAAATCAAATGTTACGCAAGCGATTTAAATTTTATAAAGAAAAAAACAAGATTGTGATATTATAATAACAATTTTTTGTTTTTTTACTGCAATAAACTCATCATTTCAAAATTAATAATGTGTACCACTAATTTTAACCTTTAGATTAATCTGCACTCTACATTTATGGTACACTTTCCACACTATATTTCTTCTCCTTCATTGTCATAGCCTTCTCTGTTCTTTTTTTTTTTTTTCCCTACAATCTGCACGTCTCTTTCTTTCCGCCCTCCCCAGCCGAATCACCATGCCACCAATGTTACGACATTTTACACACTTGACAACAAAGAAACAACACAACACAACAAAGAGATGACAATTGCTTTGTGCATCCAACAATATTGTCCTTTTGTAAAGCTGATATGGATTGTGAATCCATAATAATCTTATGGATTGACAATCTGTAAGCGTATTATGAATTGTCAATTCGTAATGGGATCAAACATGTTTTCGTGTTATTAGCATGATACTCTAACCAACAGAGTTAATAGGTCGATTATGTTATAAAATAATTAATATCGTTATATATAACACTAAAATTTCTAATTTATATTTAATACATATGTAAATTTACATAATAAGTTTTGTGACAATTATCAATTAATTTTGATCTAACAATTAATTTCTAATATATATTTAATGCATTTAGGTTTTTTGGTCTCATCATCGACCTTGATTATTCCAGATTCTTTGGTGAGCCTCGAGGTTTATTGTGATGCTTCTAAAAATGGCTTACTTCTAAAAATGGCTTAGGTGTGTGTTGATTCAAGAGGGCAAGGTGGTGGCATATGTGTCTAGGCAACTTAGCAAGGGAAATTACCCCACCCCTATCTTGAGTTAGCATTTATGGTGTTTACCTTAAAGATTTGGAGGCATTACTTGTATGGTGCAAAATTTGAGGTTTTTAGTGACCATAGAAGCCTTAAATATTTGTTTGACCAGAGGGAGTTGAATATGAGACGAAGAAGGTGGATAAAGTTTCTCAAGGATTATGATTTCAAGTTAAAGTACCACCTGGGGAAAGTCAACGTAGTGGTTGATGCTCTCAGTAAGAAATCCCTATAATTGTCTAGCTTGATGGTGCAAGAGATGAACTTCATAGAGGAGTTTAGGGACTTGAATCTGAATGTGTCTTTGAATGCACTAAGCATAAGGTTGAATAGTTAGAGGTTGGTAATGAGCTTAGAGAGCTAATTAAGAGGGAACAACTTCTAAATCAAGAATTGCAATCACTGGTGAACCAAGAAGGTTATACCTTCTCTGCCAATAGTTTAGTGTTGTTTTAAGGCATGCTTATCAAAATCACATTTTTACACGTAGAATCATACAAGTTTATGATTCCACGTAGCCTTTTCAAGTTAAATCGTGTGCAAAATTGAAATTGTAGTAAAATCAGTCGAGTTTGCACAAACTCGAGCGAGTTAAGGTAGACTCGTGAGTCTGCGGGTTTGCGAAAAACCAAAACGGCATCGTTTTGTTTGTGCTTCATTTTTTGTCTTTCTCGTCAGTCATGACTTCGTTGGTGGGTTCGTGCTACTTAATGCTTAATTCATGTTCTTTGTAGTTTCTTCCTCTTTGTGATGCGTTTGGTGCCGGAGTGCGACGATGAAGGGATCCTTCGTAAGATTGTGACAATGAAGTTCGAGTGTGAGTATGCGACGGTGAAGTTCAAGTGCAACTGTGCGAGTTCAAGACTAGGTTTTTTTCGATCCCTTCACTACTTGATCGTAAGGGTGTTCGTGGTGCGGTTTGGGCGGTTTTTTTTCTCAAAATTACGTCTGAACCAAACAATAAATTAACATGCGGTTTGGTTCGGTTTGGATTGTTTAAAAAATAAAATCCAAACCAAACCAAATCAATCTATGCGGTGTAGTTTGGGCAGTTTTTCGGTTTTTTTAATTATAAAATCTTGTTTATAATCATAATAAAAATTAACATGTTGTAGATCTAAATATTCCTTAAGAAAATAAAATATAAAAACATAAAATAGTCAAATAATTCAAGTAATTCATAAAAATCTGCTACAACAATAATTCAAGTAAAACATAAAAACATAAAACAGTCAATAGATCCGAATAATTCATAAAAATCTGCTACAACAATAATTCAAGTAAAACATAAAAACATATGAATAATGATTCCAATCTTACAATTCTTCATCCTTAGTCTCCAATAATTGCATGTCAAACAATCCAAGCCTTCATTCTTCATTTTGCAGAAATTAAAACAGTCAAAGAATTAATATTTCTTTTAATACTCAATCAGTACTCAGTACTATTATCTTTGAACTGAAAATTTCAAGGAGATGTCTCATCCAAATCCAAATCTATTCATGCTTCCTAGAATAACTCTGACTAGAACAACAACTCATGTCATACAAACACCTTCACATACTAAGAACAGAACCAGTTCCTTTCCCATCTTCCTTTTTCATTTGTTGGAAACTAAGAATTTTTTGAGAAGGAATAGATTCTCTAGGAAACTTTTTACACAAATTCACCAAATGGTTTATAATAGAGCTTGTACCATTTTTATGTGTATCAGCAACATATGATTTTTTACACTAATTACATTTAGCCTTTTTTTGAGTTGTGTAGCTTTCATCTTTTGAAAAATGATCCCAAGCCCAAGATCTAGGTCTACATGGTTGTTGGATCAAGTGGCCTCAGAATAATTAAGGAGGGGGGGGGGGGGGGTTGAATTAATTATTAATGAGCCTTGACTAATTAAAAACTTATCCTTCTTAATGTTACTAGATTCAATTAGGCTTTACTACTAAGTTATTAGAAAGTAAAGAACAAAAGCAATAACTTAGACAAAAGTAAAGCGGAAATAAAAAGTACACAGCGGAAATTAAAGAGTGTAGGGAAGAAGAAGACAAACACAAGATTTATTCTGGTTCGGTCACAACCCGTGCCTACGTCCAATCCCCAAGCAACCACCGGTTCTTGAGATTTCCAATAACCTTGTAAAATCCTTTACAAGCAAAGATCCACAAGGGATGTACCCTCCCTTGTTCTCTTTGAACAACCAAGTGGATGTACGCTCCACTTGAACTAATCCACAAGAGATGTACCTTCTCTTGTTCTCAGTATCACAACCCAAGTAGATGTACGCTCTACTTGTACCACAAATGATGTACGCTCCAATGTGTTAAGACAAAGAATTCTCAGGCGGTTAGTCCCTTGAATCTTTGTAAGGGGAAACAAAAGATATCTCAGGCGGTTAGTCCTTTGAAATCTTTTGTTTAAAGGGAAAGGGAAAAAGATATCTCAGGAGGTTAGTCCTTTGAAATCTTTTGTAAGAAACAAAAGATATCTCAGGCGGTTAGTCCTTTGAAATCTTTTGTTTAAAGGGAAAGGGAAAAAGATATCTCAGGAGGTTAGTCCTTTGAAATCTTTTGTAAGAAACAAAAGATATCTCAGGCGGTTAGTCCTTTGAAATCTTTTGTCAAGAGGGAGAAGGGAAGAAACAAAAGATATCTCAGGCGGTTTGTCCTTTGAATCTTTTGACAAGAGAGAAGGAATGAAGAAGAAGAAGAATAACACAAGTTTTTGGTCAATGAACTTTTCTTGAAAGAGAAAGTATTGAGCAAAAACTTTTATAAAGATGAAGAGAAATGAATCAAAGAAATTTGTTATGCATGAAAGGAATCAGTCTTTTGAAATTCGTGCCATGGTCACATATTTATAATCATTTGATGACTCAAATTAAAGTTTGTGACTCTTGGAAATTTCTTTAAAACTAGCCACTTTTTAAAAGTTGTGACTCTTTTGAAAACTAGTCACTTAAAGGTTGTGACTTTTGAAAAACTCTTCAGAAACAAGTCACTTTAAGAATTGTGACTTTTGGTAATTTATTTTTTGAAATCAGTCACTGGTAATCGATTACCATCAAGGTGTAATCGATTACACATCAACAAATGTGACTCTTCATGTTTAAATTTGAAAAACAAAACGTTTAGAAACTCTGGTAATCAATTACAAGTATTGTGTAATCGATTACACAAGTTTGAAATGATTTGAAAATGTTTTATCACAAGTTGTGACTCTTGAAATTTGAAATCTAATGTTTTAAAACATTGGTAATCGACATGATTATGGTAATCAATTACAGCTTTGTAAATCAGTTTTGAAAAGAATGTTGGCTACTGGTAATCAATTACTGCCTTCTGGTAATCGATTACCAGAGAGTAAAAATCTTTGGTAAAAGATTTTTCTTTTTGAAAAATTCTTGTGCTATTCAATGTTTTGAAAAACTCTTTTAATACTTATCTTGATTGAGTCTTCTCTTGATTCTAGAATCTTGAGTCTTGATTCTTTACTTGAATCTTGATCTTGATTATTCTTGAATCTTGATCTTGATTCTTGAAACTTGCTTGACTCTTGATTCTTTCGAACTTGCTTGACTCTTGATTCTTTGGCATCATCAAAATAATCTTGGAAGGCATTGCTTCCACAATCTCCCCCTTTTTGATGATGACAATCTTGAAATCAATAGGATACATACAAGTTTTGTTCTACCGTTCACTCATCTCTTTCTCCCCCTTTCTTTTTGAATTTATGCTTAATTTTAAAGCTTTGAAAATATAATATCTTGATTTCAAAAATACCTATTTTCTCTCCCCCTTTGGCAACATCAAAAAGGCCAAAGTTCGTTGTAACATAAAATTATACATAAATGGATAAACATACAAGAAATGTATGCATATAAATTGTCCACAAATCATAATAAAAGCATATGTATCAAATAAGTCATAAGACATCATAACATAAAAAAAATCATTTGTCTAAGTCACTAATATCTAGAAGTCCTAATTCTCTTCTAATGGTGTAAAAAGAATCTTAGGGTAGTGGTTTTGTGAAGATGTCTGCGAGTTGGTTCTTGGTATCTACAAATTCTAGAACACAGTCACCTTTTAGGACATGATCTCTAAGAAAATGATGCCTAATTTATATGTGCTTGGTTCTAGAGTAGAGGACTGGGTTCATAGATATATTTATGGCGCTTGTGTTGTCACGTTTTATGGGAATATGGTCTAATACAATCCCATAATAAGATAATTGTTGTTTCATCCATAGGATCTGATGCAATCCAATCCCCCAAGGGCATTGGATAGAAGACTCCAAGAAGATTGGGCCAAAGATGCAAGAGAAGGCCCTAGGGTTCTCAAGAGCCTTAGGGTAGATTTCGTGCCCATGGGCTAAGTATGAGCCCACTTATCTTATATATATTAGATTAAGGTTTCATTAATTCTGGGCCTTGTATTTAAGGCTCCATAATATAGGTAGGGTACCCTAGAAATATAGGATTTTTCAGCCCTTGTATTTTAGGGCACCTAGACTAGTTTTTGTATTAGGGGTAGTTTTGTAATTTCACATGCACTAAGTGAATATTTGATGTGTGTGGTTGGAAATAAATTTAATTGAATTGGTAGAAGCCCAATCCAATAAAATTTTAGAGGGGGAGGTGAGCATTTGCTTACTACACCCCATTGGCACATCATATAGTCACACTTTGTGCATGTTCTTCATGCTTTACATGCCTCATGACACCTAAGCACACTTAGTGGAGAATCTTGGAATTGATCTTGGATTAGTCGGCTGAACCATAACTAAAATTCACTAATCATAATCAGTGAAATTTTGGCTCCACAAATTCAATTTCAAATTCAAGTGAAATTTGAATTGAAATTCAAATTTCCCTCCAATTTTGTGTGACACTTAGACTATAAATAGAGGTCATGTGTGTGCATTTTTTTGAACTTTGATGATTTGAATATTAAAATTCAGATTTCAGAGCTCTTTTAGAGCACAAAATTTCGTGCTCTTCCCTCCCTCTCCCTCCATTCATCTCCTTCTTCCTCCAAGCTCTTATCCATGGCCTCCTATGGTGGTGTGCTTCTTCTAGACTCATCTTCTCCTTGATGTGGCGTCTCCTCTCTCTATTCCTTCTCCATTCCGCTGCCATTCATTTTCCAAGAAGCAAAGGAATCCAATGATGAAGAAGATCCTAGGCCTATAAGCTCCAATGGAGCTTACATCATGTGGTATCAAGAGCATCTTCATCTAGGTGATGTTCTTTTGCTTCCTCTATCTTTTTGTTCAGTGAATTCTCTTTAATTCCTTGTTCTTCATCTTATTCTCCATGTATATCCTCCATTGTCTTGTGGTTTGGTTCTGTTTGGAGTAGATTAAAAAAAAATAAACCGATTAAATCTTAGATCTACACTTGTTCTTGCATTTCTATGGTTCAAAATTTGTAGATCTACTGTTGAATCTTGTTTTTGTGTTGATTTTAGGTTCTATCATTTTTCATTCATAATATTCTTGTGCTGAACCTTAGATCTAAATTTTCTTCCAAAATATTGATTAGAAAAAAAAACACAAAAATCTAAGTGTAAATCACTTAATCCATGTTGTCTTAGAGTCATGTTTAGTCATAGTAATTGTTACATTATGTTTTAAGTTTGTGTTGAATTTTTATTTTGTTGATTGAATTCTAGATACATTTGTTTATGTATTCTTGTCATTCTTAGCCTATCTTTTGAATTTTGAGTCTAATTCATGCACGTTATTTAGTTCATAACATGTTCTAAATCAATTCCTAGATGAAGTCTTGTTGTTGAACTCTTTTTTTTGTTTTCTAAGTTTCCTACATGATGCCTATGATGAAGTTAAGTTGTGGTGCTGAGTTGTGGCTGGGTTTGTGAATCAAATAAGTCATAAGCTCTCTTGAATTGTGTTATTCAAGATAATTGAGCATAAGCAAACACAAATTGTAACTATCCAAGCCATAAGCAACATAAACACTACTCTTGATTTCTAGGTTGAAATCGCTGGTGCTGGCAGCTTGAACATATGAAATTGTGTAAATTACTGGGAATTGGTCACTACGTTTTTTGAGCTAAAATTTTTACTAAATTTTCTAGACATCTGGACCAAAATTATAAAAAAAGAACCAAGCAATTTGGATTAAAGGGAAAAATAATAAAAATCACACAAGTTGGTGTTGAAGCAAGCTTCATGATGTTGAATCAAGATTGATTCAAGGAGTTTTGATGATAACAAAGATGATGACAAAAATGCCCAAGAGAATGAGTTCAAGATTGAATAAGAACACTTCAAGAATCAAGAGAGAATGAGTTCAAGATTGAATCAAGAACACTTCAAGAATCAAGAGGAAATTTGATTTCAAGATTCAAGAATCAAGTTGAAGATTCAAGAATCAAGAAAAGACTCAATCAAGATAAGTACTAAAATGTTTTTCAAAACATTGAGTAGCAAATGAATTTTTCACAAAACCTTTTTACCAAAGAGTTTTTACTCTCTGGTAATCGATTACCAGTTTGTTGTAATTGATTACCAATAGCAAAGATTGTTTTCAAAAAGCTTCAACTAAATTTACAATGTTCCAATTGATTTCAAAATGGTGTAATTGATTACAATGATTTGGTAATCGATTACCAGTGTGTTTGAACGTTGAAATTCAAATTCAAATGTGAAGAGTCACATCCTTTCACAAAAATGCTTTGTGTAATCGATTACAATGATTTGGTAATCGATTACCAGTGATAAGTTTTGAATAAAAATCAAAAGATGTAACTCTTCCAATGGTTTTCAAGTTTTTCTAAAAGTTATAACTCTTCTAATGGTTTTCTTGACCAGACATGAAGAATCTATAAAAGCAAGACCTTAACTTGCATTTTACATACATTGAATACATTGATTTCAATCCTTTACAACCCTTGAGTCTCTTTGAACATATTCTTGAATTTCTTCTTCTTCTTCCTTTGAAAAAACTTTCTTAAGTTTTCTGGTTTTCCAAACCTTGAAAACAAAACTTGTGTTATTCATCTTTTTCATTCTCTTCTCCCTTTGCCAAAAAGAATTCGCCAAGGACTAACCGCCTGAATTCTTTTTGTGTCTCTCTTTTCCCTTTTCCAAAAGAACAAAGGACTAACCGCCTGAATTCTTTTGCGTCTCCCTTCTCCCTTGTCAAAGAATTCAAAATGACATAGTCTGAGAATTCTTTTGATTCTTCCCTTTCCCATAAACAAAAGATTTCAAAGGACTAACCGCCTAAGAATTCTTTTGTTTCCCCCTTCACAAAGTTTCAAAGGACTAACCACCTAAGATCTTTGTCTTAACACATTGGAGGGTACATCCTTTGTGGTACAAGTAGATGGTACATCTACTTGGGTTGTTGTGACTGAGAACAAGAGAGGGTACATCTCTTGTGGATCAATTCTAGTGGAGGGTACATCCACTAGGTTGTTCAAAGAGAACAAGGGAGGGTATATCCCTTGTGGATCTTTGCTTGTAAAGGAATTTACAAGGTTAAAAAGAAATCTCAAGGACCGCAGGTCGCTTGGGGACTGGATGTAGGCATGGGTTGTTGCCGAACCAGTATAAAACTCTTGTGTTTGTCTTCTTCTTCCCTACACTCTTTAATTTCCGTTGTGCACTTTATTTATCGCTTTTACTTTTGGTTAAGTTTATATTTTTGTTCTTTACTTTCTTAACAACATAGTAAAAGCCTAAGAAGGATTAGATTTTTAATTAGTTAAGGTTCATTAATAATTAATTCAACCCCCCCTTCTTAATTATTTCGAGGCCACTTGATTCAACAAGTGGTGTCAGAGCAGGTATCTTGTAGAAAGTTTATCAACTTCAAGATTCATGGCCTCTTTAAATTCTTTGTTTTTCAAAAGTATTTTCAGGAATAGTTTATTCCAGGATCATGATGAAGATCAAGTCAATTTGTGTCTCATGACAAAATCTCATGAAGATAACAAAGAAGAATCTGCAAGGAAGAAGTGGTACATTGACAGTGGATGTTCCAAGCATATGACAGGAGATGTATCCAAATTTACAACCATTTCTCCTAAGAAAACTGGACATGTTACATATGGCATCAATAACAAAGGCAAAATTATTGGAGTCGGTAAAATAGGTACGAGTTCCTCTACTCCCATTAAAAATGTGTTACTCGTAGAAGGTTTAAAACATAGTTTACCGAGTGTTAGTCAATTATGTGATAAAGGTTATAAAGTATCTTTTGATTCTGAAAAATATGTTATCAAGCATGAGCATGAGAAAAATAATGAGCATATAGGTTTTAGAGAAAATAATGTTTACATGATTGATTTAAAACAAAATCTGAAAATGATAGATGCTTTCTAAGTAAAGACTGTGATCCATGGTTATGGCATAAGAGAATTTCTCATATTAACATGGATCATCTAAATATATTAATTTCAAAAGATCTAGTTATTGGTTTACCAAAATTAAAATTTGAAAAAGATAAGTTATGTGATGCATGCCAAAAAGGTAAACAAACAAAAGTATCATTCAAATCAAAAAATATTGTTTCTACCAATCAACCATTACAATTATTGCACATGGATTTGTTTGGACCATCTAGGGTCATGAGTTTTGGTGGAAGTTACTATGCATTAGTAATTGTTGATGACTATTCTAGGTATACTTGGACTTTATTTCTTACTCATAAAAATGATGCATTTCATGCATTTAGAAGACTTGACAAAGTCATCCAAAACAAGAAAAATCTCAAAATTATCTCCATTAGAAGTGATCATGGAGGTGAATTTGAAAACAATAATTTTGAAATGTTTTGTGATGAACATGACATAGAACACAATTTTTCTGCACCTAGGACACCCCAACAAAATGGAGTAGTAGAAAGGAAAAATAGAGCTTTAGAAGAAATTGCTAGAACTCTTTTAAATGACACACCACTACCAAAATATTTTTGGGCAGAAACAGTCAACACCGCATGTTATATTATGAATAGAGCCTTAATAAGACCCATTCTTAAGAAAACCCCATATGAACTTTTTAACAATAGAAAACCAAACATTGCTCATTTACATGTTTTTGGATGTAAATGTTTTGTCCTAAACAATGGTAAAGAAAGCCTAGGAAAATTTGATGCTAAGGCAGATGAGGGCATATTCCTTGGTTATTCCCTACATAGCAAAGCCTTTAGGATATACAAAAAAAGAACCATGACAATTGAGGAATCAATACATGTTACTTTTGATGAAACTAATATTACCTCTCCGAGAAAGGAATTTCTTGATGATATTGTAGATTCTTTGGAAGATACACACAATCAAGAAAGAAATCTAAAAAGGAAGAGAGATGAAGAAAATGAGGATGTTCAAGATGATATAGTCCAAGAAAATGATGATCTTCCCAAAGAATGGAAAACTTCAAGAAATCATCCTCTTGACAACATCATCGGAGATATCTCAAAAGGGGTATCAACTAGACATTCTCTTAAAGATTTATGCAATAATATGGCTTTTGTTTCGTTAATAGAACCTAAAAACTTTAAAGAAGCCATTATAGATGATCATTGGATAATAGCTATGCAAGAAGAATTAAATCAATTTGAAAGAAATGATGTATGGGAATTAGTAGAGAAACCTTCAAACTATCCAATTATAGGAACTAAGTGGGTATTTAGAAATAAATTGGATGAAAATGGTATAGTAATTAGAAATAAAGGTAGACTTGTAGCAAAAGGATATAATCAATAAGAAGGTATAGACTATGAAGAAACCTTTGCACCTGTAGCCAGAATAGAAGCCATTAGGATGATATTAGCCTATGCATCTATTATGAATTTTAAACTATATCAAATGGATGTCAAGAGTGCTTTCTTAAATGGTCTAATTCAAGAGGAGGTATATGTAGAACAACCTCTTGGGTTTGATGACTCACAAAAATTAGATCATGTCTATAGATTAAAGAAAGCTCTCTATGGTTTAAAACAAGCACCTAGGGCTTGGTATGAAAGATTAAGTAAATTCCTATTAGAAAAGAATTTCACTCGAGGGAAGGTAGATACCACCTTATTCATAAAAAAGAAGGGTAATGATATCTTATTGGTACAAATTTATGTTGATGATATAATTTTTGGATCTACTAATGAATCTTTGTGCAAGGAGTTTTCTATTGATATGCAAAGTGAGTTTGAGATGTCCATGATGGGTGAGTTAAATTACTTTCTTGGACTACAAATCAAACAAACAAATGATGGGATCTTTGTCAATCAAGCAAAGTATTGCAAGGAACTCATCAAGAGATTTGGAATGGAAAACTCAAAACACTTGGCTACTCCTATGAGCACCAGTTGTTATCTTGACAAAGATGAAGCCGGTCAACCAGTTGATGCAAAGCAATACAGAGGTATGATTGGATCTCTACTTTACTTATCTGCAAGTAGGCCAGATATTATGTTTAGTGTATGCATGTGTGCAAGATTTCAATCAAATCCAAAGTTTTCACATCTAATGGCAGTAAAAAGAATCATAAGATATCTATTAGGAACAGTTAACTTAGGATTATGGTACCCTAAGAATTCTTTATGCAATTTAATAGGATATTCAGATTCGGATTTTGCTGGATCAAAAACAGATAGGAAAAACACTAGTGGCACATGTTAATTCATAGGGTCTGCTCTTGTTTCTTGGAATAGCAAGAAGCAAAATAGTGTAGCATTATCCACAACAGAGGCAGAATATATTTCTGCTGGTAGTTGTTGTGCAGAAATTCTGTGGATGAAACAACAACTATCTGATTATGGAATTGTATTAGATCACATTCCCATAAAATGTGATAACACAAGTGCCATAAACATATCTAAAAACCAGTTCTCCACTCTAGAACCAAGCATATAGAAATTAGGCATCATCTTATTAGAGATCATATTCTAAAAGGAGATGTTGTTTTAGAATTTGTAGATACTAAATATCAACTTGCAGACATCTTCACAAAACCAGTAAACAAAGATTCCTTCTACACTATTAGAAGAGAATTAGGACTGCTAGATGCTAGTGACTTGTCTAAATAATCTATATGACATTTGAACAATTTAGTATTTCTCTTATTTGCATGGTATGATTGAAAAATTATGAATTATGCTATATGACTATATGTTTTTTTTATATATTTGATCTATTCATGTTTCTTGCTTCATGATTGGTTTATACTCTAATGAATGTCTTGTGTATGATTAGTAGTGTATGCATGTTTTTTTACTTATTATGCACTTTGGCTTTTTTGTTGATGCCAAAGGGGGAGAGAAATAGGGATTAAATCAAGAACTCACATAATTAATTAACTTAATTTCAAATGAAGCATAAACTCAAAAACAAAGGGGGAGAATATGGAGAATTAAGTGAGAGATCGACTAGGAAAAAGTGTGTGCATGTGTTTCTTGATTTTAGGGTTGTCATCATCAAAAAGGGGGAGATTAGCGTTGCTATAATAAATTTTCACAGAGAGGAAGTGGCGCTTAGCACATCATCCATGCTAAGCCCACTGCTTAAGGCGCAACTTACAGTGAATATGTTGGGCTTAGCGCAACAATGTGCGCTTAGCTGAACCATTCTGCCAATCAATCAGGGGTCTTTGCGCTTAGCGCGAGCAAGCTCGGCTTAGTGCGTGAAGAGATGGCGTTTAGCGCAAGGTTTGCGCTTAGCGACTAAGCAATATGAAAATTTTTCTAAGTCATTTTCTGCTTATCTCTTCACACATAATTTTAAAACCCTTTTTGTTCATTACTAAACAAGCTGAAATAAATCACAATCACAAGCAAGATGTCCTAACTACATGCAAGAAATAAAAATGAAGATAGAGAACGATGTAAGTTCCATTGGAGCTTGTAGGCCTAGGATCTTCTTCATCAATGGATTCCTTTGCTTCTTGGAGGATGAATGGTAGAGGAATGGAGAAGGAAGAGAGAGAGGAGACGCCACTTCAAGGAGAAGACGAGTCTAGAAGAAGCTCACCACCATAGGAGGCTATGGATAAGAGCTTGGAGGAAGAAGGAGATGAATGAAGGGAGAGGAAGAGAAGAGCACGAAATTTTGTGCTCTAAAAGAGCTCTGAAATTTGAAGTTTAATATTCAAATGATCAAAGTTCAAAAAAATGCACACACATGACCTCTATTTATAGCCTAAGTGTCACACAAAATTGGAGGGAAATTTGAATTTCAATTCAAATTTCACTTGAATTTAAAATTGAATTTGTGGAGCCAAACTTTGGAGCCAAAATTTCAC
The DNA here is from genome assembly GCF_004193775.1 of Glycine soja. Lineage (NCBI taxonomy): Eukaryota > Viridiplantae > Streptophyta > Magnoliopsida > Fabales > Fabaceae > Glycine > Glycine soja. Next base: position 8,152,364 of record NC_041014.1, on the reverse strand, counting down.
TAATTATGATTAGTGAATTTTAGTTATAGTTCAGCCCACTAATCCAAGATCAATTCCAAGATTCTCTACTAAGTGTGCTTAGGTGTCATGAGGCATGTAAAGCATGAAGGACATGCACAAAGTGTGACTATATGATGTGGCAATGGGGTGTAGTAAGCAAATGCTCACCTCCCCCTATAAAATTTAATTGGATTGGGCTTCTACCAATTCAATTAAATTTATTTCCAACCACACACATCAAATATTCACTTAGTGCATGTGAAATTACAGAACTACCCCTAATACAAAAACTAGTCTAGGTGCCCTAAAATACAAGGGCTAAAAAATCCTATATTTCTAGGGTACCCTACCTATAATATGGAGCCCTAAATACAAGGATCAAATATAATGACATCCTAGTCTAATATGTACAAAGAGAATTGGACCCAAACTTGGCCCATGGGCTCAGAAATCTACCCTGAGGTTCATGAGAACCCTAGGGCCTTCTTCAGCAGCTCTAGCCCAATCCTCTTGGAGCCTCTTGCTCATGGCTCTAGTGACTGGTCCCTTCCTAGGGAGGATTGCATCATCCCCTTCCCCTTGAAAAGGATTTGTTCTCAAATCTGTTAGTTCCTCCTCCTCAATATCAGCTCCACCTGCAAAAGGAATTAAATAAGAAATGTTAAAAGTGGTGCCGACTCCATACTCTTTTGGGAGGTCCAACCTATAGGCATTGCTATTGATCCTCTCCAAAACCTGAAAAGGTCCATCCCCTCTAGGCTAAGCTTGGATTTTATTTTAGTAGGGAATCTATCCTTCCTAAGATGGAGCCAAACCCAGTCACCCTTATTAAGAACTAGCTCTTTTCTTCCTCTATTGCCTTTAGTTGAATACACCTTTGTTTGGTTCTCTATTTTGTTCTTAACCTTCTCATGCAACTTCTTTACAAACTCTGACCTAGATTCCCCTTCTTTATGTATAAAAGAAGTGTCTAGTGGGAGGGGAATGAGGTCTAACGGTGTTAGGGGATTGAACCCATAGACAACCTTAAAAGGGGATTGCTTGGTGGTTCTATGAACCCCCCTGTTGTAGGCAAATTCTACATGAGGAAGATACTCATCCCAAGACTTATGGTTGCCTTTCAGAAGAACCCTTAAAAGTGTGGATAAAGACCTATTCACTACCTCTGTTTGCCCATCAGTTTGTGGATGACAAGTGGTAGAGAAAAGAAGTTTAGTTCCTAGCTTAGCCCATAGGGTTTTCCAAAAGTGGCTAAGGAACTTAGCATCTCTATCTGACACAATGGTCCTAGGCAAACCATGGAGTCTCACAACTTCCCTAAAAAAGATTTTTGAGATATAGGAAGCATCATCCACCTTGTGGCATTGTATAAAGTGTGCCATCTTGCTAAACCTATCCACCACCACAAAGATAGAGTCTACACCTCTTTGGGTTCTAGGAAGCCCAAGGACAAAGTCCATACTAATGTCTACCCAAGGTGCCGATGGGATGGGTAAGGGTGTGTATAGCCCATGAGGCATCACCCTAGACATGGCTTGTAAACAAGCCACACATCTAGTGCAATGCTTATGGACATCTTTCTTCATATGGGGCCAATAAAACTTTTCTTTGAGTAAGACAAGGGTCTTGTCTATCCCAAAGTGGCCCATGAGCCCACCCTCATGGCTCTCTTTCATAAGTAATTTCCTAATGGATCCTTTGGGTATGCAAAGCTTTCCCTCTTTGAACAAATACCCCTCAGCCAAATAGAATCCATATTGGGCCTTTTTCCCACAACTCTCGTAAATGGGAGAGAAATGTTCATCTAAAGCATACAAGTCCCTAATATTATCAAATACTAAAATTTGAGCTCCCAGGGAGAAAAACAATGTGTGACTCATAGAGAGGGCATCAACTACCACATTTGTTTTTCCCTTTTTGTATTTGATAACATATGGAAATTGCTCTAGGTACTCTACCCATTTTGCATGCCTCTTGTTTAACTTGCTTTGCCCTCTAATGTACTTAAGTGATTGATAATCACTATGAATGACAAATTCCTTGGAAACAAGGTAATGTTCCCAAGTTTGGAGGGCTCTTATTAAGGCATAAAGCTTTTTATCATAGGTGGGGTAGTTAAGGGTGGCACTATGAAGTTTTTCACTAAAATAAGCAATAGGGTGCCCACCTTGTAACAATACAACTCTAACTTCCACTCCAGAGGCATCACATTCTAGCTCAAAAGTTTTAGAAAAGTCAGGAAGAGCTAGAACAGGTGCCTTAGTAAGCTTTTCTTTGAGCAAAGCAAAGGCTTGCTCTTGTTTTTCACCCCAGGTAAATGCCACATTCTTCTTCACCAGCTCACTGAGAGGTGATGCAATTGTAGAGAAATTAGGAACGAACCTTCTATAGAAGCTTGCTAACCTATGGAAGCTCTTAATATCTCCCACACTTTTTGGGGTGGGCCATTCTTGGATGGCCTTGATTTTCTCAGGGTCCACTTGGACCCCATTTCTACCAACTACAAAACCTAAGAAGACTATATTATCTACACAAAAGGTACACTTCTCTATATTTGCATAGAGGGTGTTTTTCTTAAGGACTAAAAGAACTTGCCTGAGATGTCCTAAGTGATCATCTAGGCTTGTACTGTACACTAAAATATCATCAAAATAAACAACTACAAATCTACCTATGAAATCCCTTAAGACATGATGCATAAGCCTCATAAAGGTGCTTGGTGCATTAGTGATCCCAAAAGGCATCACTAGCCATTCATACAAACCAAACTTGGTCTTGAAAGCGATTTTCCACTCATCACCCTTTTTCATCCTGATTTGGTGATAACCATTTTTAAGATCGATTTTTGAAAAGATATTGGCACCATGCAACTCATTAAGCAAATCATCAAGTCTAGGAATGGGGTGCCTATACTTTACAGTGATGTTGTTGATGGCCCTGCAATCTGTACACATTCTCCACGTACCATCCTTTTTGGGCACCAACAACACTGGCACAGCACATGGGCTTAGGCTCTCTTGGACCCAACCCTTCTCCAACAATTCTTTAACCTGAGACTCTATCTCCGTAGTCTCCTGAGGGTTAGTCCTATAGGCTGGCCTATTAGGAAGGCTTGCTCCTGGGACTAAATCTATTTGGTGTTCTATTCCCCTTAAAGGAGGTAGCCCAAGGGGTATCTCTTTGGGAAATATATCACCAAATTCATGTAAGAGTTCTTGGACCTTTCGGGGTAAGGTCTCAAATGTAGGAATTATGGCAGTGCTAAGGGATGTTTCCCTTGATAGGAGAAGGTAGAAAGATTGTTTAAGAAAGAGTGCTCTTTTAATATCACCTTTTATTGCAAAATGATTTTCCTTCTTAACAATCTTCTTGGAGGAATCCTTTTCCTCTTTTTCCTTCCCCCTGGCCTTTGAAGACAAGGCCTTACTATCCTTCTTTTTCTTTTGTTTTTCTAATTTTTCTTCCTCATCCCTCTTATCTTTCATAGTTAGTTGATCTTTGGCCACCTGTGAAGGTGTTTGAGGATGCAACACAAATTTAGTGCCAAGATGGGTGAGGGTAATCTCATTAGTTAGGCCATTATAAATGATCTTCCTATCAAATTGCCACAGCTTTCCTAAAAGAATATGTCCTGCCTCCATGGGAACTATATCACAATTAATTTCATCCTTATATGTCCCAATGGAGAAAGGTACCTTCACTTGTTGGTTAACTATCATTTCCCCTTGCTCATTGAGCCATCGAAGTTTATATGGTTATGGGTGGGGAATGATAGTGAGGTTCAACTTGGAAACAAATCTTGTGCTACAACAATTGCAACAAGATCCACTACCCACAATGAGAGAACAAGTTTTATCTAAAATTTTGCATCTTGTATGAAAGATGTTCTCTCTTTGGGATTGAGATAGATCACAAGATTGACCTCCAATGAGCTTTCTAACCATTAAGAGGTCACCTTCTTCATGGGGATAGACTTCCTCACTAGACTCTTCACCCCTTACTTCATCTACACTTCCACTAGAGGAAGGGCAAGAAGTAGTCTCCTCTTGACTACTATAAATGTCTTGACCCCTCATGATCATGGTTTTCTTTGTGGGGCATTGAGAGGCAATGTGACCTCTTCCAAGACATTTGAAGCATTTAATGTTGCTTGTCCTTTCTTGGGAACTAGTCTTAGGGGTGTATTTCTCTATGGTCTTACCCTTATCTTCCTTGGGTTTTGAAGGTGCAGCCCCTAAAATTCCATAAGCTTGGTCCTTCCTTGGATAAGAGTGAGAGCCATAAGATTTTGAAGGAGGCTTTCTTTTAAGTTGTTGCTCCACTCTTATACAAAGTTGGACTAGCTCATCTAGGTCCCTATATGGAAGAAGTTCAACCTTGTCCCTCACTTCCATATTAAGCCCACTAAGGAAACTAGCTATGGTTGTTCTTTCCTCCTCCCTAAGTGCAGCTCTTAAAAGAAGTAGTTCCATTTGTTGTCTATATTCTTCAACACTCATACTCCCTTGTCTAAGTCTTTGGAGCTTGTCCATAAGCTCCCTCTCATAGTAGGAGGGAATGTGTCTCTTCCTAAGGGCACTCTTAAGATCATTCCAATACTCTACTGGAGGATCCCCACGAATCCTTCGTTCCCTAACAAGGGAAGTCCACCAATAGAGGGCATACCCTAGAAAGCTAAGGGTAGCCAATGGAACTTTTCTCTCTTCGCTACTATGATGGCAAGCAAAGAGTTCTTCAACCTTTATTTCCCAATCTAAGTAGGCCTCAACATTATCTTTTCCATGGAAATATGGGAGGCTAATGTTAACCTCTTGAGGCCTTCTATCCTTTTCTCTTCTTTGGGAGTGATGTTTAGTATGTGAACTATGTTGCCCTCTATAATAGTCGCTAAGTTTTTCACTTAAACTCTTGCAAGAGTCATGACTACTATAGGAGGCATGTTTTTCTCTTTTCATTTCTTTCATTATTTTTCTTCTTTCTTCCTCTCTTATTTTCTCTCTTTCATCTTGACTTATTTCTTCCACTCTTTTTTTACCTTTTTCTTTTCTCTCTTGTTTTTCTTTCCACAACTTAAGGGATCTCAACTCATCTAATATCTTATACAAGGGGTCCTTAGGAGTAGAACCCTCACCGTTAACACTAGATGAAGAATGAAGACTTATGTTGGTTCCTAAGTTATGGTTCTTTCTTGTTTGGGGTTTGAAAAAAAGGTAAAAGAAACTATGGTTGAAACTAGCCAAAATAAACACTAAAAGAGGTGTGAAAGATAAGGTAAAAACTAATTGGTAAAAGGCAAGCTATCTAGGTGGTTTGACAATGAAGGGTAAAGGAAATAAGCTATGAAAGTAAGCAAGAAATTAAAGTGCAAGAAATGCAAACTAGGCGGATCCTAAGAGTGTTTGGATGACCTCATTTAAGGTTCCCAACAAAACACTCACTATCCTAAGGGAAAATTGCCTAAAATTATTACACACAAATGGAAGTAGGGTGACCTATTGGAGGCTCCCAACTTACTTCCAATGAAAGACCTTTTTGTTACAAAATTTGAAAGCAAAAAAAATTGCCAATTACAAAATTACAAAAAAAAGTCCTCAATTGTGGTGGCTATTCTCTCTTTAGTGTTTCACTCAATTTGGAGTACTTCTTAGTCCAATAGCTCTTAAGGTGGTTGGCCCCTTGCTTCTTTACTTAAATTCTTCAAGATATGGCACCAATACTCCTTTCCAATTCCCTATATGGCAACTCACAATCAAGGAAACAAAGAGACAAGCAATAACCAAAGAGAAAAAAAATGAAATGAAAGCTAAACCAATAGAGTTTTAACAAGACAAATTTCCAAGGATTATTCAACAAGTAAAGCAATGAAAAGCACAAAAAAAGCAAGCTAGGACTCAAAGAGAAACCTAGAATGGCTCTAGAGTAGAGTAGAAAAACTAAACAAAAAAAGACTCAAGAAACCTCTAGTTTTGGCACTTGTTTTCACAATAATTTTCAATTGAAATTTCAGAACTAGGATTGGTATAAAATAGGCACCAATTATAGAGCAAAATTTGAGCCAAAACAACAAGCACACTTTCCTTTCACTTTTTTTTTCCTGGACACTGATTTTTCTGCCAACTTGTGCGATTTTTCTTATTTTTTCCTTTAATCCAAATCGCTTGGCTCTTTTTTTGTAATTTTGGTCCAGATGTCAAGAAAATCGCTTGGCTTAGAAAACGTAGTGACCAATTCCTAGTAATTTATAGAAGTTCGTATGTTCAAGCTGCCAATACCAGCGATTTCAACCTAGAAATCAAGAGTAGTGTTTATGTTGCTTAAGGCTTGGATAGTTACAATTTGTGTTTGCTTATGCTCAATTATCTTGAATAACACAATTCAAGAGAGCTTAAGAATTATTTTGATTCACAAATCCAGCCACAACCCAGCACCACAACCCAACTTCATCATAGGCATCATGTAGGAAACTTAGAAAACAAAAAAAAGTTCAAGAACAAGACTACTTCTAGGAATTAATTTAGAACATGTTATGAACTAAATAACATGCATGAATTAGACTCAAAATTCAAAAGATAGGCTAAGAATGACAAGAATACATGAACAAATGTATCTAGAATTCAATCAACAAAATAAAAATTCAACACAAACTTAGAACAAAATGTGACAATTACCATGACTAAACATGACTCTAAGACAACATGGATTAAGTGATTTACACTTAGATTTTTGTGTTTTTTTTTCTAATCAATATTTTGGAAGAAAATTTAGATCTAAAGGTTCAGACAAGAATATTATGAATGAAAAATGATAGAACCTAAAATCAACCCAAAAAACATGATTCAAGAGTAGATCTACAAAATTTGAACCATAGAAATGCAAGAACAAGTGTAGATCTAAGATTTAATAGGTTTATTATTTTGAATCTACTCTAAACAGCACCAAATCACAAGACAATGGAGGATATACAAGGAGAATAAGATGAAGAACAAGGAATTAAAGAGAATTCACCGAACAAAAAGATAGAGGAAGCAAAAGAACATCACCTAGATGAAGATGCTCTTGATACCACATGATGTAAGCTCCATTGGAGCTTGTTGGCCAAGGATCTTCTTCATCAATGGATTCCTTTGCTTCTTGGAAGATGAATGGCAGAGGAATGGAGAAGGAAGAGAGAGTGGAGACGCCACTTCAAGGAGAATATGAGTCTAGAAGAAGCTCACCGCCATAGGAGGCCATGGATAAGAGCTTGGAGGAAGAAGGAGATGAATGAAGGGAGAGGAAGAGAAGAGCACGAAATTTTGTGCTCTAAAAGAGCTCTGAAATTTGAAGTTTAATATTCAAATGATCAAATTTCAAAAAAATGCACACACATGACCTCTATTTATAGCCTAAGTGTCACACAAAATTGGAGGGAAATTTGAATTTCAATTCAAATTTCACTTGAATTTGAAATTGAATTGGTGGAGCCAAACTTTGGAGCCAAAATTTCACTAATTATGATTAGTGAATTTTAGTTATGGTTCAGCCCACTTATCCAAGATCAATTCCAAGATGCTCCACTAAGTGTGCTTAGGTGTCATGAGCCATGTAAAGCATGAAGGACATGCACAAAGTGTGACTATATGATGTGGCAATGAGGTGTAGTAAGCAAATGCTCACCTCCCCCTATAAAATTTAATTGGATTGGGCTTCTACCAATTCAATTAAATTTATTTCCAACCACACACATCAAATATTCACTTAGTGCATGTGAAATTACAAAACTACCCCTAATACAAAAACTAGTCTAGGTGCCCTAAAATACAAGGGCTGAAAAATACTATATTTCTAGGGTACCCTACCTATAATATGGAGCCCTAAATACAAGAATCAAATATAATGACATCCTAGTCTAATATGTACAAAGAGAATTGGACCCAAACTTGGCCCATGGGCTCAGAAATCTACCCTGAGGTTCATGAGAACCCTAGGGCCTTCTTCAGCAGCTCTAGTCCAATCCTCTTGGAGCCTCTTGTTCATGGCTCTAGTGACTGGTCCCTTCCTAGGGAGGATTGCATTAGAGAATGGAAAGAAAAGCTGGGTTGCCTCCCAGTAAGCACTTCTTTAACGTCACTAGCTTGACGCATCATCCTATTATCCAGGATCCAATAAAGTTCCCACTTCAAGGACCTTCTTCTCAGGTCTTCTTTCCTCCATCTCATGAACTTTAAAACAGACATTCCAGTCAGGTGGCTCTTTATTTTCATGAAATAGATCAAAGCTCATCTTCTGATCTTCTATTCCCATTTGCAACATCTTCTTTCCCATATCTACTACACAACTTGCAGTAGACATGAATGGGCGGCCAAGAATGACAGGAATATCAGCATCCTCTTCTATGTCTATCACCACAAAATCAGCTGGAAATATAAGGTGCTTCACCTTCACCAAAACATCTTCAATCACTCCATATGGTCTTGTGATGGAGCGATCAGCTAACTGAAGGGTCATGCGTGTAGGCATTATCTCAAGCTCTCCAAGTCACCGACACATGGAGAGAGGCATTAAGTTGATACTAGCTCCCAGGTCTATGAGAGCTTTTCCTACAGCAACCTCACCAATGGAACACGGTATCGTGACAACTCCAGGATCTTTGTGCTTAGGTGAAAGAATGCATTGAATCACAACCCTACAATTGCCTTCCACCATAATCCTGTCACTATGGATGTACTGGTTCTTCTTTGTCAGCATATCTTTTAAAAATTTGGCATAGAGGGGCATTTGTTGAAGTGCTTCTCCAAAGGGTAAAGTAATTTCCAGTTTCTTGAAGATATCAAGAAATCTGGCCAAATGTCTTTCTATCTCTTTTCGGGAAGGTACCAAAGGATAAGGTACTTCCTTGCCTTCATTTGGAGTAGTATCCTTCTTCTTTTTAGTGTTTGCCTCACTCTTGCCTCTCCTCATCTCATCATCAACAACTTTCTCATTTTGTTTTTCATTTTTCAACTTTTCTTCTTTTTCTTTTTCTTCTTCTTTTATTCTTTCTTTTTCTTTCTGTTTTGTTGGTGTCTCTTCATCCTTATCATCTTCAGCCTCCTCATTAATCTCTTCAAGTTCTACAAAATCAAAAATGGGTTCAAGTGCTGGCTTAGGTGCCAGCTGTTGTTTATATTCCTCCATCTTTTTCTCAGTTTCGCTCTTATCCACATGGATTGCCATTTTGCTTCTAGTCATCACAGCTTTACACTCCTTCTTGGGATTTTTCTATGTATTAGCTTTAAAACTGCTTGATGATCTATCCACCAATTGTTTTGCAAGCTGTCCCACTTGGACCTCCAGATTCTTTATGGTAGACTCTGTGCTCTTCTGGTTGGACATAGAAACCTACATGAACTGAGCTAGAGTCTCTTCCAACTTCGTTGTGCAATCATAGAGACTAGGCCCTTGTTGCCGTGGCCTTGTGGATGGTCCACCTTGATCTCTATTGAATTGATTTCCAGGTTGGTTCCTCCATTTGACGTGAATCATATGGGGCGAAACATTTGACACAGGATTGTTGACGGAGAGGGACGCCACTTCCAGAGATGGAAGATAAGTCACAGTGACGCCACAATGAATCAACCTTGATAAGTCAAAATTTGGTTCAACAGGAACCCTGAGAGAAGCTTTCTCACGTATTTGAAAAGAATACAAAAGTGCCTTCATTCATTTTGATGAAAATATATATAGTTCACCAAACCCTAAAAATGAAATAAATTGGTGCAACTGGAAAGGCATAGGTTTCAGCCACAACCACCAATTTATTTATTTAATTCCAATAATTAAATAATAAAATAAAAATGAAAATAAAAATAATGGAAACATGGGCCTTCAATCATCATCAATGGCAGCTATACAAATAACCAGCCTTGTCTCTATGACGTGTTGGGCTTGTTTAAGTCTGCCTCTGGTCATAGGCCCTTCAAGTGCTTCATGGTCCTTGCCCTTAATTGTGTCCTCATGACTGTGTTGGGCCCTTTTAAGTATGCCTCTGGTCATAGGCCCTTCAAGTGCTTCATGGTCCTTGCCCTTAGTTGTGTCCTCATCACCATTGTCCCTGCTGCAGATTGTATTGCTGGCCATGTTGGAATCCAGAAAATCCTCCTGCATTAAAATTGTTTCTGGAATGATTTCCCATGTAATTGACTTCATGAATGGTTTGTTCTTCAATAGGGATACAACATCCAGATTCATGAGCTCCCCCACAGATGGTACATCCTGCAACCTGCAAAACAAAAGCATGTGAAGTATGTGTAGAATGAATTTAAGTTGGCAACTTACTTAGTGTTTCATTCAATGCCTCCAGTTGCTTAGACAACAACTTATTTTGTGCCAACAATGCATCTTGGGAGGTTAGCTCCAATAAACTCTTTTTAGTAGGAATATGGGCTCTATCTCTCAAAATAGCGATGTCACTTGTAGCCATATTTTCAATGAGATCCATGGCTTCTTCAGGGGTCTTCAATTTGATTTTCTCACCTGCAGAAGCGTCCAATAGCTGCTTGGACTGTGATCTTAACCCATCTATAAAAATGTTGAGCTGTATCGATTATGAGAATCCATGATTGGGAGTCTTTCTCAATAAACCATGGAATCTTTCCAAGGCCTCACTCAAAGATTCATCAGGAAATTGGTGAAAAGAAGAAATGGCGGCTTTGCTTTCTGCAGTCTTAGACTCAGGAAAATATTTCTTGAGAAATTTTTCCACAACCTCATCCTATGTCTTAAGACTATTGCCTTTAAATGAATGAAGCCACCTCTTAGCTTCTCCCGATAAAGAAAATGAAAACAAGCTCAATCGGATTGCATCTTCAGGCACTCCAGCCAACCTAATAGTATTGTATATTTCTATGTAGGTGGCTAAGTGTGCATATGGGTCTTCATTTGGTAATCCATGAAACAAATTATTCTGAATTAGCTGAATCAATGATGGTGGATATGTAATGGTTTGTGCTTGAACTTCTGGTTGAGCAATGCTGGTGAAAAATTGTGGCACATTAGAACTTGAATAATCTACCAAGGTGACTCTTCTTGGCTTTTCAGCCATGATGTGGTCTTTGATAGGATCTAGATGAGAATGTCCTGCAATAGGAAAACTAGAAGATGCCTCAGAAGATTGAGGTTCTTCCTTTGGAATTGCTGCTGCTTCTAAATCCTGCAAAAAATTTCTAATTCTCTCTTGATTACGCCTTCTACAAGGGGTGTTAATCTCCAAATCAATGAGGATCAAATCACCTGTAGTAGATCTTCTTTGCATACAAGAAAATAGAACAACAGTTATCCAGTTCAAAAGAACAATGAATGTGCTATAACTACTATGTTAGTCAAAAGAATCAATAAATCAAAGAAAGCAAAAATAAAACAATGCTGCACAACTAAACTAAACTCTACTAACAGCTTAGTTCCCCGACAACGACGCCATAAATACTTTGTTGGATTTCCCTTGCGGTTACTTTTTGTTCCATTTTTTTTGTACAAATATATTCAAGGGAAATCCGGTTTGCCGGAAAGTGCACCGGATTGTCAAGTATTTAAAAATTAAAATGGATGAATCTGAGTATCGAACACATGGAACTAATGTTAGCCTGATTTAAGTTCAGAAATGAAGCATTGTTGAGAGAACATGTATGATTGATAATTTCAAATAGCATTTAAACTAAACCTTTATGCTAAAAACTATAAAATGCAAGGTAAGTAAAAGTGAAAATAGTAGGTAGAAATGTTGGGTCTTTCTAACAAACAAGCTGATGCATATAAATATATTTCTCTAATCAATCATGCTCTTGTTCTATAATGTAGCCTAAATTACTAAATCTCGATCCCTTGTCAGACCGAATCAATCCAAGCTTCGTCCACATATCCCTCTTGTTGGACTAGGCCTAATTTAGATGGCCCTCTTAGGTTTAGATTACTTAAACTGAGTTTTGTCTGCAGATCCCTCTTGTATGACTAGACTCAGCTCAAGCAGCTTACGAAAGTTTAGCCTAAGCTTCGTCCACAGATCCCTCTTGTAAGACTAGGCCTAGACTAAGCAGCATTATTGTAACAACATAATTAAAATCAAAACTTCATCTGCAGATCCCTCTTGCAAGACTAAGTTTTGATCCTACTCTTGGGACTAAAGCTGTCTTGGACCCAACCCTTCTCCAACTATTCTTTAACCTGAGACTCTATCTCCTTAGTCTCCTGAGGGTTAGCCCTATAGTCTAGCCTATTAGGAAGGCTTGCTCTTGGGACTAAATCTATTTGGTGATCTATTACCCTTAAAGGAGGTAGCCTAGGGGGTATCTCTTTGGGAAATATATCACTAAATTCATGTAAGAGTTCTTGGACCTTTGGGGGTAAGGTCTCAAATGTAGGAATTGTGGCAGTGCTAAGGGATGTTTCCCTTGATAGGAGAAGGTAGAAATGTTGTTTTTCTAGTTTTTCTTCCTCATCCCTCTTATCATTCATAGTTAGTTGATCTTTGGCCGCGTGTGAAGGTGTTTGAGGATGCAACACAAATTTAGTGCCAAGATAGGTGAGGGTAATCTCATTAGTTAGGCCATTGTAAATGATCTTCCTATCAAATTGCCATGGCCTTCCTAGATGAATATGCCCTACCTCCATGGGAACTATATCATAATTAACTTCATCCTTATATGTCCTGATGGAGAAAGGTACCTTCACTTGTTGGTTAACTATCATTTCCCCTTGTTCATTGAATAATTGAAGTTTATAAGGTATTGGGTGGGGAATGATAGAGAGGTTCAACTTGGAAACTAATCTTGTGCTACAACAATTGCAACAAGATCCATTATCCACATTGAGAGAATAAGTTTTATCTAAAATTTTGCATCTTGTATGAAAAATGTTCTCTCTTTGGGATTGAGACAGATCACAAGATTGACCTCCAAGGAGCCTTCTAACCATTAGGAGGTCACCTTCTTTATGGGGGTAGACTTCCTCACTAGACTCTTCACCCCTTACTTCATCTTCACTTCCACTAGAGGAAGGGCAAGAAGTAGTCTCCTCTTGACTACTATAAATGTCTTGACCCCTCATGATCATGGTTTTCTTTGTGGGGGCATTGAGAGGCAATGTGACCTCTCCCAAGACATTTGAAGCATTTAATGTTGCTAGTCCTTTCTTGGGAGCTAGTCTTAGGGGTGTATTTCTGTATGGTCTTACCCTTATCTTCCTTGGGTTTTGATGGTGCAACCCCTAAAATTCCATGGGCTTAGTCCTTCCTTGGATAAGAGTGAGAGCCATAAGATTTCGAAGAAGGCTTTCTTTTAAGTTGTTGCTCCACACTTATACAAAGTTGGACTAGCTCATCTAGGTCCCTATATGGAAGGAGTTCAACCTTGTCCCTCACTTCCATATTAAACCCACTAAGAAACCTAGCTATGCTTGTTTTTTCCTCCTCCTTAAGTCTAGCTCTTAAAAGGAGTATTTTCATTTGTTGTCTATATTCTTCAACACTCATACTCCCTTGTCTAAGCCTTTGGAGCTTGTCCATAAGCTCCCTTTCATAGTAAGAGGGAATGTGCCTCTTCCTAAGGGCACTCTTAAGATCATTCCAATACTCTACTGGAGGATCCCCATGAATCCTTCATTCCCTAACAAGGGAAGTACACCAATAAATGGCATACCCTAGAAAGCTAAGGGTAGCCAATGGAACTTTTCTCTCTTCGCTACTATGATGGCAAACAAAGAGTTCTTCAACCTTTATTTCCCAATCTAAGTAGGCCTCAACATTATCTTTTCCATGGAAATATGGGAGGCTAATGTTAACCTCTTGAGACCTTCTATTCGTTTTGCTTCTTTGGGAGTGATGTTTAGTTTGTGAACTATGATGCCCTCTATAATAGTCGTTAAGTTCTTCACTTAAACTCTTGCAAGAGTCATGACTTCTATAGGAGGCATGTTTTTCTTTTTTCATTTCTTTCATTATTTTTCTTCTTTCTTCCTCTCTTATTTTCTCTCCTTCATCTTGACTTATTTCTTCCACCCTTTTTTTTTTCCTTTTTCTTTTGTCTCTTGTCTTTCTTTCCACAACTTAAGGGATCTCAACTCATATAATATCTTATACAAGGGTCCTTAAGACTTCACCATTAACACTAGATGAAGAATGAAGACTCATGTTGGTTTCTAAGTTGTGGTTCTTTCTTGTTGGGGGTTTGAAAACAAAAGGTAAAAGAAACTAATTGGTGTGAAAGATAACGTAAAAACTAATTGGTAAAAGGCAAACTATCTAGGTGGTTTGACAATGGAAGGTAAAGGAAATAAGCTATGAAAGTAAGCAAGAAATGTAAACTAGGAGAATCCTAAGAGTGTTTGGATGACCACATTTAAGGTTCCCAACAAAACACTCACAATCCTACAGGAAAATTGCCTAAAATTATTACACACAAATGGAAGTAGGGTGACCTATTGGAGGCTCCCAACCTACTTCCAATGAAAGGCCTTTTTGTTACAAAATTTGAAAGCAATTAAAGTAAGTAAATTGTCAATTACAAAATTACATAAAGGTCCTCAATTTTGGTTGTTGTTCTCTCTTTGGTGATTCACTCAATTTGGAGTGCTTCTTAGTCCAATAGCTCTTATGGTGGTTTTCCCTTTGCTTCTTGACTCAAATTCTTCAAGGGATGGCAACAATCCTCCTTTCCAATTCCCTATATGGCAACTCACAAACAAGGAAACAAAGAGACAAGCAATAACCAAAGACCAGAAAAATCAAATGAAAGCTAAACCAATAGAGTTTTAACAAGACAAATTTTCAAGGATTATTCAAAAATTAAAGCAATGAAAAGCACATAAAAGCAAGCTAGGACTCAAAGAGAAACTTAGAATGACTCTAGAGTAGAGTAAAAAAAAAAACTAAAAAAAAGACTCAAGAAACCTCTAGTTTTGGAACTTGTTTTCACACTAATTTTCAATTTAAATTTAAGAACTAAGATTGGTATAAAATAGGCACCAATTATAGAACAAATTTTGAGCCAAAACAACAAGCACACTTCCCTTTCACTTTTTTTTCCTGGACACTGATTTTTCTGCCACCTTGTGTGATTTTTCTTATTTTTTCCATCAATCCAAATCGCTTGGTTCTTTTTTTTATAATTTTGGAACAAACGTCTAGAAAATTCAGTAAAAAGTTAAGCTCAAAATTTGTAGTGACCAATTCCCAGTAATTTTTACAAGTACGTATGTTCAAGCTGCCAGCACCAACGATTTCAACCTAGAAAGCAAGAGTAGCGTTTATGTTGCTTATGGCTTGGATAATTACAATTTGTCTTTGCTTATGCTCAAATGTCTTGAATAAAACAATTCAAGAGAGATTATGACTTATTTTGATTCACAAATCCACCCACAACTCAGCACCACAACTCAATTTCTTCATAGGCACCATATAGGAAACTTAGAAAACAAAACAAAGTTCAACAACAAGACTACTTCTAGGAATTGATTTAGAACATGTTATGAACTAAATAACATGCATTGATTAGACTCAAAATCCAAAATAGGCTAAGAATGAAAAGAATACATGAAGAAATGTATCTAGAATTCAATCAACAAAATCAAAATTCAACACAAACTTAGAGCATAATGTGGCAATTATTATGACTAAACATGACTTTAAGACAACATGGAATAAGTGATTTACACTAAGATTTTTGTGTTTTTTTTTTCTAGTTAATATTTTGGAAGAAAATTTAGTTGTAAAGGTTCAGCACAACAATATTATGACTGAAAAATGATAGAACCTAAAATCAACACAAAAAGATGATTCAAGAGTAGATCTATAAAATTAGAACCATAGAAATGCAAGAACAAGTGTAGATCTAAGATATCGGTTTATTTTTTTGAATCTACTCTAAGCAGCAACAAACTACAAGAAAATGGAGGATATACATGGAGAATAAGATGAAGAACAGGGAATTAAAGTGAATTGATTGAACAAAAAGATAGAGGAAGCAAAAGAACATCACCTAGACGAAGATGCTCTTGATACCACATGATGTAGCTCCATGTGGAGCTTGTATGCCTTGGATCTTCTCCATCAATGGAGTCTTTTGCTTCTTGAAGATTAATGGCAGCAGAATGGAGATGGAAGAATGATGATTGGAAAAGCCACTTCAAGGAGAAGATGAGTCAAGAAGAAGGCTCACCACCATAGGAAGCCATGGGTAAGAGCTTGAAGGTAGGAGAAGATGAGAGGAGGGAGAGGGAGATTTACACTTGAATAAGTGGGCTCATACTGACTAACATTTTCAGTCATGATCCTAATCCATGTTCTTTCTCTTCTAATCACTGCACACTCATTCAAAACATATGATTTATGCATTCCAATTCACTCAAATCACGCAATCGATCACTTCAAACCAATCAACAAACACTGAATTTCAAAACCAAGCATCATATCACTGGATAATATAAGTGCATTGTTCAATCAAGCTTATACAAGCTATCAACCAAAATAAAAGTTAAACTAAAATTTAAAGACTGAAACATAAACATAAATCTAAATTATAAAATGTACTAAAGACGAGATAATATTAAAACTGTTCAAAAAGTAGGGAAATAAAAATCCTGTCAGTGATCTTGGTCCTGTGGTGGTGGTGAGTCCTGATCCATGGCCTCCTCGTTCAAGTCCAGTGCAGGAGTGCCTACTGAGTACCCTAAAAAATAAATGGCTCAGGTGGAGTGGGAGTGGCTTCAGAAGGTGGAGTAGGAGCGGCTTCAGAAGAGTCATCCTCCTGGTCTGGCTGAGGTTCCTGGGCTGTAGAGGCCTCACCCCCTCCCAAAGGAGAAGGCTAGACTCCTGGCTAGGCAAACTTCTGCAGAAACTCCTCCACCCTCATAATTGGTCACTGTTGGACCACATCCTACAAGCTCTGCATAATCAGGAGTTGGCCTTGGTGCAGGCTCTGCAACATAGACATGAATGGCTTTGAGCTTTGAGCAGAGGGACCTGGAAGAATTGGGGCTGTTGGAGTTGAAGGGAGAGCAGAAGTAGCGGGAGCAAGGGCAGTTGAAGAAGATGGGGCCTCAGATCCTCTAGCCCTGGATTTGCGAGTCCCTAATAAAGTGACTGAAGGGTCATCCAAGTTCCAACAATTCTTCTTAATATAAGCCAAATTAATGGTTGGGATGAGTGACTCATAAGTGAGAGAATCTGAGGTGACTCCTTGGGCCTTGCACAAGGCAGTGATGAGGGCTGAAAATCCAAGCCTCGAGGAGTTGGATTGAGCAATGACCGAGATCTGTCCAGATATAAGTGCTCCTATGTTCATGTCCATCTGCATTACTAGCCCATAAACTAACCAAGCCCTGTCAAGATTAAGATCAGAGGTATGTGAAGTCGGGGCTAGGTTAGAATAAGATAAAACACTCCAGGTCTACGCCAGAGTTATAAGATCCTTCCTCAAGAGCTTCCATGACAAGCCCTCGATGTTAAGAAAAATTCCCCTTCCAGGGATACACAACCGGGCTGCCAGCTTTTGAGGGTCTGGCCTCAACCTGCAGAACCTAGAGTAAGAAGGTAAGCTCTCCCCTTGCTCCAAGACCACTGGAGTCTTCAAGAAGGTGTTGAAGGAGTCCACATCGAACTTAATCAAGTGCCTTCGAACCCTAACTTCCATAAAGGTTTGCGCGCTTAGCGAGCAGCTGCGCTATGCCCAATTCGAAAGAATTGAAATCCAGAGAAGTTTTTAGGCTTAGCATGGAGCACACGCTTAGCGAGACCACAACAGCCAATGATCAGGGGTTAAGGCGCTTAGCGCAAGCACAACTCGCTTAACGCCTGTAGAGAATTTCACTTAGCACAAGGATTGCGTTTAGCGAATGAACTTTTGAAAATTTTCTAAGTTAAATTTTCAGTCCATAGCTTAAGAAAGCTTTTGAAACCCCTTTTTTTTCAATGCAATGCATTCTGAAATATATTCCCACAATCAAAGTTAAATGTTCAACTAATGCAAATGAAAACAAGAAAAGTATAAAATAAGCTAGGTTGCCTCCCAGGAAGCACTCTTTTAATGTCACTAGCTTGACACATGATACCTCAAGCTTCTATTAAGTATAGAACAATAGTTAATCTTTCAATGGTTCCACCATGGTACAACTTTAACCTCCATTCACTACCCATGTTCTATCTGGATTCTTAGATTGAGGGTCACAAAGCTCTATTGCTCCATATGGTCTGACTTTCTTGATGGTAAATGGTCTGGACCATTTAGATTTGAGCTTCCCAAGAAACAATTTAAGCCTTGAATTGAATAGCAGCACCTGTTGTCCTGGCTGAAAATCCATCTTTAGCAGCTTTTTATCATGATAAGTTGTAACCCTCTCTTTATACAGCCTTGAAGATTCATATGCAGCCAGTCTCATTTCTTCCAACTCTAATAGCTGCAACCTCGTTTGCTCTCTAGATGCGGCTTCATCAAAGTTTAAAAATTTTAAGGCCCAATATGCTTTATGTTCCATCTCCACTGGTAAGTGACAAGACTTGCCATACAACATTTGAAATGTGGATAAGCCAATCGGAGTCTTAAATGCAGTTCTATATGCCCATAAAGCATCATCCAGTTTGAGTGACCAATCCTTCCTAGTAGAAGCCACAATCTTCTCTAAAATCTTCTTCAATTCCCTGTTTGACACTTTCGCTTGGGCATTAGTCTGAGGGTGATAGGGTGATGCTACCTTGTGTGTTACATTATATTGCTTGAACACCTTCTGTAGCTAATTATTATAGAAGTGTGTGCCTCCATCACTGATTAAGATTCTGGGCACCCCAAATCGTGAAAAAAATTTCTTTAGAAACTTCACTACAGTATTAGCATCGTTATGTAGGGTGGCCACTGCTTTAACCCATTTAGATACATAATCCACGGCTACTAGGATGTATTCATTTCCAAAGGACGAAGAGAAGAGGCCCACAAAGTCAATCCCACAACAGTCAAAGACCTCAACCTCCATAATATTCTGTAGAGGCATTTCATTCCTTTTGGAGATGCCCCCCATCCTCTGACATTGGTCACAATACAACATGTGTTGGTAAGCATCCTTGAATAGTGTTGGCCAAAAGAACCCAGATTGCAAAACCTTAGCTACTGTCTTATCTCCACCATAATGGCCGCCACATGGTGAGTTGTGACAGTGCCATAACATATTCTTGGCCTCCTCCTTTGTCACATATCTTCGGAGAACATTGTCAGCTCCCATCCTGAACAAGTATGGATCATCCCATATGTAAAATCGAGCATCATGTAGGAATTTCTTCCTTTGCTACCAAGTTAGGTCCTTAGGGATGATTCCTACTGCTTTAAAGCTGGCCATATTAGCAAACCAAGGTCTTTCATTAACCATGAACAGGGATTCATCTCTAATCTCTGCTTCTTTTGAAGTGACTTCTTCATTAACCAATTGTGACAAATGGTCTGCTACAACATTTTCAGACCCCTTTTTATCCTAAATTATCAGATCAAATTCTTGAAGCAGCAAAATCCATCTTACCAATCGAGGTTTAGAATCAACCTTGTTGAGCAAATATTTAATTGCTGCATGATCAGTGTAAATGATGACTTTTGATCCTTCCAAGTAAGATCTGAATTTTTCAAGTGCATAGACAATTGCCAATATTTCTTTTTCAGTGGTGGCATAGTTAACCTGTGCATCGTTCAAAACTTATCTGGCATAATATATAGCATGAAAGACCTTGCGCTTTCTCTGTCCAAGCATAGCACCTACAACATAATCACTTGCATCACACAACAATTCTTGCCCCCAATCTGGTGTTGTAATCACCGGAGCAGAGACTAGTCTAGTTTTGAGATCATTAAATGCTTCCACACATTCTTCATTAAACACAAACACAACGTCTTTGTTCAACAGATTACTGAGTGGTTTGGCAAATTTTGAGAAATCTTTTATGAATCGCCTGTAGAACCCAACATGTCCTAAAAAACTTCTCACTCCCTTGACATTCATTGGAGGAGGAAGTTTCTCAATGACATCAATCTTTGCCTTGTCCACCTCAATCCCCCTCACTGAAATTTTATGCCCCAACACTATGCCTTCGTGAACCATAAAATGACATTTGTCCCAATTAAGCACCATGTTAGACTCTTCACATCTTTGTAATACTCTTTCCAAATTTGATAGACAATAATCAAAAGATGAGCCAAAGACAAAAAAATCATCCATGAAAACTTCGATACATTTCTCCACCATATCAGAAAAAATTGCCATCATGCACCTCTAAAACGTAGCCGGAGCATTACAAAGACCAAAAGGCATACGCCTTTAAGCAAACACACCAAACGGGCAAGTAAAAGCTGTCTTCTGCTTATCTTTAGGATCTACTATGATATGATTATAACCAGAATGTCCATCCAAAAATAGTAAAATGATTGCCCTGCAAGTCTTTCAAGCATCTGGTCCATGAAGAGAAGTGGATAATGGTCTTTCCGAGTGGCATCATTCAATTTCCTGTAATCAATGCACATCATCCACCCGGTGATAGTCCTTGTGGAGATTAGTTCATCTTTCTCATTTTTAATCACTGTCATACCTCCTTTCTTGGGAACAACCTGGACAAGACTAACCCATGCACTATCTGAGATGGGATAAATGAGTCCTGCTTTCAGTAGTTTAAGTACTTCCTTGCGCACCTCTTCTTTCATGATTGGGTTCAGTCGTCTTTGGGGCTGCCTCATTGGCTTGTAATCAGCTTCCATATTAATTTTGTGCATGCAGTAAGATGGACTGATCCCTTTCAAATCAAAGATGTGCCATCCAATCGCTGCTTTGTGCTTCTTCAAAATATGCACCAGCCGATCACTCTCAAAATATTCCTTGGCCAAAACACTTGCAAACTCAATAAGGAATCTTGATCAATCTTCAATTGTAATATCCTTCTCTTAAAGAGAGAATTCTTCTTCTTCTTATTCAAAGAGATATGTTTAAGAGCTCGAGGGTCTCTTAAGTTGTAAGGATATGAACACAAGGGAAGGGTGTCCCTGTGTGGTTCAGAGTTTGTAAAAGGCTTTTTACAAGATAGTTGAAATCTCAAGCGGGTTTCTTGGGGACTGGACGTAGGCACAAGGCGTGGCCGGACCAGTATAAAATCTGAGTTTGCATTCTCTCTTCCCTTAAACTTCTTTTATGTATTGTTATTTATCTTTTGCTTTAAAGAAGTTTATTTTTGAATTGTCTTTTGAGTAATTCATATTAAAGGTGCATTGTTAATTCAAAAAGAGAGTTAAATTTTAATTGGGAATAATTTTTGTATTTTAATTTAACCCCCCCCCCCCTTCTTAAGATAACTGAGGCCACTTGTCCAACAAGTGGTATCATAGCTTCATTCTTGTATAAAGTTTAGAAACTTCAAGAATATGGCCTCATCTAACTATCTATTTCCCGAAGGGAATTCTATAAATAGGCCTTCTATTTTTAATGGCGTGGGTTACCATTATTGGAAAACCTGCATGCAAATTTTTATAGAGGCAATAGATCTGAATATCTCGAAAGCCATAGAAATTGGGCTCTACATTCCTACTATGGTTGCAGGAAATACAACCATAGAAAAACCTAGGAAATAATGGAGTGAGGAGGAAAAGAAATTAGTTCAATACAATTTAAAAGCCAAAAATATAATTACATATGCTTTTGGAATGGATGAGTACTTTAGGGTATCAAATTGTAAAAATGCAAAAGATATGTGGGATACCCTACAGGTAACACATGAAGGTACAACAAATGTAAAGAGATCTAGGATAAATACATTGACACATGAGTATGAATTATTTAGAATGAATTCAAATGAAAGCATACAGGACATGCAAAATAGGTTCATACACATAATTAATCATCTTGCATCTTTAGGAAAAATATTTCCAAATGAAGATCTTATCAATAAAGTTTTGAGATGCTTAAGCAGGGAATGGCAACCCAAGGTAACAACCATTACTGAATCACGAGATCTATTTAACATGTCTCTTGCTACTTTGTTTGGAAAGTTACAGGAACATGAAATGGAATTGATGAGATTGAATCAACATAAGGAGAATGATAAGAAAAAGAAAGGAATTGCTCTTAAAGCTTCATCATCAACCAAAGAAGGAAGTGATAAGGAGGATTCAATCGAATTAGACGAAGATAATGATCTCAGTCTATTTGAAAAAAGATTCAACAAATTTCTAAGAGTCAAGGGAAATCAAAGAAGATCAAATTTTAAATCAAAGAAAAAGGCAGAAGATTCATCCTCTATTCCAAAATGTTATGAATGCAATCAGCCTAAACATCTGAGGGTTGATTGCTCAATCTTCAAGAAAAGAATAGAGAAATCTGAAAAGAAAGTCTTTAATGAAAAGAAGACTAAGAAGGCCTACATTACATGGGATGACAATGATATGAACTCATCTAAAGATTCAAAAAACGAAGTTGTAAACTTGAGTCTGATGGCCAAGAGTTATGAAAGTGATGAAGAGGTAACATCTTCTGAAAATAACTTATCCATTTCATTTGATGAATTACAAGATGTATTTATTGATTTACATAAAGAATCAATTAAACTTGCAAAACTGGTTTCATCTTCTAAGAAAATAATTTCAAATCTAGAAAAAAGAAGTTTTAAAATTAAATGAAGAATTAGAAAATCTTAAAACTGAAGTTATAACTTTAAGATCAAATGATACAATTCATTCTTTTACCATGCATGATAATATAGATGTATCTTATTCATGTAATTGTTGTAAGAAATATATAGAAGAAATCAAAGATTTAAAAACTTCTCTTGCCATTTTCTCTATTGGCAAAAATAATTTAGATATTATATTAGGAAAACAAAGGTGTGTTTTTGATAAAGCAGGACTAAGATATAAACCTGATAAACAACAAAAATTTTGTAAAAATTTCTTTGTATTCACACAAAGATATAGTTCTCCTTTCTTAACCTGTTTTTATTGTGGAAAGAAAAGACATGGTACATCTACATGTTATTTTAAGAAAAATAGCAATAATATTAAAATGATACGGGTCCCAAAAGGATATTTTATTAAAACTCACACACAAGGACCTAAGAAAATTTGGGTACCTAAGTCATAAATATGTTCATATAGGATTCCTTGAAGAAGAGTTGGTACATAGATAGCAGATGCTCTAAACATATGACGGGAGATGCATCAAAATTCACTCATATTTCTCCCAAGAAAAGCATACATGTGACTTATGGAGACAACAATAAAGGTAGAATTCTTGGAGTTGGAAAAGTAGGTACGAATTCATCTACCTCCATTGAAAATGTTCTACTTGTTGAAGGTCTTAAGCACAATTTGCTAAGTGTCAGTCAATTACGTGATAAAGGCTATCTAGTATCATTTGACTCTCATAACTGTGTTATTGAAAGCAAGCATGATAGGAATATAAAGCATATAGGCTATAGAACAAATAATGTTTACATGATAAATTTAAATCAAAAACAAAACCATGATCAATGTTTTCTTAGTAAAGATGATGATCCTTGGTTATGGCATAGAAGGATTGCCCATATAAATATGGAACATTTGAATAAACTAATTTCAAAATATTTAGTTATTGGTTTACCAAAACTCAAATTTGAAAAAGATAGATTATGTGATGCATGTCAGAAAGGAAAATAAGTAAGAGTTTCTTTTAAATCTAAGAATATTGTGTCAACAACTCAACCTTTAGAACTGTTGCATATGGATCTTTTTGGTTCTTCAAGAACTATGAGTTTTTGAGGAAACTATTATGTTCTTGTTATTGTTGATGATTACTCTAGATATACATGGACATTATTTTTCACTCATAAAAGTGATACATTTCACGCATTCAAGAAACTTGCTAAAGTTATTCAAAATAAGAAAAATTTTAAAATTGCATATATAAGCAGTGATCATGGAGGAAAATTTGAAAATAAAGATTTTCAATTATTTTGTGATGAACATGGCATTGAGCATAATTTTTTTGCACCCAGAACTCCTCAACAAAATGGAGTTGTTGAGAGGAAAAATAGATCCTTAGAAGAAATTGCTAGAACTTTACTAAATGATACATTTCTTCCAAAATATTTATGGGCTAAAGCCGTAAATACTGCATGTTACATCATGAATAAAGCTTTAATAAGACCAATCTTAAAGAAAACTCTATATGAGTTATTCAATGGAAGAAAACCTAACATTTCACATCTTCATGTATTTGGATGCAAATATTTTGTGCTAAATAATGGTAAAGACAATTTAGGAAAGTTTGATGCTAAATCTGATGAAGGTACTTTTCTTGGCTATTCATTACAAAGTAAAGCATTTAGAATATATAACAAAAGAACTATGATTATTGAAGAATCCATTCATGTTTCTTTTGATGAATCTAATGCTATTTTGCCAAGAAAAGATGTACTAGATGGTATTTCAGAATCATTAGAAGAAATGCATATTCATGGAGGAGATCACAAAGGTAAAAGAGATGAAAATTATGAAGATTTTCACATTGGTGAAATTAAAGCAAATATTGATCTTCCAAGAGAATGGAGAGCTTCTAGATATCATCCTCTTGACTACATCATTGGTGATATATAACCACTAGACATTCTCTCAAAGATATATGCAATTATATGGCTTTTGTTTCTATGATTGAACTTAAAAATTTGAAAGAAGCCATAATTGATGAACCTTGGATAATAGCTAGGCAGGAAGAATTAAACCAATTTGAAAGAAATAATGTTTGGGAACTAGTTGAGAAACCTAAAAATTACCCAGTTATAGGAACAAAATGGGTATTTAGAAACAAGTTAGATGAAAATAGCATAGTTATTATAAATAAGGCTAGGTTAGTAGCCAAAGGATACAATCAGGAAGAGGGGATAGACTATGAAGAAACATATGCTCCAGTTGCTAGATTAGAAGCCATAAGAATGTTATTAGCCATTGCATCCATAATGGATTTTAAAAATTATCAAATGGATGTGAAGAGTGCCTTTTTGAATGGCTTTATCCAATAGGAAGTATATGTAGATCAACCCCCTGGTTTTGAAAACTCAGATAAGCCTAGTCATGTTTTTAAATTGAAAAAGGCTTTATATGGCTTAAAACAAGCCCCTAGGGCTTGGTATGAACATATGAGTAAGTTCCTTTTAGAAAAGGATTTTCCTAGAGGTAAAGTAGATGCTACTCTTTTTATTAAAAAGAAGTTAAATGATATATCATTAGTTCAAATCTATGTTGATGATATTATCTTTGGATCCACTAATGACTCTCTATGCAAAGAATTCTCTTAAGACATGCAAAGTGAATTTGAAATGTCAATGATGGGTGAACTAAATTTCTTTCTTGGGCTGCAAATCAAGCAAACCAAGAATGGAATATTTGTTAATCAATCAGAATATTACAAAGACTTGATTCACAGATTTTGGATGGAGAATGCTAAGCATATGGCTACACCAATGAGTACTGCTTGCTATTTGGATAAAGATGAAACCAGTCAGTCAATAGACATTAAGAAATATCGAGGTATGATCGGATCACTTCTTTATTTATCTGCTAGCAGACTTGATATAATGTTTAGTGTGTGTATTTGTGCTAGATTTCAATCAAATCCCAAAGAATCACGTCTTAGTGCAGTTAAGAGAATTATAAGATATCTGTTAGGCACTATAAATATAGGATTATGGTATCCTAAAAATTCCATATGCAATTTAATAGGATATTTTGATTTTGATTTTGCTGGTTCTAAAATGGATAGAAAGAGCATAATTGGAACTTGTCCTTTAATTGGATCAACTCTAGTTTCTTGGCATAGTAAGAAACAAAATAGTGTTGCTTTATCCACTACTGAGGTGGAATATATTTCTACTAGCAGTTGTTGTGCTCAAATACTTTGGATGAAATAGCAACTTTCTGATTATGGAATATTTCTTGATCATATTCCTATAAGATGTGATAACACGAGTGCTATAAATCTATCTAAGAACCCCATTCGGCACTTAAGAACCAAACACATAGAATAAGACATCATTTCTTGAAGATCATGTTCAAAAGGGAGATTATGCATAAAGCAAGCAACAAAATGACGACCATTTGCCAGTGCCCGCTGCAGTGGAGATTAATATGGGTTATTGCAGTATTATACATTATTTAAATTTAGTTGTTTTGTTTGACTTATCCATTCAGGTAGGCTCCAAGGTAGACATTATGTTTTGAACTCTGCATCCAACTCTTGATGTAACTTTCTGATTCAAACTGTGATTGCCCAGATCTCTGAATGGACTGTGGCTCGAGGAATCCTTACACATCGGAATTCCCCGCTCGGATACTTGTCTCAGTCAGATGCCTGTTGCTGTTAAGACAAAGTTAATTATGTATGAATTTAAAACAAAAACTTAGGTAATTAATAATAATCTAAATTAACTTACAGAATCCACAACTGTATAACAGATATGCTGAGACATTGATCACCATGTGCAATTTTGGAGAGATCTTCATGCTTGATGTACAATGGGAAGTCTGGATTAAACACCCCGAACATGGTAGAATCCCACATAACCTGGAGAGGCCTCAAGAAAAGCTGTGGGATGGTCAATGCCATCTGATACAGGGGATCATCAACCTCAGGATCCGGCCAATCTGGAAGCTTTGCTGGAGATGCAACTGCCTATTTATAAAACATATTGAAATAAAATAATTTAATTAAAGTGAACAAATCAATTGATAAAATGAAGCATATAATCAGAGTAAAATACCTATTCTAATACACGCTTCACGAGATGTGTCGGCCAAGCAAGAAATGTGTTCAGTGCCTGCCCCACTAGTTGAACCTCGTTAGTGGGAATAGGAACATGAGCCTCTGCATGTTTAACCTCCTCAACACCAACCTTCACCTGGCCATGCAACAAAGGGATGTTGTGAACAGCTGTGGATCCCCCATAAACTCTTCCTAGGGCAACCAGGCGAGAAGGATTTTCTTTGATGTATAGCCCGCATTTGTTTGAGTCACCCGTCTCTGGATCGATCAGTGAGGGATCAACACAACTCCCCTTTGTGCTAACACAAGCAGCTGAGGGACCAACCTCAAGCTTTGGAGGTAGTGCAAGTCCCTGTGATTGCATCTGTGACTGAAGCTGGGACTACATTTGGCTGAAGGATGCCATCAGCTGCCAAGTAACTTTTTCTATGATCAACTCCTCCAGCAGGTCCCTGATTTGTTGAGTGAGCTGCTTGAGTTCTTCGGGATGGATGGAGGAGGAACTGCGGGAGCTTCGTGGAGCCGATCCAAAGTATTGCTTGATGGTGACACCAGCTCTAGCAGCACGCACACGGCCAGGGTGTTCTGGTCGCCTAATGGCAGCAGTCAGGACATCCAGACATCCATGGGGGACAAATGAACCCTGTGATGCCTGCTCCTCCAAAGAATCCTGTACAGAACACATATATTTGTCCAAGGCATTCACAGAATAAACAAACATAATTGCAATTCATAATTTACATTTGACTTACAATCTTCTTAGAGATTTCCTTTGCGGCCTCAGATGTCATTTGCCCAGTTTTCTTGGTGCGGGCCATCTTCCCCTTCACGTGTCGTCTGATAGGAGATGGAGGGTTAATGACGCCCTTAGTGCTTTCAGACTGAGTAGCTTCCTCTAGTTTTTTCTTTGTCTTCTGAGCCATCAACTTTTGTTCTAAATAATCATAACCCCCACGAGACAACACGTGGGGGGCGGTGTTTTGCTTCTTGATGGCCTGTGTTTTTTTCCGCACATCCTGAAAAATTCAAACATTAATGAAAATTATTTCTACAATCTATTATAAGAACTAAAGTTTTAGTGGAAAACAAGTCAAATTACAAAGTACATACCTCCCACAAGGGATCTCAGCGGGTCTGACAAAACTGGGCCCATTTCTTCTTGCTAATGTCGTATTTTTCACAAATAGTGTCGTCCACACCGTCCTTCTCGGCTGCAACTGCCCATTTCCTAGTCAAATCTGATTTAAATTGCCTTCACTGTTCACCCACAGTCTGAATAACTTTGTTCTTTGTCCTACTGTTAGAAGCTTCAGGGATTTCAAATTCTGTCAGACAAACAATAAATTAGGTTTTATTGTTAGTAAATTATAAATTTTGGCTACTAAAGAAAATCAAAGAAGAAAACTAACATACCTGAATATCCTCCCATATCAAATCTTTTTGAGCAGCAGGGACTTCCTTCCAGGTCTCGTATGTCACGTCAACCTTATCCCGAGTGACAATCCCCAGATATGTTCTTAATTTCTTCTTTTAGGGACCATCAGCCTTTTCAGTTGTAGGATCGACGTGGACCACTAGTCTCTCTGCCTCAGGTGGTCTAGTGGCCAAGGTGGAGTAGGAGGAGGAGAAGAAGGAGGAGGAGGAGGAGGCGAGCCAGATGGAGTAGCCATGGTTCTGTAATTAGTAAAACTTGAGATAGTTAACATTATCAAAAACCATAGTATGAGTTATGTAAATAAATTTACCGAAATCAAATACATAATTAGAAAATTACATTAGACGATGTTAATTAATTTTCCTTCATCATGATCATTATGATTAGCATGAACATCATCAGCTTCTTCTTCTCCAACAATGTTAGGAGTCATTTGTGTGGACAAAGGACTAACATAAATGTCCATGTATGAATCATCATCTTCTACATTAACACCAATTGTTTTCTCGTGTAGAACCACGCACCACCTTTTATCACAAGGGTCTTGCACATAAAATACCTATTTAGCTTGTTCTGCCATGATGAAAGGGTCATTGTGGTAACCTAGTTTCTTTAGGTCTACCAACGTAAATCCTACATCATCGGTCTGCACACTGGTGTTGCTGTCAACCCATTTACATTTGAAAACACACACAGTAAATTTGACATAGTTAAGCTCCCAAATTTCATCAATGAACCCAAAGTAAGGGATGAAAGCTACACAAGGATTGTCATCATGCACACTTGCGAAGTGTTGAGATTCAGCCCTTGGGGTGACCCCGCTGTATTGCATTGTACTTTTTTCGTCTTGTGCTTTTGTGTAAAAGGAATACTTGTTTATGTCATATCCTTGCCAAGTTATAACATTTCTTTTAGGCCCATTTGCTAGCTTTCTTAATGTTTTTGAAGCATTTTCATTAGCAAAGATTGTTTCTTTAAACCAATAAGAGAAAGTCTTGTTATGCTTTTTCAAGACCCAGTTCTTTGACATTTTTGGATTATTTTTTTGACTAAAGCTTCATGCTAAAGTATGTATGGCAAAACTTCATTACTGTTGTTCAACACATACAAGTGAGCTTGTAACAAATCTTCTACACTTGGATTGATAACATCCAGTCCTCTTGAACCCTTATTGCCCACTCTGTCGTCATGGCGAGACTCAGGAAGGCCAACAAGTTTAGCCTTTTCAATGTACTCTGAACAAAATTCAATGGCTTCTTCTACAATGTACCTTTCAACAATAGATGCTTCCTGACGATGTAGATTCTTGGTATACCCTTTTAAGATCTTCATGTATCACTCAACCGGGTACATCCACAACAAATAAATAGGATCATAACATTTGATTTCTCTGACCAAATGAACAATTAAGTGAATCATGATGTCAAAGAAAGCAGGAGGAAAATAAATCTCCAACTAGCATAGTATAATTGTGGCCTCATTTTCCAGGTCATCAAACTTGACAGGGTCAAGGACTTTGCTACATATGGCATTGAAGAAAAACCATAGGCGAGTTATGGCTAACCTGACTTTGTTAGGAAAAATGTCTCGTATGGCCACAGCTAACCATTGTTGCATCAACATGTGACAATCGTGAGACTTTAACCCTACCAGCTTAAGCTCCTTCAACTGCACAAGGTTCTTAATATTTGATGAGTATCCTTGTGGGACTTTCACTCGGCGCAAACACTGACAAAAACTTATCTGTCCTTTCTGGACAAAGTATGACAAGCTGGAGGCAAGTATATTTTTTCCCATCAGACCTTGGATGCAACTGCGATCGTATACCCATGTCAGCTAGATCATGACGGGTGTTAGTTGTCTTTTACGACTAACTTTTGTATAGAAAAACTTTTGCAAAATATGTATAGTTTTCCCCAATTTATAGTTCTTTTGTAGGAATTGTAAATAAACTTTGTTGTGTTTTGATCTCTATCATTAGGGTCTCTTTTATTGGAATTAATGTTAAAATTTGTACAATTTCAGGTAAAAATGAGCTAATTTCTTGAAGTGCCAAAGTGGTTGTCGTGCTAAGCGAACTCAGTGGGCTTAGCGTGTACCCCTCGCTAAGTGCGGCTTTAGCGTGCTTAGCATGAAGAAGGAATCTGGAAGAGCACCTGAATCGAAGCAGCACACTAAGCGCAAGATAAGCTCGCTAAGCGAGTCGTCTGTCTCTTGCAAGGCTTAACGTAGAATTGACGCCAAGCCCAAATCCACTTACTCACGCTAAGCGCAATAGTGGTGCAATGCGCGGCAACGCAATTTCAGAGCCTATTTAAAGTCTGATTTGTCAGAATTAGGGTAACAAAATTATTACACTTTTGCACAGAATTTTACACATAGACATTGGAGAGTGAGCTTTGAAGATAGCAGAGGAGAGGCAGCACAACAAGGAGCCTAGGCTTCATCTTTGAGCGAGATTAGAGAGTGTTTGAGTGATTGTGAGGTGGCAAGAAGAGGAGGAGGGATCCCCCTTCCTGTGTAAGGAGCAATTTCTCTATATTCTCTGTGTAATTGTAGAAAAGGCCTCCTTGTTATGGCTTGCTAAAACCCTAGTTGGGGATTTCTAATGAACTGTTGATGTAAACACTTTTCATATCTAATTAAGTGTGTTTTATGTCTTGATTTCTTCTATCTGATGCAATCCTACCCCGCAAGGGCATTGGATAGAAGACTCCAAGAAGATTGGGCCAGAGATGCAAGAGAAGGCCCTAGGGTTCTCATGAGCCTTAGGGTAGATTTTGGGCTCATGGGCTAAGTATGAGCCCACTTATCTTTGTACACATTAAATTAAGGTTTCATTATTTTTGGACCTTGTATTTAGGGCTCCATAATATAGGTAAGGTACCCGAGAAATGTAGGATTTTTCAGCCCTTGTATTTTAGGGCACCTAGACTAGTTTTTTGTAGTAGGGGTAGTTTTGTAATTTCACATGCATTAAGTGAATATTTGACGTGTGTGGTTGGAAATAAATTTAATTGAATTGGGAGAAGCCTAATCCAATTAAATTTTAGAGGGGGAGGTGAGCATTTGCTTGGTACACCCCATTGCCACATCATATAGTCACACTTTCTGCATGTCCTTCATGCTTTACTGTAGAAGCAAGCCTCATGATGATGAATCAAGTTAATTCAAGCAGTTTTGATGATAACAAAGATGATGACAAAAAGCCCAAGAGAATGATTTCAAGATTGAGTCAACAAGTTTCAAGAATCAAGAGAAGTTTGATTTCAAGATTCAAGAGAAGATGAATTCAAGATTCAAGAGAAGAAATCAAGAAGACTTCACAAGGGAAGTATTGAAAAGATTTTTCAAAAAAAAAACATAGCACAATTTTGTTTTTCAAAAGAGTTTTTCTCATAATTTTCTAAGTTTGATGAATGGTTAAAATATCTTGCTTAATTGTTTTTTGTTCTCTTGTATGATTAGTTTATATTTTTCCATGATTGTTGTGTTTCTTGATTTCAGAAGTTGTCATCATCAAAAAGGGGGAGATTGTAGAAGCAAAGCTTCATGATGAATCAAAGGTGATTCAAAGATGTTTTGATGATAACAATGATGATAAAAAAATATGATGACAAAAGTGATGACAAAAAGCTCAAAGATCAATCAAAAGAACAACTCAAGTGAATCAAGAACAATTCAAGAGTTCAAGAAAAGAATCAAGAAGAATTCAAGACTCAAGAAGAAAGCCAAGAATCAAGATTCAAGATTGAAGGTTCAAGATCTCAAGAATCAAGATCATGATTCAAGACTCAAGATTCAAAAATAAAGAGAAGACTCGATCAAGATAAGTATTAAAAAGTTTTTTCAAAGCTTTGAATAGCACATGAATTTTTGACAAAACCTTTTACCAAAGAGTTTTCACTCTCTGGTAATCGATTACCATATTGTTGTATTACCAGTAGCAAAATGAGTTTGAAAAAGTTTTCAAACTGAATTTACAACGTTCCAATTATTTTCAAAAACCTGTAATCGGTTACAATGTTTTGGTAATCGATTACCAGTGCCCTTGAACGTTGAAATTCAAATTCAAGTGTGAAGAGTCACATCCTTTCACTCAAAAGTTTTGTGTAGTCGATTACACTTATTTGGTAATCGATTACCAGTGACTGTTTTTGATAAATGAAAAGATGTAACTCTTCAAAAGGTTATTGACTTTTTCAAATTGGTTTTAAGTTTTTCTAAAAGTTATAACTCTTCTAAATGGTCTTCTTGACCAGACACGAAGAGTCTATAAAAGCAAGGCTTTGTTTTGAAAAATTAATCAATTCATTCATTCAATACTTTTACTTTTCCAATCAATCCTTTACAAGCCTTGAATCTTTTTGAACTTCTTCTTCTTTGTACCAAAAGCTTTCTGAAGTTTTCTGGTTTTCCAAACCTTGAAAACTTGTGCTATTCATCTTTTCATTCTCTTCTCCCTTTTCCAAAAAGAATTCGCCAAGGACTAACCGCCTGAATTTTTTTTGTGTCTCTCTTCTCCCTTTTCCAAAAGAACAAAGGACTAACTGCCTGAATTCTTTTTGTGTCTCTCTTCTCCCTTTTCCAAAAGAACAAAGGACTAACCGCCTGAATTCTTTTGTGTCTCCCTTCTCCCTTGTCAAAGAATTCAAAATGACACAGTCTGAGAATTCTTTTGATTCTTCCCTTTCCCTAATACAAAAGTGTTCAAAGGACTAACCGCTTGAGAATTCTTTTGTGTCCCCATTCACAAAGTATCAAAGGTTTAAAAGCCTGAGATCTTTGTCTCAATAGATTGGAGGGTACATCCTTTGTGGTACAAGTTAAGGGTACATCTACTTGGGTTTGACTGAGAAAAGGAGAGGGTACATCTCTTGTGGATCAGTTCTAGTGGAGGGTACATCCACTAGGTTCAAAGAGAACAAGGGATGGTACATCCCTTGTGGATCTTTGCTTGTAAAAGGATTTTTACAAGGTTGAAAGAAATCTCAAGGACCACAGGTTGCTTGGGAACTGGATGTAGGCACGGGTTATTGCCGAACTTGTATAAAAACTCTTGTGTGTTTGTTTCCTTCTTCCCTACTCTTTTACTTTCCGCTTTTTCTTTCCATTAAGTTTCTCTTCTACTCCTCATTCTCTTAACAATTTAGTGAAAGCCTTAAAAGAGTAATTTTTTTAATTAGTAAAGGTTTAGGAATAATTAATTCAACCCCCCCCCTTCTTAATTATTCTGAGGCCACTCGATCCAACAAGTGGTATCAGAGCAGGTTTCTTGTAGAAAGTCTAACAACTTCAAGATTAATGGCCTCTTTAGATTCTTTTTCTTTCAAAAGTATTTTCAGGAACAGATTATTCCAAGATCATGATGAAGACCAAGTCAACTTTTGTCTCATGACAAAATCTCATGAAAACAACAAAGAAGAATCCGTAAGGAAGAAGTGATACATTGACAGTGGATGTTCCAAGCATATGACGGGAGATGTATCCAAGTTTACAACCATTTCCCCCAAAAGTGGACATGTTACATATGACGACAACAATATCAGTAAAATCTCAAAAGAGGTAACATCTAAGCCATCTCTATGAATTAAGGTATGATTAATATTTTCAGTTAAGTTATTTTTGTCGCTAATAGAAAATAATTGTTGAAATTGTTTGATTGTGTTTACAATGTTTAGTTAATTAAATTTAGTTTTGATTTTGAATATATATGATTTATTGAATTTTTGTTTGAATTGATTAATGCTTGAATTGCTTATGTT
Source organism: Glycine soja (assembly GCF_004193775.1). Classification (NCBI taxonomy): domain Eukaryota; kingdom Viridiplantae; phylum Streptophyta; class Magnoliopsida; order Fabales; family Fabaceae; genus Glycine; species Glycine soja. Next base: position 8,118,410 of record NC_041014.1, on the reverse strand, counting down.
TTGTTTGTGTTGACATGATAGAATAATTGAATTAAGTAAATAATTACCATGATATGTGTTGATGATTGTTATTTGATACTTAAAATTTAGTGTTTAATTCTCTGGTAATCGATTACCACTATGTGTAATCGATTACAATAGAATAGACTTAGTTCTATAAATTGAAGATAATTTCAAAATTATTTGATTATGTTAAAATTTATTATGATTAATTAACTATATTTAGTTTAAATAATTTCAATATACATGATTGATTTTTTGTCTTTGGTAATTGTGTCCAAGTAATTGGAAGTTGAAAGTTGAAAATGAATGTGGAAGTTATTGGAAGTTGGAAGTTGAAAAAAGAAGTTATTGGAAGTTGAAATTTAAAATTTAAAATTTGAAATTTAAATTTAAATTTTTTTAAATTTGAATTTTTTTTTATTGTGCATAGTTAGTTGATTATTAATTAAATTTAATTAATTTGAAATATTTGATGATTGATTGTGCTTAAAAGTTATGTTGATTATTTTGATAATATATATTTTTAAAATGATTATGCATGATTTTTGATGTGATATGTGATAGTTATTTATGAATGGTTATGTATGGCTTTATATCTCTTGTATGATTCTTGCATAATTTTTAAATATGACATGTGAATTACTTGCTTAAGGTTCATTCATAAAGTTTTTCAAAATCCATTATGCTATATTTATTTATTTTTATATAAGAGTTTTCATATATAAAGTATCTTTTTTATTCTGAAAAATGTGTTATCAAGCATGAGGATGATAAAGATATTGAGCATGTAGGTTTCAGAGAAAATAATGATTACATGATTGATTGAGTTCTTTGAACCTTTTAAGTTTTTAAATTATCTTTAACAAATCTGAATGTTTGATAATGCCTGTGATCTATATCCTTCAATCCTTGTATAATTCTTGTTTGATATGTTTGAATTACTTGATTGATTGTTCAAAATATTTTTTATGCTTTTCAAAATTATTATATTGTATTTCAAATAAAATTATTTTCATATGATAGAACCTTCTATGTTAATAAAAACTCATCTTGGTAAGTGTTGGTAGTCAATTAGCACTTAGTCTTAGAAAAAAGTGACTGTATTTTTAAAAATTTTGTAGATACTAAAAACCAACTTGCAGACATCTTCACAAAACCACTAACCAAAGACTCTTTCTAACTTAGACAAATGATTTGTGTTTTGATGACTTATGACTTATTTGTTATTTATGCACATATGCTTCTATTATAATGTGAGGATGATTTATTATCTTGTTTGATTTTTATAAGTTTTTTCCCTCTTGTATGAATACATTTATTGTATGTTTATCCATTTTTATATAATTTGACATGATTAGATTTTTGTCAAAATTATATTAATATGCTAAAATAATTGAGATAAGTAATGAGTTGCCATGTATGTGTTCATAACTAATTTTTGTTACTTAGAATTAAGTTCTGATTTTCTGATGATAGATTTAGATTATAATTATATTTTGTTTTTTATTTTTAAAAAAACCTTGTATTTGGCTATGTTCTTATGACATTTGAACACTTAGTATTTCTTTTAATACATGCTTAGTATGACTGAACATGATGATTATATTGACTTGCTCTTGGTTGTTTATGATTGTGTGTTTTAAACTTAATTACTTTAATAATATATGACTAGTGGTATGTACTTACATTTGATATTGTGTTTTATATTTTTTAATTATTCATATATGTTTTATTTGAATATTATGAATGACTTTCTGGATTATATGAAATTCTATGAAGTATTATCTTTCTAAGATTGATGAATGGTTAAGATATCTTGTTTAATTGCTGTTTTATTCTTGTGTATGTCATTTATGTATGGTTTTTATATTTCTTAACTTTCTAAGTTTGATGAATGGTTAAAATATCTTGCTTAATTGTTTTTTGTTCTCTTGTATGATTAGTTTATATTTTTCCATGATTGTTGTGTGAATGATTAGTTGTATTTGTATGTTTCAAACTTGTTACGCACTTTGGTTTTTTGTTGATGCCAAAGGGGGAGAGAAATGGGATTAAATCAAGAACTCACATGAGTAATCAATTTAATTTTAAGATAAACATAAATTCAAAAACAAAAGGGGAGAATTTATGAGTGATCGACTAGGAAAAAGTGTGTGTGTGTTTCTTGATTTCAGAAGTTGTCATCATCAAAAAGGGGGAGATTGTAGAAGCAAAGCTTCATGATGAATCAAAGGTGATTCAAAGATGTTTTGATGATAACAATGATGATGACAAAGGTGATGACAAAAAGCTCAAAGATCAATCAAAAGAACAACTCAAGTGAATCAAGAACAATTTAAGAGTTCAAGAAAAGAATCAAGAAGAATTCAAGACTCAAGAAGAAAGCCTAGAATCAAGAATCAAGATTCAAGGTTCAAGATCTCAAGAATCAAGATCAAGATTCAAGACTCAAGATTCAAGAATAAAGACAAGACTCAATCAAGATAAGTATTACCAAGTTTTTTCAAAGCTTTGAATAGCACATGAATTTTTGACAAAACCTTTTACCAAAGAGTTTTTACTCTCTGGTAATCGATTACCATATTGTTGAAATCGATTACCAGTAGCAAAATGAGTTTGAAAAAGTTTTCAAACTGAATTTACAACGTTCCAATTATTTTTAAAAAGCTGTAATCGATTACAATGTTTTGGTAATCGATTACCAGTGCCCTTGAACGTTGAAATTCAAATTCAAGTGTGAAGAGTCTCACATCCTTTCACTCAAAAGCTTTGTGTAATCGATTACACTTATTTGGTAATCGATTACCAGTGACTATTTCTGATAAATCAAAAGATGTAACTCTTCAAAAGGTTATTGACTTTTTCAAATTGGTTTTAAGTTTTTCTAAAAGTTATAACTCTTCTAAATGGTCTTCTTGACCAGACACATAGAGTCTAAAAAAGCAAGACTTTTTTTTGCAAAATTAATCAATTCATTCATTCAATACTTTTACTTTTCCAATCAATCCTTTACAAGCCTTGAATCTCTTTGAACTTCTTCTTTGTACCAAAAGCTTTCTGAAGTTTTCTGGTTTTCCAAACCTTGAAAACTTGTGCTATTCATCTTTTCATTCTCTTCTCCCTTTGCCAAGGACTAACCTCCTGAATTCTTTTTGTGTCTCTCTTCTCCCTTTTCCAAAAGAACAAAGAACTAACCGCCTGAATTCTTTTGTGTCTCCCTTCTCCCTTGTCAAAGAATTCAAAACGACACAGTCTGAGAATTCTTTTGATTCTTCCCTTTCCCTAATACAAAAGTGTTCAAAGGACTAACCGCCTGAGAATTCTTTTGTATCCCCATTCACAAAGTATCAAAGGTTTAACAGCCTAAGATCTTTGTCTTAACACATTGGATGGTACATCCTTTGTGGTACAAGTAGAGGGTACATCTACTTGGGTTGTTGTGACTGAGAACAAGAGAGGGTACATCTCTTGTGGATCAGTTCAAGTGGACTCCACTTGGTTGTTCAAAGAGAATAAGGGAGGGTACATCCCTTGTGGATCTTTGCTTGTAAAGGATTTTACAAGCTTGAAAAGAAATCTCAAGGACCGTAGGTCGCTTGGGGACTGGATGTAGGCACGGATTATTGCCGAACCAGTATAAAACTCTTGTGTTTGTCTTCTTCTTCCCTACACTTTTAATTTCCAATGTGCACTTTAATTATCACTTTTACTTTTGGTTAAGTTTCTATTCCTGTTCTTTACTTTCTTAACATTATAGTAAAAGCCTAATTGATTTTAGTAACATTAAGAAGGATAAATTTTTAATTAGTAAAGGTTCATTAATAATTAATTCAATCCCCCTTCTTAATTATTCCGAGGCCTTAATTATTCCGAGGCCACTTGATCCAACATTTACATGCCTCATGACACCTAAGCACACTTAGTAGAGAATCTTGGACTTCATCTTGGATTAGTGGGCTAAACCATAGCTAAAATTCACTAATCATAATTAGTGAAATTTTGGCTCCACAAATTCAATTTCAAATTCAAGTGAAATTTGAATAGAAATTCAAATTTCCTTCCAATTTTGTATGACACTTAGGCTATAAATAGAGGCCATGTGTGTGCATTTTTTCAACTTTGATCATTTGAAAATTAAACTTCAGATTTCTGAGCTCTTTTAGAGCATAAAATATGTGCTCTTCTCTTCCTCTCCCTTCATTCATCTCCTTCTTCCTCCAAGCTCTTATCCATGGCCACCTATGGTGGTGAGCTTCTTCTAGACTCATCTTCTCCTTGAAGTGGCGTCTCCTCCCTCTCTCTTCCTTCTCTATTCCGCGGCCATTCATCTTCCAAGAAGCAAAGGAATCCATTGATGAATATGATCCTAGGCCTACAAGATCCAATGAAGCTTACATCACTATCGATGCTAGGGATAGATTGCAGGTTTTTTAGTTTTTAATTATGTCATTATAATGCTGTTTAAATTAAGCCTAGTTCAACAAGAGTGATCTGAGGACGAAGCTTGCTTTAAATTAGTCTAAACTTACGAGGGATCGAGGTTTAGTACTTTAGTCTTCAGCATAGAACACAAGAATATTCTTAATTATCTTTATATGCATCAACTCATTTATTTGAAAGACCCGATGATTATTGAACATAGCTTTGCCAAATAAACAAGTTCCCTGTGTTTGATACTCAAATCATTCCGTTTTAATTTTAAATACTTGGTGACTCGGTGCGTTTGCCGGTATATCACTTCCCCTTTGATATAAGTGTATGTAAATTTAAGAAAAAGGAACTGTATGGGGAGGGGAACAAGTATTTTGGCGCCGTTGTCGGGGAACTTCTTTCCATTTGGAAAGTTTAGTTTAGTTTGAAGGCATTGATTCATTTTTTTTTCTTTCATTCATTAATTATTTTCTTGAATATTTAGTTACTGAAGAATTTATTGTTCTTTTGAATTGGTTAATTGTTGTTCTACTTGTTTTGCATGCAAAAAAGGTCTTCTGCAGGTGTTTTGATTCCCATAGACTGGGAAATTAATGCTACTTGTAGGAAAAGAAACGCAGAAAGGAACAAAATTTTTTTGTAGGACATTGAGGCAGCAACAACTCCAGAAGGATGATCAAAGAAAATGGACCTCTTCTTCCATATGCAAGTCTTACTTTTATCCTTCTTTTGGGTTCAAATATAGTATTCATGTGTTCAACCTGCTGGAAGACCTACTCACCAGTCAACGGTATCAGCGTAGTTTTGTGCTCTTGACTTCCATTAAAAGCTTTTTTGAATCGTTTGTAAGGGTGATGAGGTTTTAGAAAATGGCGATGCCTAGTGTACATTGTTTTTCTACCATGTTTCAGTTGTATGTAGCTTGTGTCTTCTTCACAGATGGGGCATGCATGATGACCCTTAACATTGTAACTGCTGAGATTCCCATATGCTGGAAAGTCATTAATGGTACAAAAAAGCATTACATGCATTTCACAAGTCTCCTTGCAAAACCCATCAAACACTAAAACCCCCTCGTCCCACAACTTTCTCAAGTCTTCAATCAATGGACTTAGATAAACATCAATGTCATTTCCTGGCTGTCTTGGGCCTGATATCATCATAGAAAATATCATGTATTTTCGTTTCATGCACAACCAAGGAGGCAAATTGTAAATTACTAGTAGAATAGGCCATGAACTGTGTTGAGTGCTTAAATTGCCATATGGATTCATTTCATCACTGGAAAGTCCAAGCCTAAGATTTCTTGCCTCTTTCCCAAAATCCAGATACAAAGCATCAATGTTCTTTCACTGTGGGCAATCAGCCGGATGATGGACCATTCCATCAGAGTTTCTCCCATTTGCATGCTAGGTAAGGTCTTTTGCGCCATCTCCATTAGCAAAAAGATGCTTAAAGCTTGGAATGATTGGAATATATCACAACACCTTCGTTGGAGGGCCCTTCTTTGTGTTTCATCAGAACTACAGTCCTCATCATCCTTAACTTTGTACCGTGACGCCTGTTCGCTTCCGGCAAGTGCACCGGATCGCACAAGTAGTATAAAATGGTAAGAACCGAGTATCGAACTCTCAGGGAACTTGTGTTATTTGGAAAGCTATTTCAGCAAATAGGTGTCTGGTGTGTAAAGATAAGTGTGAATATGAACAGGTGTGTAAACTATCTGTGCAAAAAGGAAAATCACGCGAGAGAAATGATGTGTAAAAACAAGTAGAAAACATGTTGGCCTTCCTAATAGGTGCCTGATGCTAAAAAGATATTCTCTATTTAACAATGCTCATGTGTTCCTATGGTGTCTCCTGAGATACTAAACCTCGATTCGTCATGATAGTTTAGCCTAATCCTGATTAAGCATCATCCGCAGATTCCTCTTGTTGGACTAAACTCAACCAGGACCGCATTAAGACACACATACACAACTAAATTATCGCATCCCGATTCCTCGTGATAGTACGATAACTTAGCCCTGTACTATCAAGGACTTTAGAATCAGACCAATTTCCACTGTTGAATGACCCTAACAAAGCATGCATCTACATGATCAAGGTAAAGGCATACTGGAGTGAAAAACAGATAGCACAAAGAACACACAAAACATCATTAAATAGATAGAAATATATTTACATCGGGTACCTATAGGGAAGATCCAACAGAGGATTTAACTTTCCATAACCAGGAAGCCTTCTTTAAAACAAAGAGAAGAACAAGATGAAAGATTGCAAAAATACAAGTGGTGAGGATGTCTCCTTAACCTCTAGGATCTCACAATCACTCACAAACTCATCTCAAGCTATCAGAACGGCTCTTGCTTCAAACTCTAGTCTTTGCAGATCTTCACACAGCAAAATCTCTCAAAGCTCTCCCATCATTTTTCTTAACTTCAGTACTTTTCTTTTCAGCCACTTTCTTCATCCTCAGCTTCCACAAACCTCTTACTCCTTGTCATCACAGCTTTGCATTCCTCCTTGGGATTTTGTTCCGTATTTGCCACAAAACTGCTGGATGACTTGTCAGCTATCTGCTTGGCCAGTTGTCCCACCTGGACCTCAAGGTTTTTCAGTGCTGACTCAGTGCTTTTATGATTTGACATTGTTACATGCATAAACTGAGTCAAAGTCTCCTCCTGCTTCATCGTCCTCTAGAAAATTTGGTCTATTCGAAGGTCCATTTTTATCTTTGTTGAACTGGTTACCAGGGTGTGTCCTCCACTGTCCTTGTTGATTATAGGGACTCTACAGCAAGCCTGAAAATCCTCCTTGAGTATACCCATGTCGTTGGTGATTCCCCATAAAATGATTTTCTTGAGTGTTTTCTTCGGTGGAAATACATTGGCATGTTTCATGAACCTCACCACATATGGTACAACCTGTAACATGCAAAACTGAAGAATAAGTATGTTGACCAATGGACAATTTAGTTGGCAACTTACCGAGTGTTTCCGTTAAAATCTCAAGTTGCTTAGAAAACAACTTGTTCTATGCCAACAAAGTGTCATGTGATGATAGCTTTAACAAGCTCTTCTTTGTGGGTTGATGGGTTCTGTCTCGTAGAATGGCGTGATCACTGGCTGACATATTCTTAATTAGCTTAGTTTCTTCTTCCGGGGTCTTTAGCTTTATTTTTCCCCCTACAGAAGCATCTAGCAGTTGCTTGGTTTGTGGTCTCAGCCCATCTATGAACATATTCAGTTGGATTGGCTCGGAAAACCCATGAGTGAGAGTTCTTCTCAACAAGCCTCTAAACCTCTCCAAAGCTTCACTCAAAGATTCATCAGGGAATTGATGAAACGAAGATATTGAAGCTTTCCCTTTAGCAGTCTTAGACTCTGGGAAGTATTTCTTTAGGAACTTTTCAATGACTTCTTCCCAGGTTTTCAGACTCTTACCCTTGAATGAGTGGAGCCACCTTTTGGCTTCTCCTGCCAATGAGAATGAGAAAAGACTGAGCCTAATAGTTTCGTCTGGTACACCGGCAATCTTAACAGTGTTGCATATTTCAATGAACGTTGCCAAGTGTGTATAGGGGTCTTCATTAGGTAATACTTGAAATAAGTTCCCCTGTATTAAAAGAATTAAGGAATATGGGTAGTTGATCCTGTTAGCTTGCACTTCAGGATGTGCAATGCTGGTGAAAAATTATGGTACTGAACTACTTGAGTAATCCTCAAGGGTAATCCTCTGGTCATGCTTTTCTGCCATGGTAATGACTTCAGGTAATTGAGTGGCGGATTCCCTTGATGATGGTGAATTAGGTGATAATAAGTCAGAGAAATGAGTCTCTTCCTCAAGAATGGATGCAATTGTTCTGTCTTGCAGAAGTTATCTTCTCCTCTCGACCCTGTTCCTTCGCAACGTAGCTTCAATTTCTAAGTCCAGAGGAACTAAATTGCCTGTGGGAGACCTATGCATATACAATACTAATAGAACAACGGTTATCCAGTTCAATAAGAGAAGACAAATAGGAATTAAGAACAAATATTCACAAAAACAATCAAAGAATAAAAAATAAAGAATAGACACCTAAAAAACGAACTAACTTCCCAAATAAAAAGATGTTCCCCAACAACGGCGCCAAAAACTTGTTCGCTTCCGGCAAGTGCACCGGATCACACAAGTAGTATAAAACGGTAAGAATCGGGTATCGAACTCTCGAGGAACTTGTGTTATTTGGTAAGCTATTTGAGCAAATAGGTGTCTGGTGTCTAAAGATAAGTGTGAATATGAACAGGTTTGTAAACTATCTGTGCAAAAAGGAAAATCACGCAAGAGAAATGATGTCTAAAAACAAGTAGAAAACACGTTGGCCTTCTTAATAGGTGCCTAATGCTAAAAAGATATTCTCTGTCTAACAATGCTCATGTGTTCCTATGGTGTCTCCTGAGATACTAAACCCCGATTCCTCATGATAGTTTATCCTGATCAAGCATCATCCGCAGATTCCTCTTGTTGGACTAAACTCAACCAGGACCGCATTAAGACACACACACACAACTAAATTATCGCACACTCATTCATCGTGATAGTGCGACAACTTAGCCCTGTACTATCAAGGACTTTAGAATCAGACCAGTTTCCACTGTTGAATGACCCTAACAAAGCATGCATCTACGTGATCAAGGTAAAGGCATACTGGAGTGAAAAACAGATAGCACAAAGAACACACAAAACATCATTAAATAGATAGAAATGTATTTACATCAGTTACCTATAGGGAAGATCTAACAGAGGATTTAGCTTTCCATAACCAGGAATCCTTCTTTACAACAAAGAGAAGAACAAGATGAAAGATTTCAAAAATACAAGTGATGAGGATGTCTCCTTCACCTCTAGGGTCTCACAATGACTCACAAACTCATCTCAAGCTCTTAGAACGGCTCCTACTTCAAACTCTAGTCTCTGCAGATCTTCACACAGCAAAATCTCTCAAAACTCTCTGGAACTTGGACCTTTCTCTCTCTAGAATCTCTAGACATGCAAAGCTCTGAATCCCAGCCCAAAATCTCTTCACAAAGTCTGATTTCAGGCTTAAATAGGTGGCTTTGTTCGTGCTCCCGTGCTTAGCTAGATTGTGATTTGCTGAGCGTATATTAGTGAATTTTCGCTTAGTGCTCTTTTCTTGCTCAGTGGATGGGCTGAAGCGGTGCGCTCAGTGAACTTGTACGCTCATCTTCTTCCAGATCCTTCCTCGCACTTAGCCACTAAGTGTTGCGCTTAGCGGACTCTCACTAAGCCAACAGATTGGCTTAGCGAGGAGGTGAAAAACAACACTTTGCCAAATCGCCTAATTCACCTGAAATTGAGATAAATTGATTATTAAATACACAAAATAGAAGTATTAAGTGTCTATTACCAATACTTAACATAAAGTACTTATAATACTACAAAACAACCATAAATTGGGGAAGTTTGATACAATTTTACACAAGTTTTATACACAAAAGTTAGTCGTATTCATCGACTAACAACTCCCCCAAATTTACAGTTTTGTTTGTCCTCAAGCAATAGAGAACAACTCACTTGTCCTCAAGTGCTAATAACATGCAGTGATCATGTACAGAGGTGTATGCATAAAAAATTGTTGATTGCATGATAAGAAAAATGAAGCAATATGTACTCATCAGTTGTCTTTCACAAAATATGCAACTATTCAAAGAGAAGAATAAAATGTGAGCTACACAGTTAGATGAAGTTAATCATAAGATAGATATCAAGGAAAGTAGCTTAAACCACAGTCTCACGACTACTATTTCACTCAAGCGCAAGTGTTTAAGCTATTTATTCATAACAACTAACAAGAGATCCAATCTTTGAATTTCATCTCATGCCATATAGTTAGAAATGTATAAACAGAATCAGAAGGACTTTTTCAGGCCTGTAGTGAGGCTTGGCTACAAAAATTCATTGGTTTTTCTAGGATTAAAAGCTTTAAATTCTAAGAGAGCATAAGTCCTAGACTTATCCAAATGATCTTGTGTTATACAAGTAGCTTTCTCACTATCTTTTCCTCGTAATTTGCTTTTGACCTTATTGTAACATCACAATTTATTCTTTTTTTTAACACACAACTTATGTGTTGTGTGTGCTGATGCTTTATCTCTTTCTTTGCATCCCAATTAGTTCCACTCCCCCAAATTTGGGGTAAATTTGCCTTGAACCATATGCTTTCCTAGAATCTAAACGAGGTATCTGTAGATAATTATTTAAGTTCAGGGTTCAAAATTTTTTACAATGTCATTCATCTCAAAAAGGGTGCAAAGGATATAATTCTTATTCAAGGTAAGCTTTTTGGTCAAAAGGCTTGTATATGCACAATCATGGCCTTCATCATGTCCTCATTTATACATTTCATTCTAAAATTCAGAGATTGATGCAAAGATTATTACTCACAGCTAGTCGTTCACTCACAATGTAAGATCACACTCTCACCGATTTTGGTTCAAGCTTTTCTTTCTCAAACAATTTGTCTACTGACTAACAATTCTAATTGCAAGTTCATATTCTTGTTCTTTCTTTGTCTAACATACACACTTGCTCAAACTCATGAAAATAAACACAAATTCCATCACAATCCTGCATTCAATCTAAAATCAAACCATACACCCATTTTCACAAAAAGATAAAAGTGTTTTACTGCCATGTCATCAAAATCAAGTCAAACTGTTCCATATGCTTTAGAATAAGCAAACAAACTATCCAAAAGTAAAACTAGTAGTGTATATAAACATAAACGAAATATTGTATTAAAACCATAATTAAAATAATAATAAACCAAAAAGCAAAAAGTGTCATCAGGAATCAACAATGTCAACAGTGTCTAAACTGGGGAATCAGTGAGAGTAACAGCTTCTCCAGATGACGAATAAGAAAGATCGGCAATTCCTCCAATTAGGGAATTAGGAGGGTCAGTTGTTTCTCTAGCTGGTGAATAAAGAGGGGCAACCACTTCATCTGATGATGCATCGGAGATGACAATCAGAGGTGGAGATGGGGGAACTACTTCACACTCAGGAGAAGACGGTGGATTCACCACTGGAGATTGTAGGTCAGCTGGCTCTGGATCAATCTACACAGGTGTGGGCTCAGGCGGAGCAGCCTCATTGGGTCTCACCAATGGAAGTTGAGCTTCAGGCCAGGCTACTTGCTCAAGAAAATGCTCCATAGTTATGATTTGCCTGTTATGAGCGAACTCTTGGAGGTTGTGCATGATAATAAACTGTCCTCGGAATAAGCTTTGTAGCATAGGGACTAAAATTTGTTAGCTTTGGACATCCTGTCTTACGATTACTGACGGAGGAGTTGGAGTGGATGATGAAGTGATGTCCTCCATTCTAGCTCTTTTTCTCGATGCCATCTGTAACTAAAAAGAACTAAAAATTCCTTAGACCAAAATTGCTCAGGTTTAACAACAGAAATAAAGGCTGAAATTAACTATAGGCGCTTAGCGGGATACAACTTGCTCAGCGCGCCCTCAGAAACATAACATATCGGCTTAACTAGAGCCAACCTCGCTTAGCCCAATAGTTGTCGTGACAAAATACACTTAGCTCAGGTAGACTCGGCTGAGCACAAGGCTTTCAACATAAAATTTTCTAAGTTACCTTGGCTTAGCGATTCAGCCTCGCTTAGCTACAAGTATCTCAATAAGAGGATGAGTGTTCATCCTCACAAGATGAACTCGCTTAGCACGGTATGCGCACTTAGTGAGTTCATCTGGAAACGCATATCTTCAATGAATATCGATGAACTTGCTTAGCGCAGCATGCTCGCTTAGCGAGTTCATTGCGTTTTCTAGAAAAAACATAGAAAACACAGTTCGTTTCCTTGTCTTTTTAAGCCTCTAAAAGGCATCATGAAACATGCAAGACAATTGAAAATATCTACACAACACAATCATATAAAAAGTCCTAATTTTTACCTACTCTAAAATTATGAAAACCCTAAAGATTGAAAACTAAAATCTATGGTTTTCTACCCTAAGGTTCAACAAAAAAAAAAGAATGAAGGGAGTAAGGAACTTACTTGTATCATTGGTGCTTTGACACAGAAGAAGGCGAAAATGCAGTAAAATGAGTGTGAGAGAGAAGATGAAGGCAGTTTAGCAATTTCCAACAAATGTGAGTGTAACTGCCATTACACTCAAATAAGCCATTTTTCTTTCTCGAAGTGACATTTGGTTTTTCAAAGATGCTTGCTTAGCGGCATCGTGCGCTTAGCCTAACTTTGAAAATCAAGTTTTTTTTAGCACATAGGCTTGGCTTAGCACGCGGATAAGTCCGCTTAGCGAGGTCTGCAAATCAGAAAAGCTGCAACTCTCGTTAAGCCGGGCTCTAGGCCGGCTTAGCTAAAATCATGCATCTTGAGTACCGGGGAGTGGGGCCCACTTTGCATGTTTGTCATTTCACCATGCCATATCCACGTCGTATAATTCCTCTTAATTCCATCACACAACATATGCTCCCATATGTCGTCTAGTATTTGTCGTCTTCCGTTCAAACAATTGATGCAAGGACAATAATGTTTTTCATCTTCATCCAGTCGACCTCTTTCTGAATCAAATTGTAAGAATGGCTCGACGCCTTCCTCATATTTTGGGCTGATGCGACTTTCATTCATCCAAATTTGGTCCATCTAAGTAATAACTCCATGATACTCACAAAGTTATTCGATGCATGAAAATCTCACTTTTTTATTATAGGTGTTGCCCTATCCCATTCGGGAAGACCGTCTTTTATGGTAGCTTCAAACGTCAGGGTTAATTCTATTTTGTTTAATTTGACAAAATTTTGGCAAACTTTCGCATTGGTCTCCAAGTACACGACATGAAATCGCTAAAATTAATTTCCCGATAATCAAGTATGCACTCAGAGAACAACTAGAAAAGCATTGTACAAAAATTTCATCAAATTAAACAAAATAATGTTATCCTTAATGCATGAATCTACCACAAAAATATTAGTCTCCCCAATCTATCCAAATGGACAATTCAAGATTGAATACAATGATTAATGCCAACTATCTGCAAGAATCATCACATTCAGTCTCAAACGGGAATCTAAGGTTCTCTCGTCAGGAACACAATTTGTATTTCAAATATCAGTTGTCTTTAATGGCAGTGAACAAGTAATAATAACATTAATTGGTAACAACATTTGTACCTGTGATGATGAGCACCATGGTCCAAAATGAAAGCAAGAATCCAATAAATAACTCAATCACCACCTACATCAAGCAGACGACAACGTTAGTCTCTACGTGTCAATGGGCTCGCTTGCCCTTGGTTGACAAAAGATGCAGATGACGATGTTAGCCTCTGCGTGTCAATGGGCTCGCTTGCCTCTAGTTGACAAAAGGTGCGGATAACCATAAGGTATCCCCCATCTCATTGAACTCGCCATCTCTGGATGACAAAAGGTGCGGATAACCATAAGGTACCCCCGCATGTCATCAGACTCGCCGTCTCTGGATGACAAAAGGTGCAGATAACCATAAGATACCCCCACATGTCATCAGACTCGCCATCTCTGGATGACAAAAGGTGCAGAAGACGATGTTCGTCTCTACGTGTCAACGGGCTCGCTTGCCCCTGGATGACAAAAGGTGCAGATGACGACGTTAGTCTCTACGTGTCAATGGACTCGCTTGCGTTTGGTTGAAAAAAGGTGTGGATAACCATAAGGTACCCCCACATGTCATCGGACTCGCCATATCTGAATGACAATAGGTGCGAATAACCATAAGGTACCCTCGTATATCATCAAACTCGCCATATCCGGATGACAAAAGGTGCGGATAAACAAAAGGTACCCCAACATGTCATCGAACTTGTCGTCTCTGGATGATAAAAGGTGTAGAAGACGACGTTAGTCTTTGCGTGTCAACGGGCTCGCTTGCCCTTGGTTGACAAAAGGTGTAGATGACGACGTTGGTCTCTGCGTGTCAACGGGTTCGCTTGCCTCTGGTTGACAGAAGGTGCGGATAACCATAAGGTACCCCCGCATGTCATCGTACTTGCCGTCTCTAGATGACAAAAGGTGCGAAAAACCATAAGGTACCGTCGCATGTCATCGGACTCGCCGTCTCTGGATAACAAAAAGTGCAGAAGACGAAGTTAGTCTCTGCATGTCAACGGGCTCGCTTGCCCTTGCTTGAAAAAAGGTGCAGATGATGATGTTAGTCTCTGCGTGTCAACGGGCTCGCTTGCCTCTAGTTGACTAAAGGTGCGGATAACCATCAGGTACCCCCGCATGTCATCGGACTCGCCGTCTCTGGATGACGAAAGGTGTAGATAACCATTGTCATCGGACTTTCCGTCTCTGGATGATAAAAGGTGCAGAAGACGATGTTAGTCTCTGCGTGTCAACGGGCTCGCTAGCCCCTGGTTGACAAAAGGTGCAGATGAGGAATTGGGGTGAATTCTACATGCTTTTTTGGGAGCAAGTCAGCATAGGACACCGGAATTGGGGTGAATTCTACATGCTTTTTTGCTACAAAATTCATTTCTTGGTTGGTGTTTTGGTTTGTGCTAAAGGTGGTGTTCGTCATTGGAAGTGCGGTAGACAGGCTTTGTGGTTGATTTAGGGATGGCCTTTGTGGATGATTGGGCAAGAGGGACTGTTATTGGCTGAGTATTGACATGGTTGGGCTGATGGGAAATTTGACCGTGTAGGAATGGCAGTCATAGCAAGGGTTTCTCCCTCATTCTCATCCTCTTCATTTGCCCCAGTTTTTGCATTCATCAAAGTAGGATGATCATATTTTCCTCTTTTCATACCCACTTCGATCCTTTCACCGGCGAAGACCAAATCCGCAAAGCTTGAAGGTGTGTAACCCACCATTTTTCATAGTAGAACATTGTTAATGTGTCTACTATCACGGTTATCATCTCCCTTTCCGTCATTGGGGGTGCCACCTGGGCTGCCAGGTCTCTCCAACTTTGGGCGTATTCTTTGAAAGATTCGTGCCCCTTTTTGGACATGTTCTGTAGTTGCATCCTATCCGGAGCCATATCAAAATTATACTGATACTACCTAACGAAGGCAACCATTAGGTCCTTCCAAGAATGGACTCGGGAAGGTTCCAAGTTAGTGTACCAGGTAACAACTACCCCAGTAAGACTTTCTTGGAAGAAATGTATCAGTAGTTCCTCATCTTTTGCGTATGCCCCCATCTTCCGACAATACATCTTTAGATGGTTCTTGGGGCAAGTAGTCCCCTTGTACCCTTCAAAGTCCAGCACCTTGAACTTAGGAATGACCACATTTGGGTATGTCGCAACGTGCCCTTCGCGGGCGAGCGAGGGCGAGGCTCACGGGTGCGCTTTCCAAAGGAGGAAAGATGCGCGGAGTCGCCACCAACGTTTATTTGTGGGAAACGTCGGAAAAACCGAAGGAAACTGGTCAAAATGAAAATTCTAGGTTCGGGAGTTGTATTTACGTTTGAGCAAGGTATTAGCACCTCTCACGTTTGTCTCAAAGGACAACAACCTATTTTTTAGAATTGTGGAAATGTGTTATCTTAACTTTATTTCACGGGTGCGCTTTCCAAAGGAGGAAAGATTCGCGGAGTCGCCACCAACGTTCATTTGTGGGAAACGTCGGAAAAACCGAAGGAAACCGGTCAAAATGAAAATTCTAGGTTCGGGAGTTGTATTTACGTTTGAGGAAGGTATTAGCACCTCTCACGTTTGTCTCAAAGGACAACAACCTATTTTTTAGAATTGTGGAAATGTGTTATCTTAACTTTATTTCTTTTTTTTTTTTTTGAGGTCGACAAAAGCGGGGCTTTTGCTCCTACGTACCCTCCTTTGGAGAGGAAATCAGACCTACGTAGTTCTTTCTTATGCGTGAGTCAAGTGATTCTTTTTACTTGAAAAGTGATCATTTTAAGGCGTTGGACCTTAAAAATGATCCATTTTACTTGGTAAGAAACTGAAATGATAAACTTCCAAAATCCTATTTTTGTGGACGAGCTTGACTAGGCGAGTTGATTTTAGCCTTAGTTTCACTTTAGTTATTAGTCAATTCAATTAAGAATGAGAAATCCCAAAGAGAAAACGTCCGATTGATTTTTCGCTTTTATTTTACTAAAAGGTATTTTTTGATTATTATATTATTATTTTACCTCTTTTTTTATTTCCAACGTGGTTACGGCACGACCGAATGGTCGGAATTCATTTTAACCAAAATTAACGGATGATACAACTCAAACGATCGGTGGAAATTTATTTTATTTTTAGATTAGGCGAGAAATGACTTAAATAAATGGCTTAAGCACGTCAAAAGGGGGTATAAAAAGTAAATGAAAACGAGAATAAAAATACATGAAACAAAATGTGGACCACCACTTGTTCATAGAATGAATTGAAAAGCTTGGTTTGAGGTACTTACCCGTTGAAGACTGAAGAAAACGAAGAACGAACGATGAATCTTGAAGAACGGTCGAGAATCTTCGCGTAATTACTCACGGAAACGTTACGGAAACGTTACGGAAGCGCCTCGACTTGGAGTTTCTTCACGGAACTAATTTTCCTCATAAATTTCGAGAGAGAGAGAAGTGCTTAAGAAGCTGAACCCTTTTCTTCTTTACTCCTCCCCCTATTTATAGCAAAATAGGGGAGGAGCTTGCCACCCAGCTCGCCCAGGCGAGCAAGGTTGCTTCCTCCAGAAGCAACAACCTTCTGGAGGGAGGATTTGGAAGGCCCAAGTGGGCCAGATTGCTATTTACACCCCCATTTTTACTAAATGCACCCCCCTTCTATTTTTTTGGTAATTCTTTTTCCGTAACGTTACGAAACTTTACAAATTTTGTAACGATACTTATTTTCCTTCCGCAAGGTTACGAATCCTTACGGATTACGTATTTACTCTTTTTTAGCTTTCGAAGAAGTTACGGAAACTCACGGATTGCGCAAAAACACCTCTTTTCGACTTCCGCCACCTTACGGAATTTCACGGATCGCGCAAGCCTGCTTCCTTTTGATTTCTGAGTCGTCTCGGGACTTCATTTATTGTGCAACAAAGGAGGCCAAGTATCTCAAAGCGGCTAACCAAAGGTTGCATGTCATCAAGTAATAATCCCCGGACGAAATTAGGGTGTGACAGTTGCCCCTCTTTACTTACCTCTCATCGGAGATAAGAGGAAAGCAAAGATAGGACACTGATTTCGTCCGTCCTGCCCTTTCCGTGATGATGACTCTCGTCTCTACTCCTTCTTTTTTTTCTTCTGCACAAAAGAAAATACAAACAACAACAAGAAAATTGAACATAATATACATATACACATACACACATATACACATATTTGGCGAAGGAACCGATCCGGAAAACAACAGAATAACGTGTTTCCCAGTCACCAGAGGCTTCGCGCTTGACAATGGAGGACACATGAACAGCGCTAGGCAATAACATTCATGGGGCTCCGAAAAAGGATGAGAATGGAGGATTGCCTTGAGGGTCCTCACTTAGGCAATCATGAAACACAACTCCAAACTCGAAAGTGGAGGACACATGAACAGCCCTAAGCAATAACATTCATGTGGCTCCGAAAAAGGGTGAGAATGGAGGATTGCCTTGAGGGTCCTCACTTATGCAATCATGAAACACAACTCCAAACTCGAAAGTGGAGGACACATGAACAGCCCTAAGCAATAACATTCATGTGGCTCCGGAAAAGGGTGAGAATGGAGGATTGCCTTGAGGGTCCTCACTTAGGCAATCATGAAACACAGCTCCAAACTCGAAAGTGGAGGACACATGAACAACCCTAAGCAATAACATTCATGTGGCTCCGGAAAAAGGGTGAGAATGGAGGATTGCCTTGAGGGTCCTCACTTAGGCAATCATGAAACACAGCTCCAAACTCGAAAGTGGAGGACACATGAACAGCCCTAAGCCATAACATTCATGTGGCTCCGGAAAAGGGTGAGAATGGAGGATTGCCTTGAGGGTCCTCACTTAGGCAATCATGAAACACAGCTCCAAACTCGAAAGTGGGGGACACATGAACAGCCCTAAGCAATAACATTCATGTGGCTCCGAAAAAGAGGGTTGGCGGGACCGAACGGTCCACTGGGTTTTTCCACCTAAAAGGATAACATGCTTTTTGCAAAGAAAAATAAATCATTCGCGAGAGCACCACATCTTAGAGAAACAATATACTTGTGCCAAGGGTAATCTTCCTTGTAACCGAGAATGAAGGGCAGGATGTCAACTTCTAGCTTTCAAATGAACACGCAGGGGAAACATCGGGCTAAGCTGAAAATAAATCACTCATAGTGTATAAAACTCACAAGGCAAGTGTTTTATCCTATTCCCAAACCATAACTGCACCATGACACTATTTTTCACATGATTTCCTATCGAATCAAAGATCAAACGTACAATCACGGACCAATAGGATTTTCTCGAGGGTGGTGTTTTTGGAGAGGAAGCTGGGTGTTTCGGTCTTTTCCTCTTTGTTCACGTGGGGTGGGATATTGCCAGTCGAAAAATGATTTCGAGTGGCAATCTGACTTGAAGAATTTTTGCCCTCTTTCTTTCATTAATTGAGAATTGCTTCTTTTCCCTTTTCACTTCCCTTCGACCTTTGACCGGGAATCTTTCCTCTTCTTTTTTGTTCTTTTCTTTATTTTCATCTTTTTTCTTTTTCTTTCTTTCCATTTCTTCCTTTTCTTTCTTTTCACTTCTCCTTCCCCATCCCTTTCTTTGGGAAATCGGGTTTTAGCATTCTATTCGCTCCCTCTTGAGGAGATTCCGCTGTCCTTTGCTTCGGGGGAAAGAATGAGGATTCCCTTTTTTATAGGCCAAGGTTCAAAAAGGTCTAAGGTTGTCTTTCAATGGGGTCTTTTATCGTGTGAACCCAATCTTGATATCTGGGGCAAAACAAATTTGGGTGTCAAGGTGTCGATTTCAGGACGAGCTTTCATATTGTTCCATAAGGCACGCGTGACAATGATGATTTGAAAACAACGTGCAAAATTAGTCATGGCTACAGCTAGGTGGGCACTCAAGCATCCTATTTATGGCATTGCGATACTACGGTTGGGAATTTACACAAACAGACCCAACATTTCCAAGTTATGTTCTTTCATCAGTTCAATGAATTCATCCATCCTTATCTCGGTTCATTCCAGAAAATAAACTCTTAGCATCAGTCCCTTGTTTCCAGAAGATACGTTTGCTCTTTACGAATGATTTATACTTCTTAACTATAACATGTCGACCTTCGCGGTCTTTCTTTCTCTTTACTTTTTTGTTTTATTTTTATATACGTTCACTAAAACTATACACCTGTGGTCCTTTATGAGGAAAACCTTTCTTTGTACATCTATATGACAAACTGTTTCTGTACACGCATTAGAACTCTTCTCTTTACGTCACACAGTCTATATACAAACCCTATTTACATTCAAAGATTTTTCATTTTTCCCAACACACACTTATGGTTCATACAAAAGTTTCTTCACATACACTCGTTGCTCACACACACAAGAATTCCTTTCCACGCATCATTTACACACACGGAATCCTTTTATACACATTTTCCTTTTACATACAGGTATATATACAAAAACACTTTTTCTTTTCTTTACGAACATGACTTTTATTCACAACACTTCTCTCATTTTATAAGGATTTTTGGTTCATTTTACTTTTAGGACAACGTTCCTAAATGAAAAACTCTACACGGTTCCGGAATTTCAACAAACATTATTGACAACAACGAAACAAGTACTGACGTAACAACTCAAATGATATGTATGTACAAAACAAACGTTAGTCCCTTAGTCAAACAAAAATAAGATGATATGTAACAGAAAAAACAAATGGAAACAAAAAGAAATATGGATCAAGGAATCTCCCAATCATGTGGCCCCAATTCCTCCTAAGAAATCAAGTAAATCGGTCATCTCCTCGTCCTCGCGGGCCTCATCTGCCTCGTCGGGAGCCTCTGCTGGTGCCTCTCCTGCCTGGGCCTCAGGCCAATCTCCAGGCCATGCGACCTCTGCCCTGAACTGGTTCAGAGTAGGGCACGGAAAAGAAGTAAAGCCCTGGCTCTGCAGGCTGAGACTCATCTGATAAAGACAATCATGGGTCTGTACATGGGCCCGGTGGTTGGCCTCCTGCTGGCGAACCAAATGCCGCAAATACTGCTCCGTGTCAAATGATCCGGCTGGACCAGCCTGATGGCGGCGCGTCCGCGGCCTGTGGTGCATCACCCTGGACCTGTCTCTGCGTGCAGTACTTCTCAATAAAAGCTCGGGTGATGGGCGGCCGAATCACCTTGCTAGGTGCGACGGGGACGCCGAACGACTGGCAGAGTCTTGTGATCAAAGCGGGAAATCCCAGGGCCCTGTTGGACTTATCCGGGTCCAGAGGGTGCCTGGTAGGCGCCATACCTGCAAATATATAGATGGCATCAGTGATTAACTGAGCCACATGAATGCTTATCCGTGTCAGGATGGCGTACACCAGCTGACACTTCGGCAGGGGGAGGTCGGAATTATGATCGCTGGGCAGGATGTTGTTGAGTAGCAAAGTCATCCATATCTGAGTCAGGGTGGTCATGTTGGTGCGCATGATCCGCACCCGTCTCCCGGCAGCAGTCCGGGCAAAATCCTGCCCCGGTATACATAACAACTGGGCGATGGCCTCCTCATCGAACCCATCGGACCGGTTCCTCCTCTGGCCATACTCGCACTCTTGGCCCTCTTCCAACACTAAGGGATATCCCAGGAGCTGGCCGATAGCATCTGCATCAAACGGGATCCACTGACCCCTCACCCAGGACCTCATATCACGCACGCCCTCCTCCGTTGGCCAAGCATTGGCATAAAATTCGAGGACTATGTCTGGATCGTACTTGGCCATGGGGGTGACCAGCGATGCCCACCACCGGCGAACTATCTCCTCCTGGAAATCGGTATACTCGTCATCCCTGAGCTGGACGCGTCGCTCCCGGAGAAATGACCATCCCTTGATGGCCTCGAAGCGCTGCTGGTGTTCAGCGCTCCTAAAGCGGTGACTATCATACTCGGGAGCAGAACTAGTTCCTTCGACCGCTTTATCCTTCCTGGATCTCTTTGAGGCAAGTTTCCTCGGGGCCATTTCCTACGAGAACAAACATTCAGAAGTTAGCTTTACAAGATAACGCTTATCTTAACGCAAAAAGGTCGTGCTAATCCCTCTAATTTAGACCAAACTTATGTAATCCATTTATGCACACGCGCATGTGTAGAAAATACCCTATTACTCATGTCAACATACAAGAACATCCAATATATTCTAATTGCCATAAACCTATATACATTCTAAAAAGAAAACACACTTTTATGCTCAAAGTGTTGCGTCCAACTTTACACCTAATTTATATCCTAAACATTTGTTATCACAAACTACCTACATATGTTTGAAATATATATCAAAAAATTTTTACTGTTTCCTTCACATTTATTCATATTGGCAAGCTATTTACATTATGCACACACTTGCATCCAGAAGGCATTCCACACTATCATACATTAATTCAAGAAAACAATTATTCATTCTTTGCTAGGAATTTCATGCTCCTTATATTTACCTATGTATACCACTATTGCAAGGTGTTTTCCATGCTACCTCTATGTAAAGTATCAAACATGGGGCAGCCCAAATTCGAGCAAAAAATCTCTCACAAGCAAATCCTAATTTTCATATTTTCCTAATTCTAAAACCAAATTTTTGGATTCCTAGCCATAAGCATGTTTCCTTGCATTGAAGCTACAAGTTTGGGTTCCTAAGCTTGGAATTGCATTTGGGCACCTATTTTGAATCTCCTATGCTGTACCTACATACATAAAACAGCCCCACCATCCCAATTTTACAAAATCATATTCATACACCATTGGGGCATTTCACCGAGCACTTGGTGAACGCATGTTTGCACATGAATTGCAAGAGAATGGGAGCAATGTGGCATGCCCCATTGCTTCAGAATACAACCTAGGCCTAAGGCCTTTTCATTCAAATCCTCAATTCAAGAAAACAAGCACCAAAGCAAACCAAAACTGCCTCACAAATATAAACATGTTCTCACAATTTAAGGCACCAAAAGATGAAGAAAACACATCAATGGGAAGCAAAAACATCAAGGATGGAATACTTACTTGTTGGAGTGAATGGAAACACCAAAAACGAAAGCAAAACGCGATCAAAAGTGGCTTAGGGGAGCAAGAAACCGCAAGCCTTCGTGTTCTTTATCTTTTGAATGAGGGGGGGGGGGGGGGAGTTTTTGGATGCCAAAACGTTCCCCTCCCTCGTTTTTTTATAATTTGGGTGCAGGGTGGGCGACCCAGGCGAGCTAACCTACCACATTTTTTTTTTAGGGGAACATTAACCATGTCCCCTCCTCCCTTACGGGCTAGCATTTGCCTACTTGAACCTACTTAAACTAGAATTAGGTGTTGATTACTTATTTAAAACAAACAATAGTAAAAGAAACTGCGAATGCAAAGGATACTGGGCTACCTTGCAGCGATGTTCTCTGCTTGTTTAGCGCCAGGAAGGGGCAACGATCAGTCGGTCGTGACCCTATTCCCACTTGCATCCGTCCCCATGTACCTGCAAGTAGGAAACAAAATCCGTGGCCAATCGTGTCCGGTCATCGTCTTACCTTGGTTGATTTCCGCAGTCAACTTATCTTGACTTCTAACTGTGACCTAAGAAGGCCCTACCCCTGTTACCACAAAATATGCATGTGTATGTGCATGTATGAATGTTCCTAATGCGATGACTTTCTTTTAGTGGCGGCTGGTTAGATTCAATTTTAAATAAGCATTTGGGGCACCCCATACACCGAGCGAAGAGGGCTCAAGCTATAACAAATCTAAAACACAAGGTTTGAAACCAAAGGGAGGACAAAAACCTCGCCCATCTTTCCTTAAAAGAATGAGACAAATACAGAGGAAGGGAATCCCTGGAGGAAACCAAGAAGAACAAAAACTCAGAATTAAAAGAAACTGCAACGATCCCCTCGATTGCCCCAGACTACAACGCCGTATTCCTTGGTTCACGGGCGAAGGCAATTCCTCGCCATCCATGTGGGTGAGTATCAGAGCACCCCCAGAAAAAGCTCTTTTCACCACGAAAGGCCCTTCATAATTCGGGGCCCACTTGCCTCGATTATCTTTAACAGCGTGGGACATCTTCTTCAACACGAGGTCCCCCTCGTTGAACTTGCGCGGGCGTACCTTCTTGTCGAATGCGTTCTTTATCCTTCGTTGATACAAACGCCCATGACTCATGGCGGCCTAACGCTTACCTTCAATAAGGTTAAGTTGGTCGTAGTGTGCTTGAGCCCATTCTGACTCTTTTAGGCCTGATTCCGCCATTATCCTCTGAGAAGGAACCTCTACCTCAAATGGGAGTACTGCCTTCATCCCATAAACCAAGGAATACGGCGTTGCCCCAGTAGAAGTTTGTATCGAGGTTCTGTATCCGTGTAGGGCGAAAGGCAACATCTCATGCCAATCTTTGTATGACACTATCATTTTTTGAACAATTTTCTTAATATTCTTATTCGCAGCCTCTACAGCCCTATTCATCTTTGGCCGATAAGGGGTAGAGTTATGATGCTGGATCTTGAAGCCTTCGCACATCTCCTGCATCATCTTATTGTTCAGATTGGTGCCATTGTCAGTAATGATATTCCTGGGGAGTCCGTATCGAAAAATCAACTCCTTCTTTATGAATCTAACTACCACATTCCTTGTGACATTAGTATAAGAAGCTGCTTCGACCAATTTGGTGAAGTAATCTATCGCCACCAGAATGAAGCGGTGACCATTCGACGCTTTGGGTTCGATGGCACCAATGACGTCTATTCCCCACATCGAAAAGGGCCAAGGGGCAGACATAACATTCAGAGGATGTGGCGGAACATTGACATTGTCCACGTATGCCTGACATTTATGACATTTCCTTACATGAGCGCAACAATCACTTTCCATGGTGAGCCAATAATAACCGGCCCTAAGGATTTTTCTGGCCATAGCATGCCCATTGGCATGTGTCCCAAAGGAAACTTCGTGGATCTCCTCAATCATGAAGTTCGCCTCTTTGGCATCTACGCATCGTAGGAGGGTCATGTCGTGGCTTCGTTTGTATAGGATAGTATCACTTACAAAGAAACCAGTAGCCAATCTCCTCAACGTCCTTTTGTCATTGTCAGAAATCCCTGGTGGGTATTCTTTGTTCTCGACATACTGCTTGATGTCGAAATACCACGGTTTCCCATCCCGCTCTTCCTCTATTGCATAACAATATGTCGGCCTGCCTTGAGATTTGAATTCGATGTATGGCAGATCCCCGTGTGGGGCAAGTTTAAACATGGATGCCAAGGTGGCTAGTGCATCAGCCATTTGATTCTCTTCCCCAGGTATGTGGTGGAAGGAAATGTCGTCAAAGTACTTGGCTAACCTCAAGATGTGAGTTTGATAGGGTATCAACTTTGAATCCCTAGTTTCCCATTCTCCTTTCAACTGGCGTATGACCAAAGCTGAGTCTCCATACACCTTGAGTAGTTTTACATCAAAATCAATGGCCGCCTGAACCTCGAGGGCGCATGCTTCGTACTCGGCCATATTGTTGGTACAATCAAAACCTAGTCTAGCTGTGAAAGGAATACACTGATCATCCGGGGATACAAGGACTGCCCCTACTCCGTGGCCCAAAGCATTGGATGCCCCATCGAAGCAAACAATCCATTTGTCTATGTCCTCGTGTGTCCGCTTCTCTTCAAAAAGGGCCATGATATCTTCATCTGGGAACTCGGGGTACATCGGCCGATAATCCTGGAGGGGTTGCTGGGCCAAATAATCCGCTAAGGCACTTCCCTTTACCGCCTTTTGGGCGACGTAAACGATATCGAATTCCGATAATAGTACCTGCCACCTAGCGATTCGTCCCGTGAGGGCTGGTTTTTCAAAGATGTATTTCACGGGATCCATTTTGGAAATAAGCCACGTGGTATGGCTGAGCATGTACTACCTAAGCCGATGTGATGCCCATACCAGAGCACAACATGTCCTTTCCAGCATTGGGTAATTCATCTCACATGCAGTAAACTTCTTGCTCAGATAGTAGATGGCTTGCTCCTTTTTCCCATAATCATCATGCTGACCCAGCACGCACCCTATAGACTCGTCCAACACGGTCATGTATAGGAAAAGAGATCTTCCTGTTACAGGTGGCATGAGCACCGGGGGATTCGTGAGACTCTATTTGATCTTCTCAAAGGCCTCTTGGCAGTCACTGTTCCATAGGACCGCCTGGTTCTTACGAAACAGCTTAAAAATGGGCTCACAGGTAGGGGTGAGTTGCGAGATAAATCTCGCGATATAATTCAACCTGCCCAAAAATCCCCGAACCTGCTTCTCCGTGCGTGGTTCCGACATTTCAAGGATAGCCTTCACTTTCTCGGGATCTATCTCTATCCCTTTCTGACTTACGATAAATCCTAGCAGCTTCCCCGACTTCACCCCAAAGGTGCACTTAGTTGGGTTCAGTTTTAATTGGTATTTCCGCAACCTTCCAAACAGCTTACGCAGATTGACAAGGTGTTCATCCTCAGTCTGAGACTTGGCAATCATGTCATCTACGTAGATCTCTATTTCCTTATGCATCATGTCATGGAACCACGCCACCATGGCACGCTGATAGGTTGCCCCAGCATTTTTCAGCCCGAAGGCCATCACTTTATAGCAGAATGTCCCCCATAGGGTGACGAAAGTGGTCTTCTCTACATCTTCGGGTGCCATCTTTATTTGATTATATCCCGAGAAACCATCCATAAATGAGAAAAAGGCGAATTTGGCTGTATTATCTACCAATATGTCAATGTGTGGCAAGGGAAAATTGTCTTTTGGACTGGCCCGGTTCAAGTCCCAGTAGTCTACACACATTCGAACCTTGCCGTCCTTTTTCGGGACTGGGACAATGTTGGCCACCCACTCCGGGTACCGCGCCACAGCTAAGAATCCTGCATCAAATTGCTTCCTTACTTCTTCTTTAATTTTTAAAGACATCTCAGGTTTCATTCTTCGTAATTTCTGCTTAACCAGGGAAGACCCAGGATTCAAAGGCAACTTATGCTGCACAATGTCGGAATCTAGACCGGGCATGTCTTTATATGACCATGCGAAGACATCTTGATACTCTTCAAGCAGGGTTATCAAGCCTTGGCGGATAGGCGCGGTCATACCGGTTCCTACCTTTACCTCTTTCTTTTCCTCTGGGGTCCCCAAGTTTACCAATTCGGTTTCTTCTTGGTGAGGCTTCATTTCACATTCTTCCTGAGCGACCAACCTTTCCAACTCTGGTGACAGGACGTCCTCTTCCTCTTACTCGTTTACCGCTTGGCTTATATTTCGATCGAAATCGATTGTCAAACCCTCGTTGTTAGGTTCCTCAAAGAATCGACCCTCACATCTATACCAAACAAGACAAAAGAAACAAAAACATGCAAAATGATATGAGAAAAGGTGGGACCGCAAGAACAGATGAAACAAGATCTCTTTGTTTATTTAATAAGGTAGGTTTCACAAAACAAAAGAGAAAGGAAATCTATAGGCTCTAATTACATTGAATCAGCGGTATAGACTTCTGACTGGCTTATCACGCGCCAGTTCCCCACTTGGGAATCGGGGTGGCATGGTTGCACAAAACTTGGTGGATCTTGAGGGAAATCCTCTTCTATTGCGGCCACCTCCTCCTCGGACACCATTCCAACGCTGGTGAAACACTGGCTAATACGACCGGGCCATACCCTATCCGCCCGAAATCTTGACGGCACGTTCCTCCTCCCCGACATCCCGGGTTCATACCCTAATCCATACTTGAATGGATTTCCCTTGATATCGACCACGTCGGCATTCCCGAGGCAGTCCTTGCCTAGACCCATTCCGGGCTCAAATCCGTTCCTGAGCATAACACGCGCCACCATTATGGCCGCTTTGGAGAGAAAAGGTAGCGACGGACTTGGTTCCACAGAGGCGCAGCTCACCACCTCAAAGGATTGGAAAGCCTTTTCCAATGATTCTTCCGCCGCTTCTACGTACGGTGCGGAGGAGGGGCAGCTCACTAACATATCCTCTTCACCCGACACTATCACTAAAAGTCCACCTACTGTGAACTTCAATTTCTGGTGAAGCGTTGAAGGGACCACTCCCAGGGCATGAATCCAAGGTCTTCCCAAGAGGCAGCTATAGGCGGGATTTATATCCATTACTTGAAACACCACATTGCAAGTGTGGGGGCCTATCTGAATGGGAATGTCGATTTCCCCCATCACTTCCCGCCGAGTACCATCAAAGGCTCGCACCACCATCGAACTCGGTTTTAAACGTGACGCACTAAAAGGAAGCTTTTCCAAAGTGGTCTTCGGCATTACATTTAAACTCGATCCATTGTCGACAAGTACCTTTGCGACAACGTGGTCCATACATCTCACCGACACATGTAGAGCCTTGTTGTATCCTCTCCCCTCAACGGGAATCTCTTCTTCCGCAAACGCGATGTAGTTGTTGGTGGTTATATGATTAACGATGCCTTTGAAGCCCTCCACTGAGATATCATGTGCTACATGGGCATCGTTAAGGACCTTCATCAACATCACACGATGAGGCTCGGAGTTTATGAGTAGTTCAAGCAAGGAGATCCTTGCTAGAGTTTTATTCAGTTGCTCGACTACCTTAAACTTGCTTTGCTGGATGAGGCGGAGGAACTCATGGGCCTCTTCCAAAGTCACTGTTTTTCCTTGAAGACCTTCTTTCTTTTCGGCCCCTCTTCCCACTAGAGGATCTACTTCTTTCGAGGGGGTGACTATGTCTGTGGGCTCTTGGACCATGGGCGCTTTCCCTTTGGAGGGCAATTCCGCCGGGTGAGGGGAAGCGAACACCCGACCACTGCGGGTTACGCCACTGAGGCCGGTGATGTTGGTTACCTTAGCTGATAGGGAGTCAACTTCGGTTGCAACTCTTTCGCTGGACGTGGGAGGGGTATACTTCCACGGAACGACCTTATTACTTTGATATGCAAATGGCGTTGGTTGGGGCGCCGTCCGGGGGTATATGGGTGTGGAGCCGGTCCCTTTCCTAGTAAAACATATCACTAGGGCCTTGGGGGTTAAAGGAACCTTCTTCTCTTCCGACTGCATGAAAATTTGTGGTTCTTCCCTCCCTCATATGGACACTTCAAGCTGCCCGCAATCCATGAGCCGCTGAAGCAATTCTTCCACCGCGGAACAGGTTTCTATGTCATGCGACTCCCCGAGGTGAAACAAACATTCATCCCTTTCGTCTCCACCACGGGAGACCATGCACGCCGCTTGCAGCGATTGATAGATGAAGCGTCTAGAAGTAGCCACCTCTCCTAATCTCTTTGCCCGCGATGGGCCATCCTCTTCGACGGCATTCACGCTAGCCCCTCCATGACTAGCTAGCGGGTTGGTTTTAACATTTGGGCCTTCCTCCTGAAACGATAGCCAGCCGGCACTAATCAGGTGCTGCACCTTATACTTGAACGGGATGCAGGAGTCAATATTGTGTCCGGGAACTCCACTATGGTACACACACTTCGCACCCGGGTCATACCACTTGGGGTAGGGTGGCTGGAGAACCTTCCCGGGTATGGCCACCACCAAATGATTCTCCAATAATGAAGGCCATAACTCGGAGTACGCCATGGGAATAGGAGGGAAGTTGTCTTTCGGGGGCGGGTGCTGTGCATATTTATAGGTTGCGCTGGGGGCTGTATTATTAACTGACCGGGGTGCAGCTGGAGCTGTGCGTTGGGCCGGCACTCTTTATGCTGCGGGTGGTCCTCTTACTTGAGTCGAGAGGGAATTCCCGGCTCGGATTAAAAAATTTAGGGGATTGGGCTGGTATGAGCTTTGGATATTTTGGGGTACTTTCATCCATGTTGGGGCAGTGGTGACCGTGTGGGCGTCTCCTTCCTTTTTCCTCGTGCCCACTACTGGGGCTCTTCTGTTGTTGTTGGGGGCCATATTGGCAGCATATTCGAACTTGCCTTTTCGTAGTCCGGATTCAATCCTTTCTCCGGCGAAGACGAGATCCGCAAAGTTAGTTGGCATGTAGCCTATCAGCTTTTCATAGTAGAACCTGGGTAACGTATCTACCATAATTGTGATCATCTCCCTCTCCGTCATGGGCGGTACGACTTGGGCTGCGAGATCTCTCCATCTCTGGGCATATTCCTTAATGGACTCATGCTCTCGTTTAGTCATACCCTAAAGCTGGTTCCGATCGGGAGCCATGTCCGTATTGTACTGGTACTGCCTAATGAAGGCAGTTGCCAAGTCCTTCCATGATCGGATCTAGGAAGCTTCCAGATTGGTATACCATGCTACAGCTGCTCCGGCCAAGCTGTCTTGAAAGAAATGGACCAACAATTTCTCGTCCGAAGAATACGCCCCCATCTTTCGGCAATACATCCGAAGATGCCCCTTTGGACATGTCGTTCCTTTGTACTTATCAAAGTCCGGTACTTTGAACTTGGGAGGGATGACGATGTTGGGCACGAGACATAAATCCGCTAAATCCGAGAATGGGTAATTGCCGAGGCCCTTGACTACTCTCAACCTCTCTTCGAGCGCCTCAATCTTACCCTTATCTTCCGCAAAGGGAACAGATTCTTTTACGGGTGTGGGCGAGGCCGGGGTATGGCGGACTATGTTCGGCTGGGTAGTTCATGCGGGGAAGGATCTTTGAGGTGGAGCAGGGGGCCAAGATGGGTATCTCCTTCCCCATCGTCTTGCCCGGGATAGTCTTCATAAGGTGGGAGTTGCCCCTCAAAAGTAGGGGCTTGGCTTAAATCTTCCAGGGTGGCACGGGGGGTGAAGTCCGGAGGCAGGCCATAAGGATAAGCTTGCAGACTATACCTTCGATCGAACATGGCCGTGTTTCTGTCTAGGCCCGGATTCAAGGCGGGCTGCAGCACCGGCTCCGCTTCCCTAACTGTACTGGAGGCGGTTGCGGTGGCTTTATCCTCTATGGTTTTCTGGAGTTTTAACATGACCTCCGAGATGGAAGCCATTTGATCTTTTAAGGCCGATAGATCGGCCTTCATCTGTTCCTGCACGCCCTCTTCATTATCCATTTTTCTGGATCGAGTGTTATAGGGGTGCCTTGGTGTTTTCTTAGTTATGATGAAATTCCTAAAGAAATAAACAACGGTGAGTATGCCACCAAAACATGAGTATGCAAATGGATGATCAGAGCACTTGGATCCACCCCAAGATTTTTAGATAACGTAATGAGTCCAGAACTTCTCATTTTATAAAAAGAACAAAGCTTTCATCTAGCCAAGATTATACAAAAGGTGTTACAAGAGAACCTAACAATTCCTAATTATGTGGGCCATCAAATCTATCATGTGCTGACAGTAATTGATTAGCCCATGAATCTCCTCGGGGGCAGTACACACTTCGGCCATGGCTTTTGCTTTGGCTAACAGACGCGGGAGGTCTTGACTTCCATTCAAGGTCAAGGCGAACCTATCCATCCACATAGTCTCTTCTTGATGCAACGCATCAATCACCCTCCCTCTTGCTTCTTTTTCGGCATACACTTGTGCAAAATCCTCCACTAGCTTTTGTTCATGGGCCATGGACTGGTTCAATTCTTCCTTGTATTGCCCTATGATAGCTAGCATGCTTTGCTCCGTGGCTTCCAAGTGTTGAGCCAAACTCCTTTTGGACCTCGCGCAAGCAACTAACTCTTCTTTTAAGATCATGCCATGCACCCGTGACCGATCTCTCTCCTCTCTTCGGAGCTTGAGCTCATTATTTCTACCCCACAATGCCCCTCGGAATTTCTCTCGGCCATATTCCTCCTTGCGGGCCCTTTTGGTTTCTTGTTCAAGGGCTTTTGCAGTGGTCGCGTTTTCCTCTTGTAACTCGGTGCACTCCTTCTGGATGTGTGTAGCAGCTGACTTGAACTTCTCCTTGGCGAGTCTTGCCTTTCCTTACTCTAATTTTAGAGCTCGGACTTCTTCATCTTCCTCCGGAGCTTCGAAGTTCTCCTCATTGTTAACTTTCAATTTGGAGAGCCAATCTAACCCTTGCGTGTGAACTCTTAGCCATCCATGATAACCACCGATGACGCCATTTCGGATGCCTCTAAGCTCCTTGTCTTTCTTCAACGGACTTCTCCACGCCTTGTGGACTCTTTGTATCACCTTGAGACTTTGCGCACCTAGATCCCTCACAAGGAAAGGCGAGAGACTTTCTTCGGTTGGCGCTCCCCTCATGGGGTACCCTAGTTGTCTTATGGTGAGTGCGGGATTATAATTAATACAACCCCTAGTCCCTATCAATGGAACATTAGGGTAGTCCCCACACAAGAAGAGAACTCCTTCCTTGCCTTCCTTCCAACAAGGAAACCAATTGATTGCGTTGCCTCTTATTCCAGCCAAATGTTGGTCCCAATCGACTCTTCCTTTTTTGGCGCATGAGCGATAGCTTTGAAGCGGACACAGGTGTCTTGTGTCTTGTTGGAATAGGTGTGAAACTAACCACACACAGAGAACGGGTAAACAACAGACAATCCGTGCACTGTTTTTCTCACATCTCCGGTCAAAGGTATCAAACAAATCTGCCAAGATAGCCACCACTGGACACTCCTTGCTATGGTGATATGCGAGGAAAGCGTCCATGGCGGCTAAGTCCACCAAACTGTCCACGTTCGGAAAGAGGACAACCCCAAAAACCAACAAAGCTAGTATATCCGCAAACGGGCCCCACTTCTCTTGGCTCGCCATATCCCTTGCCTTGCCTTCCAAGTATTTCCGTGGCAGGCCCACTACGTCGTTGCGAGTTTGCTTCATGCGATCCAACTCTCTTGACGAATCCCCGACCACAACTGCAATCTTGCTCAAGGAGGGAAGAAAACCCGGAGAAAAGATACGGTCTTCTCCCCCCAAGAGGGCATCCTAGTATCTCCTCAAACTCTTCAATAGTCGGTACCATTTGGAAGTCCCCAAACGTGAAACACCTCAACGGCTGGTCATAGTATTGGGCGAGGGATACGACAGCTTCCATAAATACCTCCGCTGCAGTCAAATCTAGAATCTTCCCATACACTTTGCGGAAGGCTTGCCTTTGGAGAGGTCCCATCAATCGTCCCAATTCCTTGAGGCTAGTGACATATAGACTTTTAACCTTGACTTGATAAAACCTTTTTCCGTTTTGATTTGTCCCCATCATTTACCTAAAAAAGGGGTGGATCAAGACTCTGACATGAATGATGCAATGCATATGCATGACACAGAAAGAAAACAACACAAAGGGGTAATTCATACATATGAGACCGCATAGATCCAATTTTAATGCTACGTTTGGGCATGATGGTGCCTCGACGTAGCATTAAAAAGATTACGTATTACTCTTAAAGAAACCAAAACACCACTAGCAAAAACTATAAACTAGTGTTATTTACCCAAAAATGCATGAGAATGAATGGCACGGAGCGTGTTTGCTCTTTGCCCCTATTTGGGAACCTATAGGACAATATCTAGGGGTCTCTAATAACTACTCCCCAACAATTCATAACTCACACGGCTGTTTTCTAGAGGTATCATCACCCAAGATAATAATATTGTGGCGGAATGGAATACCAGCGACAACACATTATAAAGAGAGAAAGCTCTAGACGAGGTTTCACTATTAGCAAGCAAGTCGGAGACCTAGCATGATGATAGATTCACCTCCACTCCTTAAATTCCCATGAACCCGGGTATAGGGCCCCTTTTTAACTCAAACCCGTGGGTGCTTAGAATGCAGTGTAAAGAATGCGAAATAGACAACAATTATTTACATTTTACATAGTTCAACAAAAGCACACACAAAGTTTCACAAATCCAGAATTCCTTTAAATAGGCCTAACTCACAAAAATCTCCCCAGTGGAGTCGCCAACTGTCGCAACGTGCCCCTCGCGGGCGAGCGAGGGCGAGGCTCACAGGTGCGCTTTCCAAAGGAGGAAAGATGCGCGGAGTCGCCACCAACGTTTATTTGTGGGAAACGTCGGAAAAACCGAAGGAAACCGGTCAAAATGAAAATTCTAGGTTCGGGAGTTGTATTTACGTTTGAGGAAGGTATTAGCACCTCTCACGTTTGTCTCAAAGGACAATAGCCTATTTTTTAGAATTGTGGAAATGTGTTATCTTAACTTTTTTTTTTTTTTTGAGGTCGACAAAAGCGGGGCTTTTGCTCCTACGTACCCTCCTTTGGAGAGGAAATCAGACCTACGTAGTTCTTTCTTATGCGTGAGTCAAGTGATTCCTTTTACTTGAAAAGTGATCATTTTAAGGCGTTGGACCTTAAAAATGATCCATTTTACTTGGTAAGAAACTGAAATGATAAACTTCCAAAATCCTATTTTTGTGGACGAGCTTGACTAGGCGAGTTGATTTTAGCCTTAGTTTCACTTTAGTTATTAGTCAATTCAATTAAGAATGAGAAATCCCAAAGAGAAAACGTCCGATTGATTTTTCGCTTTTATTTTACTAAAAGGTATTTTTTTATTATTATATTATTATTTTACCTCTTTTTTGATTTCCAACGTGGTTATGGCACGACCGAACGGTCGAAATTCATTTTAACCAAAATTAACGGATGATACAATTCAAACGATCGGTGGAAATTTATTTTCTTTTTAGATTAGGCGAGAAATGACTTAAATAAATGGCTTAAGCACATCAAAAGGGGGTATAAAAAGTAAATGAAAACGAGAATAAAAATACATGAAACAAAATGTGGACCACCACGGGTTCATAGAATGAATTGAAAAGCTTGATTTGAGGTACTTACCCGTTGAAGACTGAAGAAAACGAAGAACGAACGATGAATCTTGAAGAACGGTCGAGAATCTTCGCGTAATTACTCACGGAAACGTTGCAGAAGCGCCTCGGCTTGGATTTTCTTCACGGAACTAATTTTCCTTAGAAATTTCGAGAGAGAGAGAAGTGCTTAAGAAGCTGAACCCTTTTCTTCTTTACTCCTCCCCCTATTTATAGCAAAATAGGGGAGGAGCTTGCCACCCAGCTCGCCCAGGCGAGCAAGGTTGCTTCCTCCAGAAGCAACAGCCTTCTGGAGGGAGGATCTGGAAGGCCCAAGTGGGCCAGATTGCTATTTACACCCCCATTTTTACTAAATGCACCGCCCTTCTATTTTTTTGGTAATTCTTTTTCCGTAACGTTACGAAACTTTACGAATTTCGTAACGATACTTATTTTCCTTCCGCAAGGTTACGAATCCTTACGGATTACGTATTTACTCTTTTTTAGCTTTCGAAGAAGTTACGGAAACTCACGGATTGCGCAAAAACACCTCTTTTCGACTTCCGCCACCTTACGGAATTTCACGGATCGCGCAAGCCTGCTTCCTTTTGATTTCTGAGACGTCTCGGGACTTCATTTATTGTGCAACAAAGGACGCCAAGTATCTCAAAGCGACTAACCAAAGGTTGCATGTCATCAAGTAATAATCCCCGGACGAAATTAGGGTGTGACAGGGTACTAGGAACAACTCTTCTATGTCAGTAAAGGCATAATCTCTGCCTCCTTCAATGGCCTAGAGCCTTTCCTCTAGATGATCCAACTTTTCCCATTTCTTTCATAACAGGAGGGATTTTACCCGCTGTCGAATGCAAAGGTTGTGGTTGGGGGCAAAATTGAGGGCCCTCCAAATTGTTTTGCAGGGGTATACCACCAACTGATCGCCGATACTTTGACAACATTTCATAGAGATGAAAGGCTCGGGAATACGAATGCTATGCATGGAAAATGTAATTATGAGATTGAGATGCCCGAAGAAACATCATTTCCTAGTTAACCACGCATTAGGTACCATGCTCAATCATTTTGTTTTGTTGTTTTTTTTAAAAAAAAATGGGTTTATGATCCCAACATGGTTGGCTCATGGTACCGAACATATGCAACTAAGAATGCAGCGTGAATTTTCATGCTTCCTTTTTTTGTTTTTGTTTTGCAGAGGAAAATGCAAGGATCATGTATGAGTAAACATGGAAACAAATGGTATGCAAAAAACATGTTAGATGCAGATGCATGGTGATGAAATGACTTAAGCAAAATGCAATGCAAGAAATGATAAGTGACAAATCCAAGAACGATATGTCCATTACGATGCCATGAAGAGATGCTTATGTGATGCATGATATGAATGCATTTACAAACACGAAAGCCAGAAAAATCATCTCTTCATACTTGCGCATTCGGGGGCGCAGTGCCCCATGTGTGCAATTAAGAAGGTGATATGGACCATCCGGCTTCTCGTGACAAAAGACAAGACCAACATACAACGCATGCATGACGACATGATGCAAATGTGCAAAAGCGCAATAGGGGAATGCACACAGCACGACAATATCCTCAAATAATCATATAGCAAAGGCATATATGACATTAAGGTTATATGCATGGCAGTGTTTAAAAGGCATGCAGTGTGTTCACTTCGTGCCCCTATTTTAGGGACCTAAACGGGAGGAACTAAAAGGCTTTTAGTGATAATTCCCAAGGTGGTCATATCTCAATGGTTTCTAGAGGTATCATCCCCTTCGAAAAAACATATTGCGGCAGTAGGGACTATTAATAACAATATGTTATCAAAGAGAAAAACTCTAGATGAGGGTTCATTGTTATCAAGCAAGTCAGAGACCCAGCATGACCACAGATTCACCTCCACTCCTTATGTTACCATGGACCCGGGTATAGGGCCCTTTTCAACTCACCGTGTGTACAAATAGTGTTGGTGTTTGTGTGCATCAAATGAATAAATATCTATCTCATGCATACATTTCAAAAACACACTAAAAGCATCAAACAGTTATATACAAGAACGTAAGAGAAATAAAAGGAAACCGATAAAAGAGGAAGTCATGATATTGCACGAGATTAGAAGGCCTAACTCTCTAAAAAAAATCCCTAGTGGAGTCGCCAATTGTCACAACCTACCCTTCGGCGGGAGGGCGACGCAGGGCTCACGGGTGCGTCTTCCAAGGGAGGAAGGCGCGCGGAGTCGCCACCAATGTTTATTCGAGGAAAACGTCGAAAAAACCGGAAAGGTGCGTGTATGGTCTGCGAACTTTGAGTGTGAAAGGTTCGGGAGTTGTATTTACGCACGGGGAAGGTATTGGCACCCCACGCGTCCATCACAAGGGACAACAGCCTTTTAATCAAATGTGCAATATCATGTCTTCAATTTGTTTTATTTTCCCTTTTTTATGTTTTTATGTCTCTTTATGTCTTCTTGTATTTTTTTATCTTTTTGTGGTCGACAAGGGTGTTTCCCTCACTCCTACGTATTCCTCAATTGCGATGAGGAAATCAAACCTATGGAGTTCTTTCAAAACTAAACGTTGATTAAGTTGTTTTGATCTTTTTCCGCAAGATCGATTTTAACTGCACAAAAGTCGTTTTGGACAATTAAACGATCTTTTGATTCTTTTGAAAGGAGAGAAATGTTAAGGTGTTGGACCATTAACGATCTCTTTTTTGAAAGGAGAGAAACGTTAAGGCATTGGACCATTAACGATCTCTTGGGGTGGTCGACAAAAGCAGGGCTTTTGCACCTACGTATCCTCAATTGCGATGTGGAAATAAGACCTACGTAGTTCTTGCAAAAGTAGTAAAGTTACATGTTGATTTTATGCTTTTGAACGGTCCATGTTAACCGATAAAAGCAAAGAGGACCGTTTAAGGCATTGGACCTTAAAACGGTTTTTAGTGATTTTTGCGGACAAAGCTTGATTTGTGAGTTGATTTTAGCCTTAGTTTCACTTTGGTAATTAGGTGAGAAGCGACTTAAATAAACAGTTAAAAGCTCGTTAAAAGGGGTACGGAAAATAAACGTAATGAAAATAAAAGTACATAAAACAAGTAAGAACCACTAAGGGTGCATAGAATGAATTGAAAGATTCGATTTCGGGAACTTACCGGTTGAAAACCGAAGAACAACGAAGAACAAACAAAGAACAGTGAAGAACGATGAAGAACAGTGAAGAATCTCCACGAAATCGCTTACGGAAATGTCTCGAAAGCGTTACGAAAGCACCTCGGCTTGGATTTTTTTCACGGAAACAATTTTTCTCACTAATTTTGAGAGATTTCTCCATACCAGAAGGGCTGAACCCATTTGCTCTGCCCTCTTTCCCCTATTTATAGGAGAAAAAAGGGAGGTGGTTGCCGCCCAGCTTGCCCAGGCGAGCAGGGTTGCTTTCACCAGAAGGCACCGCCTTCTTTTGGAACACTCAAGAAGGCCCAAGTGGGCTTGGTTGCTATTTGCACCCCCCTTTTCACTAAGTACACCCCCTTGGTGTTTTTTTATTGATTTCTTTCCGAAACGTTGTGGAACTTTACAGATTATACAATGACACATGTTTTTCCTTCCGAAATGTTGTGAAAGTTTACGGATTACGCAACGATGCTTGTTTCGAGGGTTTCAAAGGGAGCAAACAAGGTTCAAGGACCGACCACAAGTACTCCCAGGCAAAATTAGGGTATGACAACGGGGTTCAAAAGTTTGGGGTAGAAGGGGAAGAATATAGAACAAGAGAGAAAACATACATTTTTCAGATGTGTGAAAACATAAAGCAGTTGGCCACTATGAAAGGAACATATCTTGTTTTTAGTAGTGATAAAATAATTGAGTGGATTTGAACAGAATACTAGTAAACTCAAGCTTGTTAAGATAAATTTTATTGAGCTTGAGATTTAATCAAAATGAAATTTATCCTTCATCTGGGCTCTATAACAAAAGAGGAATAACCAAGCTGCTATGATATCACCTTAATGTGGTGTCCTGGACTGCTATGATATCAGCCTGTTGTGAAAATCAGAACTACATGGATGCCCAACAGTTTTTCAGCCAAATGAAAGAAGAAAATGTAAAACCTAACTCTACTACCATTTTCACACTTCTCTGGGCATGTGCAGGCCCGTCACTGTTAAAGATAGGTGAAGAGATACACTGCTCTTTTATCAGGCTGCAAGAATTAAGGTTTAGTTATGGATGGGTGGAAGTACTTTGACAACATCAAGACACTGCTCTTCCGGATTGATGAAGAAAAATATCATGCAAGTTACTAAACATTGGCACAAAATGTGCCTTGTGCTGCTTCTGCAACAACTTACTTTGACATTCATATCCTTCATCCAATAATAAGATTAGATATGTTCCATGGAACTAATAGGAATGGTGTCAACAGCTCTGCTAATATAGGTTCATTTGAAGCATTTTAAAAATAAAGATTATACAATGAACCAAGATCCTTCAAGGAGAAAACACTATTGAGTTTAATAGGAATAGTGTCAGCATCAAAACACTATTGAGGGTTCTACTCTCTGATTTTCTCACAATGAGCACTCAAAAATTGCCACTCTCTTCGAAACCTTAATCTCTTTGATAGAACACATTCCTCTATTACTCATGTTCATAAGAGAAGAAATAAATTATTTCAGAAGCAAAGGTATGTTGCTTGTGGATCTGCTATGTTCAACCAGCTTAAAGTGGTGCAAATGCTTCTATCAAACATATAAGATTTTAAATCAAACACTAGTATATACATAGTAGTTCATATGTACGTACCTGGAGTTTCTATAATCAAAGAGCTTCCACAACAATGCGAATTACAATGCATTCATATCATGCATCACATAAGCATCTCTTCATGGCATCATAATGAACATATCGTTCCTGCATTTGTCCGTTATCATATTCCAACATCGCATTTTGAATGAGTCATTGCATCATCATGCATATGCATTCAACATACTTTTTGTTCTACAAACTGCATACCTTTTATTTTCATGTTTGCTCATGCATGATCCTTGCATTTTCCTCTGCAAAACAAAAAAAAAAGGGAAGCATGAAAATTCATGATGCATTCTTAGTTGCATGTGTTAGGTACCATGAGCCAACCATGTTGGGATCATAAACCCATTTCTAAAAAAAACAACAAATCAAAATGATTGAGCATGGTACCTAATGCGTGGTTAACTAGGAAATGATGTCTCTTCGGGCATCTCATTCTCATAATTACATGCGTAGCATATGTATTCCCGAGTCTTTCATCTCTATGAAATGTTGTCGAAGTATTGGCGATCAAAATTTCCATTCATTGGATTATCGGGTTGAACAAAGCTCATGCTTTTAAGAAAAGGTTCATCAAGTCAGGTTGAAGTACGGAAGTAACCATCTTGCAAAAAATTGGGGCAAGAGATGAATCGAGTTACATCGCTGCTTCGTCTACTGCCAAACACATTCAGGATTGTTGATGTCCTTGTTACTTCCACTTTCACCTTGACAAAGATGTCATGGACCATATTGAAAACCTAAATTGATTGAACCCCATATCCTACGTAAAAATTCTCAATACTTCAACTGTGCATCATTCGCATACATCCATGCTTTTCATTGGTTGCATTGCTCATTGCATTCTTTCCTTGAAAAAAAATGAACTTAATCATTGTTTGAAAGAAAAGAACACGCTTTACGGTGCCCTTACCGAACCCGTGCTACAGCTAGAGTAATGGGTGATGTAGAGGAGGTGCAAGGGCAGATCAAGGCCGACATGGAGGCCATGAAAGAGCAAATGGCCATAATGATGGAGGCCATGATGAGCTTGAAGAAGATAATGGAAGCCAATGCGATTGCAATTGTCGCTACCAGAGCGTTGTTGCTAAGGTGAACCCAATGCTCCCATCTGGTTTGAACCAAATGAATCCTCCAACCTCAGATATGGTAGGCAAAGATTTGGGAAGTACGGGCGGCCCACATGATGTGCAAATTCAAAATGAGCACGCCTTCCCGCCTTGTGGCTTGCCTCCCAACTATACACCACCCAATGTGGCGTACACTCTTAGTGAGGATGTCAATAACTCCGCTCCCATGCTCATTGAGAGTCGACAACCTCATCATGCACATGTCTCTTAACCCATGGGGGAGACATGAAATACCCTACCACAAT
Source organism: Glycine soja (assembly GCF_004193775.1). Classification (NCBI taxonomy): domain Eukaryota; kingdom Viridiplantae; phylum Streptophyta; class Magnoliopsida; order Fabales; family Fabaceae; genus Glycine; species Glycine soja. Next base: position 8,077,882 of record NC_041014.1, on the reverse strand, counting down.
TTAGTCGACTTCGAGCCTTGCCTCGGATGTGCCACTAAAGGGCAAGGAGTTGGTGGTATACCCCTGCAAAACACTTTGGAGGGCCTTCAGTATCACCCACAACCACACTTCTTGCATTTCACAGCGGGTAAAAACCCTCATGCTATGGCAGAAATGGGAAAGTTGGATCATCTAGAGGGAAGGCTCAGGGCCATTAAAGGAGGCGAAGATTATGCCTTTGCTAACCTAGAAGAGTTGTTCCTAGTACCCAATATCATCGACATTTGACAAGTACAAGTGGACTACTTGCCCCAAGAAACATCTAAAGATATATTGTCGGAAGATGGGTGCATACGCAAAAGATGAGGAACTGCTAATACATTTCTTCCAAGAAAGTCTTACTGGGTGTCATACCCTAATTTCATCTGGCGATCATTGTTTGATAGCCTGCAACCTTTGCTTGACCACTTCGAGGTACATAACACTCATTGTTAGGTAATCGATGAAGTTCCACGGCATGCCGGAAGTCGAAAGGGAGCATTGTCGCGCAATGCCGTAAAGAGATTATTGTGCAATCTGTAAGGTTTCGCGACATTACGGAAAGAAAATGAGTGTCGTTATGTAATTCGTAAAGTTCTGTAATGTTACGAAAAAAGAATCGGCAAAAAAGCCAAAATGGGGGTGCAAATAGCAATCAGGCCAACTTGGGCCTTCTAGGGTGTTCCAACAGAAGGCGGTGCCTTCTGGTGGAAGCAACCCAGCTCGCCTAGGCGAGCTGGGCGGCAACCACCTCCCTCTTTTCCCCTATAAATAGGGGAAAGAGGGCAGAGTAATTTCGTTCAGCCCTTCTGGTATTTAGAATTTTCTTGAAATTAGTGAGAAAAATTGTTTCCGTGAAGAAAATCCAAGCCGAGGTGCTTCCGTAATGCTTCCGAAACGTTTCCGTGAGCGATTTCGTGAAGATTCTTCACCGTTCTTCATCGTTCTTCGTTGTTCTTCGGTCTTCAACCGGTAAGTTCCCAAAATTGAACCTTTCAATTCATTCTATGTGCCCTTAGTGGTCCCCACTTGTTTCTCATGCTTTTATTTTCATTTCGTTTGTTTTCTGTACCCCTTTTTGACGTGCTTTAACCATTTATTTAAGCCGTTTTCTCACCTAATCAAGTAGTAAAATGAATTTCCACCGATCATTTGAGTTGTAATATCGTTTAGTCCCTGTTAAAACAAAATCCAAGCGATCTTTCACGTCGTAACCACGTTTAAAACCTAAAGAGGCAAAATAATAATAAAATAATCAAAATATCTTGAATAAAATAATAAAAACAAATCAATCGGACGCTTTTCTTTGAGATTTTTCTTAATTGAATTGACTAATAACCAAAGTGAAACTAAGGCTAAAATCAACTCACAAATCAAGCTTTGTCCATAAAAATCACCTAAAAGCCGTTTTAAGGTCCAACGCCTTAAACGGTCCTCTTTGCTTTTATTGGTTAAACGTGGACTTTCAAAAGCCTAGAGTCAACATGTAACTTTGTCACTACTTTCAAAAACCAAGAGATCATTAATGGTCCAATGCCTTAATGTTTCCCTCCCTTCAAAAGAATCAAAAGGTCGTTCAAATGGTCCAACGCCTTAAACGACTTTTGTTTAGTCAAAATATATCTTGCAAAAAACAAAAACAACTTAACTAACGTTCAGTTCTCGAAGAACTACGTAGGTCTGATTTCCTTATCACAATCGAGGAATACGTAGGAGCAAGGGAAACACCCTTGTCGACCACAAAAAGATAAAAAATACAAAAGGGCATAAAAAGACATAAAAAATGTAAAAGGAAAAATAAAACAAATTGAAGTCATATTTGCACACTTGATTAAAGGTTGCCGTCCCTTGTGACGGACGCGTGGGGTGCTAATACCTTCCCTGTGCGTAAATACAACTCCCGAACCTTTCACACTTAAAGTTCGTAGACCACACCCTTTCCGGTTTTTCCAACGTTTTCCTTGAATAAACGTTGGTGGCGACTCCACGCATTTTCCTTTCTTGGAAGACGCACCCGTGAGCCCCGCGTCGCCCTCTCGCTGAAGGGTAGGTTGCGACAGTTGGTGACTCCACTGGGGAATGTTTTTAGAGAGTTAGGCCAATCAATCAGTGTGCATTCCTTACCATGACTTCTCCTTTGTTCCTTTTTCTTAATTTTTTTCCTTATGTTCTTGTATATATAAACTCTTTGATGCTTTTAGTGTGTTTTTGAAAGGTATGCATGAGATAGATATTGATTCATTTGATGCACACAAACACTAACACTATTTGCACACACACTGAGTTGAAAAGGGGGCCCTATACCCGGGTCCATGGTAACATAAGGAGTGGAGGTTAATTTGTGGTCATGCTAGGTCTCCGACTTGCTTGATAACAGTGAACCTTCATCTAGAGTTTTTCTCTTTGAAAACATATTGTTGCTAGTTGTCCCTACTGTCGCAATATGTTTTTTCGAAGGGGATGATACTTCTAAAAACCATCAAGAGAGATATGACCACCTTGGGAGTTATCACTAAAAGCCTTTTAGTTCCTCCCAATTAGGTCCCTAAAATAGGGGCACGAAGCAAACACGCTGCGTGCCTTTTTTAAACACTGCCATGCATGTAGTCTAAAACGTCATGTACGCCTTTGCTGTATGATTATTCGTGGATATTGTCATACTATGTACATCTTCGTGTTGTGCCTTCTTTTTTCGCATCTGCATCATGCACGGGTTGCGTCTTAATCCCCTCACTTTGTCAAACCAATTGAGGGTCCGTGTCACCTTCTTAAATGCATACGTCGGGCGCCATGCTGCCTGAATGTTGTATCTAAGAAGGGGACAATTTCCTGGGCTCCCATATTCATAAAATGCATCTGTGTCATATGCATTTCTTCATACATTCATCCATTCCACCCATGATAGATGTCGGAGTCTTGATTCGCACTGGGTTTTGTTTCACTTCAGTAAAACATGGGATCGAGTCAGGCATTTTTGCTTAAAAAGAGATTCTATCAAGTCAAGGTTAAGAGCCTAGGAGTCACCAGTCTGAAAGAGTTAGGGCAGTTGATGGGTCAGCTCCAGCGACAAGCTTTTCATAAAGCTTACGGTAAGATATGGGACCTAGCCGTGGCAGAGGTCTCCACCGAGGCCATTGCCTCCCTCGCCCAATATTATGACCAGCCGTTGAGGTGCTTCACCTTTGGGGACTTCCAGTTATCACCCACGGTGGAAGAGTTTGAAGAAATCCTGGTATGCCCTCTGGAGGGAAGGAAACCATACCTATTCTCGGGATTCTATCCCTCTTTAGCTAGAATTTCTAAGATAGTCCAAATCTCGATGCAGGAATTAGACCACAGAAACCAAGTCGAAAATGGGGTGGTTGGGGTACCAAGGAAATGTTTGGAAGCAAAAGCAAGAGTCTTGGTAGGTAAAGGCGAATGGGCCCTGTTCATGGACATCCTTGCACTTTTGATCTTCGGAGGGGTCCTCTTTCCAAATGTGGATGGGTTGGTGGACTAGGCAGCGATTGACGAAGAGGTGCAGGCCCTTAGGACAGAACTCAAGCAAGCTCAAACAGTCAAAGAAAGGTTCAAATCAGCAACTCTAAAAATCCGAAAAGAGAATACCGAACTGAGAGATGTAAATGTGGCTACCACCAAAGCCTTGGAACGAGAAACCAAGAGGGCTTGTAGGGAAGAACACGGCCGAAACAAGTTCCGAAGGGCTCTGTGGGGTAGCAACAGTGAGCTTAAACTCCGAAGAGAGGAAAAGGACCAATCACGAGTAGACAATTTGATCTTGAAAGATGAATTGAAGGCTTGCTCGAGGTCCAAAAGAAGTTTGTCTCAGCGGTTATGCGAGACAGAGACCAACATGTTAGCTATTATCACCAAGTACCAAGAGGAACTAAGTCTAGCCACGGCCCACGAGCATAGGGTGGCGGACGAGTATGCCCAAGTGTACGCGGAAAAGGAGGCTAGAGGAAGGGTGATCGACTCATTACACCAAGAGGCAACCATGTGGATGGACCGATTTGCTCTTACCTTGAACGGGAGTCAAGAACTTCCCCGATTGCTAGCCAAGGCCAAAGCAATGGCGGACACCTACACCGCCCCCGAGGAGATCCATGTGGCGTCCCTAAATTAATGACTGGTTTAATAGTAATGATTTAAATAACAAAAACCATGGTAGATTTTTTTTTCTTCTTTTTCTTTTTCATTTCTTTCTCTTTTCACAATAATTAGGTTCAGAAGGAAAATCCTCACTATAGAGTCCTGAATGGCCAGTTCACAACTCTAATCGGAGTCATTTCTTTCTTACCACCCGAAATCTCTAAACTATTTTGCTGTTTCAAAAGGAATAATGTACCAGCCATTACTTTAGGTCGTCACGTGAAAATAAAAGAATAAAATACGGTCGATAAACTCTTTTACAAATAAAGTTGCTAATGCTTTCTTCTCAAATAACAAGATTGATCATAAATACATTCATCATTTAAAGTTGTCCAAAATATGGTAGTTTTACAAAATACATAGTGTCATCCAGAGCAAAGGTGTCCACAGTGGTGGCTTCAGCCACATGTATACAATCATCAAATTCCTATACAACAGGTCTACCCATAAAAAAACAAAAGAGTAAACCTAATAGTCAGTCCTAGATACACCCACCCGCAAAAAGTATATAAAACTAGTCCGAAGAGCTGTCCACTAGGATGAAGAGCCTCCGCTGATCGCCATCTCTCCAGGGCCACTATCCTCTGTAGAGTCTGCCTCAGATGCCGACATGACTTCCTCGGGAGAATCCACCTCAGGAAGTGGGCCCTCATCACCCTCTAAAAAGTCAAGAGCATCCACGGCAGGCTCGAGAGGTAGCTCCTCAAGATCCTCCTCAGGGTCTTCCTCGGATGACGTTACCTCAATCACTTGGACGGGCTCCACTAGATGATATGGTGTAGGCGTGGGTAGTATCCACTCCATAGTGCGCTAAAGCGTACGCGCGGGTTCACCTGGATGCACCAATGAAGTAGCCGTGAATCGGATCGTGCCCCGAAATCGGCACCTCGTGTTGCCTTCGAGGGTCTCCCAAGCTCCCTCTAGGCACTCCATCTCCACTCGATCATGGATTAGCTACGCCGCCATCACGATCTACAAGAAAGAAAAGAAAGGGGTAGACTCTTTCACGAGAATCTAACTACGCCGCAACACAATGCGTCTCATGACCACTACATGCAAGTAAAAGGGGTATCTCAAGGATTTTCATCCCTAGTAATCGATTACACAACCTTGGTAATCGATTACCAGAGGCCAAACTCGAATCACACAGCTTCAGGACATGAAAACCTGAAAAAGGCACTGTGTAATCGATTACACATACCTGGTAATCGATTACCAGTGACCCATTCCTCTGTGTAATCGATTACATAGACTGGTAATCGATTACCAGAGGCCTCCACAACCTGCTGCCTTCATTTCTAAGCTTGGTAATCGATTACACCCCCTTGGTAATCGATTACTAGAAGCCCTCATAGCTTCCTGACCTTGTTTTCAAGCCTGGTAATCGATTACACCCCGTGGTAATCGATTACCAGAGAACATCTTAGCCTCCTGTCTTCATTTTTAAGCCTTGTAATTGATTACCCACCCTTGGTAATCGATTACTAGAGGCCATAACCCATATATCACACAAGATTCACAGCTGGCCAGCCACCACACAAGCCTCCTTGCTTTGTGGTCTTTGTTCCTTTTATCTGTTGACTGCCAGGAGCTCGCTTGCTTAGGTACATCACAGGTTCTCACTGGCTGACTATGCCCGGGTTGGGTCGGGATTGGTCAAGCTTGGTTTTGGGCAATAGCACCCCACCTGACGTCCCCAAGGTCTCCTGACCCCCGTGACATATCTCCAGGTACCACTCTGTGGTCAACGAATAAAAGCAGGAAGTTTCACCCTTCTACACTTCCTCATCTCAAGCTTGTAGGATTATGGGGTACCCATCACATGTGGTACTAGGTGGCGATCGGGCAATGGTGCACAACAAGTTTTCCACATCCACAAATCGCGCATAAACCCACCATCCCTTGTTGCCCACCTGCAGCTGAGCTCACGTACTCCCACGTAGCCCATATCCTCATTTCTCTCAACACCGGGTCCCCATCAATCCTCCCAAGCTTCCCCAACATCCAAGTAAATCAACACTCAAATAGCACAAACTATCACAGCCAAGAAAATAGGGCAAAGGCAGAAAACTCTGCCCAAAACACCAACCAAAATCACAGCTTTTCTCACTTAAAGACCCCAGTAACAATTCCTTCGTTCCAGTTCGTTAACCGTTGGATCGACTCGAAAATTTTACTGGAAGTCTCTAGTACATAAGTCTACATTTGGACCGTTGGGATCTACTAGTAAACATCCAGAACTCATTCTGCATTACTCTTTCCACAACCAGCAAATACATAGCATTCTTCTGCACTTATGCAAAATTCTACTGCACAATTTCACAGCAAAATTCTGCATAAAGTGCAGATTTCGAAAACCACACTTCCTCTCATCCAATCTTGCCCAAATCAAATCCTACAAGTCTCAAAACATGTATCAATCATGTCTAAACCAAAGTCAAGCTTCAAAACACAGCAACACAAAATCTAGGTGTCCAAAACCCCTCAATTTAATAGATTTTCTAGGTTTGAGAAGTGAAATTGAGAATGAGGTAAATTTGAAGCAAACTCTCACCTCACACAAGTCTATAACATCAATTTAAACTTGTTCAAACTGGATTGACACCTAAAATTTCACCGAATCAAAATTTGACTCCTCAACACCCAAATTTACCCTAGAAATGGCTCTTTGTTCACTTTGGTCATTTGTTTTTCTCTCTAGCACAGCCCAAACTTTCTCATAAGTCCTAAATGGCATTTCAAGCTAGGATTAACTCATTTTAACCTCCATTTACCACAGAATCCAGATTTAACCTTCCAACTCTCAAAGCCTCACTCTTTTTCCACTCATAACACCACATTCTCACTTTCTAACCCTAGGTTAACCCTACCCTTCATCTCTAACAGTTTTCCATAAGCAATTTCAGCACATAAACATCATAAGCATCATCATAAAAACCCTAAAACAGAATGGGTATGTTTAACTCATCCAAACATGGCAAGTTCAACATGCTTTCAACACGTTTCTTCACAAATAACTATCATGAAGCAGAAAACTAGCAAAACTACCCATCATATCTCCCAAAACCCCATACCCACGAAAATTAAGAGAGAAAGAAGTCCACCAAAACCTGAAATTTCGAAGTCCCACACGTAGAGACGCGCTTCACGACTCCGAAAATGCCCTCCTTTCGCGATTTGGAGCAGAAATGGGCACTAAAGGTTGAAGCTTTGTTGGGCAACAATGGTGGATGAGAGAAAAGAAGAAGAAGGCTGCGTGAGAGAGAGAGAGAGCTTCTGAATTTTCTTTTGGCTGAGTGAGGAGAGAGAACAGCTTTTGGTTTTAAAAAGGGTTTTCTCTTTTCCTATTATTTTATTTAAGCTATGCCACATGTCTCCATTTGAGTGGAGCAAAAGGGCCCACTTTCTCTTTTGATTGTGACCCATACTCAGCCACAAAAAGTGAGAAAAATCTGACCTTTAAAACGCTAAAATCCTGCCTCAGTTTGTGTGTCGTTTCTCTGGTTCCAGTTCCTCGATTTTCTCTGCGTCCGTCGGGGCCAATTTTCGAAAGTAATCAATATATATATCAAAATGCTCAGAATAAGACCCCGAGCGTGGTTCAGAGGTTGGTTTTGCTAAATTTTCAGTCACACGCAAAACAATGATTTTTAAACTAATTAATTAAGAATTAACCCATAACCTCTCAGTTATGGACTTCTCTTCCTTAATTAGCCTAACCCGCGTATCTTGCCTCCACTATTCCTACTTCTACCAAGAACATATATGCATATACACTGAATAATACTTATATATATATATATATATATATATATATATATATATATATATATATATATATATATATATATATATATATAATAATTCAAAATACATCGTTTTCAAAAATTCCGGGTAGAAATTTCTAGGATGTTACAATCCACGGACTTCTCAGCTATTGTCAGCATATGATAGACTTAATGGCCCATATAATTAGAAACCGCTAGGAAGTTTGTATTGTCGCTCAGATCTTGACTAGTTAAACTTTCTGAATAAAATGAGTTTATCCCGCGTTTTTACTCCAAAGATCAATGCGAATTAAATCACTCCTGCATTTTATCTCTTGCATGCATTCATATAATGCATCGCATAAGCATCTCTTCATGGCATCATAATGAACATATCGTTCCTGCATTTGTCCATTATCATATTCCAACATCACATTTTGCATGAGTCATTGCATCATCATGCATATGCATTCAACATACTTTTTGTTCTACAAATTGCATACCTTTTGTTTTCATGTTTGCTTATGCATGATCCTTGCACTTTCCTTTACAAAACAAAAACAAAAAGGGAAGCATGAAAATTCATGATGCATTCTTAGTTGCATATATTCTGTACCATGAGCCAACCATGTTGGGATCATAAACCCGTTTCACTTAAAAACAAAATGATTGAGCATGGTACCTAATGCATGGTTAACTAGGAAATGATGTTTCTTCGGGCATCTTAACCTCATAATTACATTTTCCATGCATAGCATACGAATTCCCGAGTCTTTAATCTCTATGAAATATTGACAATCAGAATTGCCATTCCTTGGATTATGGGGTTGAACTAAGCTCATGCTTTTTCAAAAAAAGTTCATCAAGTCAAGTTGAAGTATGAAAGTAACCATCTTGCAAAAATTGGGGCAAAAGATGAATCTAGTTACATCACTGCTTCTTCTACTGCCAAACACATTTGTTACTTCCAGTTTCACCTTGACAAAGATGTCATGGACCATGTTGAAAATCTAAATTGATTCAACCCCATGTCCTGCATAAAAATTCGCAATACTTCAACTGTGCATCATTCACATACATCCATGCTTTTCATTGGTTGCATTATTCATTACATTCTTTCCTTGAAAAAAGAAAAACGAACTTAATCATTGTTATAAAAAAGAAAAGAATATGCTTTACGGTGCCCTTACCGAACCCATGCTAGAGCTAGCGTAATGGGTAATGTAGAGGAGGCGCAAGAGCAGATGAAGGCCGACATGGAGGCCATGAAAGAGCAAATGGCCACAATGATGGAGGCCACAATGAGCATGAAGAAGATAATAGAAGCCAATACGGTTGCAGTTGCCGCTACCAACGCTGTTGCTAAGGTAAACCCGATGCCCCTATTTGATCTCAACCAAATGAATCATCCAACCTCAAAAATATGGTAGGCAAATATTTGGGAAGTAGGGGCGGCCCCCATGATGTGCAAATTCAAAACGAGCACGCCTTCCTGCCATATGGCTTGCCTCTCAACTATACGCCACCCAATGTGGCGTACACTCCCAATAAGAATGTCAATAACTCCACTCCTATACCCATTGAGAGCCAACAACCCCAAACTGATCATGCACATGTCTCTTAAACCGTTGGGGAGACACATGAAATTACCCACCACAATCTAGCTGACTTCGAGCCTTGCCTCGGATATGCCACTGAAGGGCAAGCAGTTGGTGGTATACCCCTACAAAACCCTTTGGAGGGCCCTCAGTATCACCCCCAGCTACACCTCTTGCATTCCACAACAAGTAAAAACCTTCATGCTATGGAAAAAATGGGAAAGGTTGATCTTCTAGAGGAAAGGCTCAGGGCCATTGAAGGAGGTGAAGATTATGCCTTTGCTAACCTAGAAGAGTTGTTCCTAGTACCCAATATCATCACCCCTCCCAAGTTCAAGGTGCTGGACTTTGACAAGTACAAGGGGACTACTTGCCCCAAGAACCATCTAAAGATGTATTATCGGAAGATGGGGGGCATACACAAAAGATGAGGAATTGCTGATACATTCCTTCCAAGAAAGTCTTACTGGGGTAGCTGTTACCTGGTACACTAACTTGGAACCTTCCCGAGTCCATTCTTGGAAGGACCTAGTGGTTGCCTTCGTTAGGCAGTGTCAGTATAATGTCTTCGGATAGGATGCAACTCTAGAACATGTGCAAAAAGGGGGCACGAATCTTTCAAAAGAATACGCCCAAAGGTGGAGAGACATGGCAGCTCAAGTGGCACCTCAATGACGGAGAAAAAAATGATGACAATGATAGTAGACACATTACCAGTATTCTACTATGAAAAGATGGTGGGCTACACACCTTCAAGCTTTGATGATATGGTCTTCACCGACGAAAGGATCAAAGTGGGTCTAAAAAGAGGAAAATTTGATCATCATGCTATGATAAATGCCAAAAAAAAAACTGGGGCAAATGAAAAGGGTGAGAATGAGGGAGAAGCCCATGCTGTGACTGCCATTCCTATACAACCAAGTTTCCCACCAACCCAACAATGTCATTACTCAGCCAATAACAAACCTTCTCCTTTCCCACCGCCCAATTATCCACAAAGGCCATTCCTAAATCAACGACAAAGTCTGTCTACCGCACTTCCAATGACGAACACCACCTTTAGCACAAACCAAAAACACCAACCAAGAAATGAATTTTGCAGCGAGAAAGCCTGTAGAATTCACCCCAATTCCAGTGTCCTATGCTGACTTTCTCCCATATCTACTTGATAATTCAATGGTAGCCATAACCCCAGCCAAGGTTCATCAACCTCCATTTCTCTGAGAATACTACTCGAACGCAACGTGTGCTTGTCATGGAGAAGCCCCGGGGCGTTCCATTGAGCATTGTAGGGCCCTAAAGCGTAAGGTGCAAAGTCTAATTGATGCGGGCTGGCTGAAAATTGAGAAGAATCGTGTGTAAATCTTGACATTGACAAGACATGCCACACATGGGGCAATTTTGAAAGCTGTTGTTAGATGTCTCTAATGACTCATCAGGATTTTCAAGTTTGCACCATTATTGTAAACCACAGTTACAATGTTAAATGAAATGGATAAAGTTGATATATTTGTCCCTCATCCTCTCATAAACGAATCTTTGCTTATTCAACTTTCACCGGAATGTGGGTGCAAGCCATTGGTCTGTTTGCTCAAGTGACCTGTGCTCCTGAGTTTGGACTTCCAAGACCGTTCAATCAGAGATTACTCGTCTTGCACGTTGGTGGGGGTGCCGTAAAACAACGAGTAAAGTTCGAAACAAATAAGTTTCAAAATAAAAATAACAAAAAAGAGTTCAAAAAGAAAAAAAGCATTTGATTGACTGTGTTTTCAAGATGTTCATGTGACCTCATTTTATCATTCTGGAAAGTTTGTCTTTTTAGAGAGAAGTGAGTTATCAAGAATAGGATGTTGGACAAATGGCCTCAATTACCTTAAGAAAATGGGGGGTTGAATTAAGATACAAAGACTATTCCCCAATTAAACTTTCACTCTCTCTTTTCGGATTAACAATGCACCCTTAACATGAACATTGTACAACTTTCCATTACATTGCATTGTTTCATAAAAAGTCCGCATTTACCAAATTTCACGACAAATGTTGCATGCATCTGCATCCCTAAAATTCATGTTAACTGCATAGATTTCCTACATCTAATGTCCAATCTTTTGAATTTGGAATGACCGGCCCTCTCAATGAGTCAATCTCTTGCTTTCTCATAAGGGCGGACCCTTGGGTACTAGTACCCTCACCTTCAGAGGACTGCACATCCTCACTTTCAAAGGACTACGCGTCCTCGCCTTCAGAGGACTACACGTCCTCCCTTTCAGAGGGCTACACGCCATCGCCTTCAAAAGGCTGCACGCCCTCGCCTTTAGAGGGCTATGCATCCTCATTTTCAGTGTGTTCCATATCCACACCTTAATAGAATTTAGGGTCCTTTGCCCTTAGATGCTTAACCGAGACTTGTGCTCCCGGTTAAGGGGCCAGTAGTTTCCTTTTATTAGTTCTTGGGCCACCCCCTGATATTGGAGGGCGACCAACTGTGCGAGCACAACTAGAAAGGGAGGCTATCACGCAGCTACTATACATACCGGGGCAAGATTTCACCCGGGCTGCTGCAAAGAGACGAGTGTGGATCATGCACGCCAACATGACCATTCTTACACAAATATAGATGACGTTGCTACTTAGCAACATTCTGCCCAGACCGCAATGTCGATCTCCCCTGTGGAAGTATCAGTTGGTCTATGTCATTCCGACATAGGTAAGTATGCATGTGGCTAAACTGATTTCTAATGTCATCTATTATTTGCAGGGATCGCGCCCGTAAGACACCCAGTGGACCCGAAGAAGTCCAACAGGGCCCTGGGGTTTCTAGCTCTAGTTACGGGCCTCTGTCAGTCCTACAGGGTGCCCGTCCCCCCAGCAAGTTCATGCCATCGTGACATAGGTATGTAGGCACATCTCTCAACTGATTTCTGATGTCATCTATTGTTTGTAGGGATCACGCCCGCAAGACACCTTGTGGACCCAGAGAAGTCCAACAAGGTCTTGGTGTTGCCAGCTCTGATTATGGGCCTCTGTCGGTTCTACGGGGTGCCTGTTGCCCCCAGCAAGGTCATCAGGCCTCCTACTAATCGAGCTTTCATCAAGAAGTATTGCGCCCCCAGGTAGGCGCAGGGCGAAACACCCCAACAGCCTGGGGATGGCCTACAGCGGGCAACAGATGCACCGCCACCACCTCTAGAGCTCACCTCAACTCATCCACAAAAAGGTTAGAGTGTTGCCAACGGCACATGGCCGACCAATAGGCGACCAAGTCCAAAGCCAAAGGTAAGCAAAGTACTAGGTCCGTGACCGACAAGTCATAAGGCATCCAGCTCAAGACATTAAAGAAGCGCTACTAGGAGGCAACCTAGTACCTTTTAAATCTCTGCTTGTTATTTGATCACTTTTAGTTTCTCAAGTCATAGCAAGACACACCTAGTTGCTCATGATCCTAGGAATTTAAATAAAACAAGCACAAGCTCGCAAGGTAGTCATACCTCACAAAATATATATATGTATGTTTAGGTAGTGAAAATACCTTAGATATGCATGTATGTAAACAAAAAAAAAATACTTCACAAAATATATATATGTATGTTTAGGTAGAAAGATACCTTAGATATGCATGCATGTAATATATATATATATATATATGTATGTATATATATGTGTGTGTGTATGTTTAGGTAGAAAGATACCTTGGATATGCATGTATGTAGCAAAAAATACTTCACAAAATATATATATGTATGTTTAGGTAGAAAGATACCTTGGATATGCATGTATGTAGCAAAAATACTTCACAAAATATATATATGTATGTTTAGGTAGCAAGATACCTTGGATATGCATGTATTTTGCAAAAATATCTCACAAAACATATATATGTATGTTTAGGAAGCAAGATACCTTGGACACGCATGTATATAGCAAAATACCTCACAAAAATTTACGTATGTTTAGGTAGCAAAATACCTCATGGGAAAAAAAGAGAGCAAAAAGAGCGAGCAAGAAAAGAAAAAGAAGGAAGAAAAAAAGAAAATAAAAAAAAATAAAAAATTTGTCTAGCTAAAAATCAACATGCTTGTGAAAGGAGATAATTTCCAACTTTTCTTTGAAAGAATTCACTGATCATAACCAGTTTTTTGAAAAATTTGAAGGGTAAATGCTGTGAAAATTTATCTGAACACCCAAGATAGACTCGGATGAGTGCACAAATTGATAAAAGAACATATTTTGGAAACACAGGGTTGACTAAAATAGAGGAAGTGAATCCTGAGCCCTAGCATCACATGACCATAAAAGTTTGACACTTGAGTGTCCACATAGGTGCATGCATGACTAGTTTTGCATAAAATTTCCTAATCATCATTGTTGCATGTGTGTCATGGAAATAATGTGGGACATCCCCTTTATCCCTGAACCATTGAACCAAACCAAACCTTGACATATATCATGTCCAGCCGTGCTACAAGCCTTGAGCCAAAATCCCAAACCTTGACCCAGGTTGAGAATGTCAATCCTTGCCCTCAGAAGAAAACAAGAAGAAAAATTCCCAATCGAAGAGTGGGAGAAAGCAAAAAAGGAAAGAAAATTCCCAATCAAAGATCGAAAAAAATAGAAGAAATATACAAAAATGTCTTTGGACCAGACGACATCTGAACAAATACAGAGTTATCACCAAAGTAAATATGAAAAGAAAGGAAACCACTACCTAAAGTGGTCCTCTCCCTTTGATTACCAACCAAAATCCTGTGCGTCGGTGACTTGTTCGCCTCGCGCTAAACAAAAGCAGAAAAGAAAAAGGCCAAAAACACTCAAAGCCAAATTTCCCACCAAAATTAACCCATTCCTGAGAAAAAGTCCTTTTGATCCATGATCATGCATGTAATCTTTGATTTGATAGGAAATGATTTGCAAAATCAAGTCATGACATACCTATGGTTCGGAATTAGGATGAAACACTTATCTGTGTGAGATTGATACACTTTGAGTGATTTTCTTCTATTTTTGTTGAACCTAGTGTTTCCTCTAAATGGTCATTTAGAAATGAAATGCTAACATCCAAAATCTCATTTGTGGTTATGAAAAGATTTCATCAGCATACTCCCCTTCCCCGGTAAACACATTGTTTTTCATCCGAAAAGCATATGTTGCTTTGATTAGTTTGAAGTTTTCTCTCTTTACTAAAGCATGTTCACATTTTAGTGAAGAAAACACCGAGACTATTTTTAGTCTCACAAGTTATCCATTACTAAGCTGGTCTGAGTTCCTCATTGAGGATACGTAGGAGCAAGAGGCTCGCTTTTTTCGGCCGCCCCCACAATTTCTGTCATACTGACATTGGAGTCACGTGACATGCGGAGATACCCGAGTGGTTATCCGTTTAAACTTTCTTTTGCTATCTCTAAGACTCAAAGCATGATAGCACGTAGAGACTAACGTCGTCTTCTGCACCATTTGTCAATCGCGGCCAACAAGCCCGTTGACACACGGAGATTTATGTCATCTTCCGCGCAGACAATTTCTGTCATATTGACACTGGAGTCACGTGACATGCGGAGATACCCGAGTGGTTATCCGTTTAAAACTTTCCTTTGCTATCTATAAGACTCAAAGCATGATAGCAAGTTGGGTGGTAAACGCGCAGAGACAGATTTTGTGCCCTTTATCATTCAGGAACAATAACCTGAGTAGGTAAACACGCAGAGACAGATTTTGCGCCCTTTATCATTCAGGAACAATATCCTCAGTGGGTAAACGCGCAGAGATAGATTTTGCGCCCTTTATCATTTGGGAACAACAAGCTGAGTGGGTAAACACGCAGAGACAGATTCTGCGCCCTTTATCATTCAGGAACAACAAGTTGAGTGGGTAAACACACAGAGATAGATTCTGCGCCCTTTATCATTTAGGAACAATATCCTTAGTGGGTAAACGCGCAGAGACATATTCTGCGCCCTTTATCATTCGGGAACAACAAGCTGAGTGGGTAAACGCACAGAGACAGATTCTGCGCCCTTTATCATTTAGGAACAACAAGCTGAGTGGGTAAACGCATAGAGACAGATTTTGTGCCCTTTATCATTCAGGAGCAGCGAGGCGGGTGATAAACGCGCAGAGATAGATTCTGCGCCCTTTGTCATTCAGATTTCGCAAGTTAGGTGATGAACGTGCAGAGACAAATTTTGCGCCCTTTGTCATTCAAAAACAGCAAGTTGAGAGGTGGGCGGGGACAAATTATGGTCATTCCACACACCTTTTCACCAGCCAGAGGCGATCGTGTCCGGTGGCACACAGAGAAAAATTATGGTCATTCTGTGTCTCGATCGTGTCCAACAAAAGGCAGAGACAAATTATGGTCATTCTGCGTCTTGTATCAACTGAGTGGAACAAATTCAACAGTATCAGGATGATTGTTGGTACTGATCATTTTCAAATTTTTGCAGGTTCCGCTGGCAGGGAGGTTCACTGGCCGAATGGTGTTTCGCTCGAACGAAATTAGTGTCTTATCTTTACTTCCCTTTAATCTCCAATAAAAGACAAGTAAAGAGGGGCAACTGTCATACCCTAATTTCGTCCGGGGACAATCCGTTGTTGGGATGCGACCATCGTTTGACCACTTCGAGGTACTTGGCACCCATCTTTAGGCGATTCGTGAAGTTCCGTGACATGCCGGAACTCAAAAGAAAGCATTGTAGCACAATCCGTGAAGTTCCGGGACATGCCGAAAATTAAAAGGAAGTGTTAGTGCGCAATCCGTAAAGTTCTGTAACGTTCCTGAAGGCAAAAAAGGGGATGACTACGTAATCTGTAAGGTTTCGTAACATTACGAAAAAAAAACAAGCATCATTACGAAATTCGTAAAGTTTCGTAACGTTATGGAAAAAATCACCAAAAAAGAGCAAGAGGGGGTGTATTTAGTAAAAATGAGGGTGCAAATAGCAACCAGGCCCAACCTAGCTCGCCTGCGCGAGCTGTGTGGCAAGCTTCTCCCCTATTTTCCTATAAATAGGGGGAGAAGTGAAAGGAAAAAATGTTTAGCCCTCCTGGTAATTCGAGATCACTTGAAATTAGTCAAAAAAATTGTTTCCGTGAAGAAAATCCAAGTCGAGGCGCTTCCGTAATGTTTCCGTAACGTTTCCGTGGGTAATTTCGCGAAGATTTTCAACCGTTCTTCGTCGTTCTTCGGTCTTCAACCGGTAAGTTCCTGAAATCGAACTTTTCAATTCATTCTATATACCCTTAGTGGTCCTCATTTGTTTTCACGTGCTTTTATTTTCATTTCATTTACTTTCCGTACCCTCTTTTGACGTGTTTTAGTCATTTACTCAAGTCATTTTCTTGCCTAATCAAAAAATAAAATAAATTTCCACCCATCATTTGAATTGTAACATCCGTTAATTTCTGTTAAAATGAAATCCGATCGTTCGGTCATGTCGTAACCACGTTGGAAACCAAAAAGAGGTAAAATAATAATATAATAATAAAAAATATCTTTTAGTAAAATAAATCAAAAAAATCAATCGGACGTTTTTCTTTGAGATTTCTCTTTCTTAAATCGAATCGACTAATAACCAAAGTGAAACTAAGGCCAAAATCAATTCATAAACCAAACTTTTGTCATCGCCTAAAAAAAGCCATTTTCAAAGGTCCAACGCCTTGAAATAGTCTTTTCCGCTTTTATTGGTTAAGAGTAGATTTCTAAAAAGCCTAAAATCAATATGTATCTTTGTTACCTCTTTCAAAAATAAAGAAATCATTAATGGTCCAATGCCTTAATTTTTTCTCACTTATCAAAAGAATCGAAAGATTGTCTAATGGTCCAACGCCTTAAATGACCTTTCATTCAATAAAAACTAAAAAATAAATTAACCAAAACGCTTTGTTCACAAAAAAACTACGTATGTATGATTTCCTCATCGCAATTGAGGATACGTAGGAGCGAGGGAAACACCCTTGTCGACCACAAAAAGATAAAAAATACAAGAGGCATAAAAAGATATAAAAACATAAAAAAGGGAAAATAAAACAAATTGAAGTCATATTTGCACCCTTGATTAAAGGCTGTCGTCCCTTGTGACAGACGCGTGGGGTGCTAATACCTTCCCCGTGCATAAATACAACTCTCGAACCTTTCACTTAAAGTTCGTAGGCTACGTCTTTTGTGCTTTTTCCGACGTTTTCCTCAAATAAACGTTGGTGGCGATTCCGCGCGTATTCCTTTCTTGGGACATGCACCCGTGAGTCACGCGTCGCCCTCCCGCCGAAGGGTAGGTTGCGACACCTTGGAACAAGAAACCAAAAGGGCCCGTAGGGAAGAACATGGTCGGAACAAATTCCGAGGGGCTCTATGGGGCAGTAACAGCGAGCTTAAGCTCTGGAGAGAGGAAAGGGACCAATCACGAGTAGACAGTTTGATCTTGAAGGTTGAATTGAGGATTTTCCTAAGGTCCAAGAGAAGCTTGTCTCAACGGTTATGCTAGACCGAGACCAACAAGTTAGCCATCATCAGCAAGTACCAAGAAGAATTAAATCTAGCCACGGCCCACGAGCACAAAGTGGTGGACGAATATGCCCAAGTGTACGCGGAAAAGGAGGCTAGAGGAAGGGTGATTGACTCGTTACATCAAGAGGCAACGATGTGGATGGACCGATTTGCTCTTACTTTGAACGAGAGTCAAGAACTTCCCCGATTGCTGGCCAAGGCCAAAGCAATGGCAGACGACTACTTCGCCCCCGAGGAGATCCATGGACTCCTCAGCTATTGTCAGCATATGGTAGACTTAATGGCCCATATAATTAGGAACCGCTAAGGAGTTTGTATTGTCACTCAGATCTTGATTAGTTATAACTTTCTGAATAAAATGAGTTTATCCTGCATTTTTACTCCCAAATCAGTGCGAATCAAATCACTCCCACATTTTATCTCTAGCATACATTCATTTTTTACGTACTTCTCACGTTTGGTTTTTTAGGAAAAACGCCATAACTAAGCGCGCCCCAAGGCATCCCTATCGCACCAAATCAGTGGGTGACCAAGAGGAAGTACAGGAACAGATGAAAGTCGACATGTCCGCTTTGAAAGAGAAAATGGCTTCCATGATGGATGCCATGCTAGGAATGAGACAACTAATGGAGAATAACGCGGCCACCACCACCGCTGTTAGTTTGGCTGCCGAAGCAGACCTAACTCTCCCAGCTACCACGCACCATCCTATCCCAAATGTGGTAGGACGGGAAAGAAGCACACTGGGGCACGTTAGCAACCCCCATCTGGGGTACAACCGAGTAGCTTACCCCTATGGATTACCACCTAATTACACACCACCAGTCATACGTGATAACGCGGGTCATGTCCCTCCCCCCATTCTTGAAGGGGAGCCTCCTTGACAATCGTATGAGGTCCACGAGGATCGTCGAGAGCATGCCCAAGGAGACATCGATTCCTACTCTTCGTTCCCCGTCGAGGGGCCGGCACCCAATGCACTACCTCAGCCAAACCTCACGGGAGAACCTCAAAACCACCCAACACAACCAATATTTTTGTCTGCAGGGGGGAAACTCGATCTCATCGAAGAGAGATTAAGGGCTGTTGAAGGCTTTGGCGACTATCCGTTCGCGAACATGACTGATCTTTGCTTAGTGCCGGACGTCGTCATCCCCCCGAAATTCAAGGTACCTGATTTCGATAAGTACAAAGGGACGACTTGTCTTAAGAACTATCTCAAAATGTATTGTCACAAGATGGGGGCGTATTCCAGGGATGAGAAGTTGTTGATGTACTTCTTCCAAGATAGCTTTGCGGGGGCAGCGGTCATTTGGTACACTAATCTAGAAGCTTCCCGCATCCGCACTTGGAAGGATCTGATTACTGCCTTCCTAAGGCAGTATCAGTACAACTGTGATATCGCTCCCGACCGGACTAAGCTATAGAACATCGTTAAAAGGGAAAACGAGTCCTTTAAAGAGTACGCTCAGCGTTGGAGGGACCTGGCAGCGCAAGTAGCCCCTCCCATGGTGGAAAGGGAAATGGTTACCATGATGGTAGACACCTTGCCTGTGTTTTACTGTGAGAAATTAGTGGGCTACATGCCCTCCAGCTTCGCAGACTTGGTATTCGCCGGGGAAAGGATCGAAGTGGGCTTGAAGAGAGGGAAGTTCGATTACGTCTCCTCCACAGGTACCAACGCTAGGAGGATCGAAGCAACTGGGGCAAAAAGGAAGGAAGGAGATACCTATGCCATCACTTCAACGCCTACATGGATCAAGCCGCTGCAGATCTCCCACGGTACCCATCAATATGCACAACATTACCCGAGCTTCTCAGCTTGCGCCGGGGACTCCTCCAACTCAGCGGCCGTACAACCTAGGGCACTTGCGCCCATCCAGAGGGAGGCCCCCCAAGCTCCGGCTCCAACCCCGACTCGCTCGGCCGGCAATGCCCACTTTGGCATCGGTTCCAACGCGATAAGGAACTTTCCCCCGAGGCCAACTCAAGAATTCACCCCGATCCCAATGACGTATGTAGACCTCTTGCCATCCCTCGTCGCCAACCAGATGGTTGTGATATCTCCCAGAAGGATCCACCAGCCTCCTTTCCCAAAGTGGTATAACCCTAACGCAACCTACACATACCATGATAGAAGTCGGATGGCTGACGTTTCAAGAGGACCGGCCCAACGTAAAGACAAACCCACTTTCCAATCATGGAGGGGGAGCTGTTAATGCCATCTAGTCGGGTAGGCCACGCAGGTCCAAACCTCTGAAGGACGTGACGACCCCCAGAAGGTGTATCTACGAGGCCCTACAAAAGGGGGGCATAATTCTCCGCGGTGGGCACGAGAAAGATTCCTGTTTGATGCATCCCAACGCGCCACGTAACATGGAAGCATGTTTAGCAGTAGGAGACCTGTTGCAACAAATGATAGACCAAGGCTGGCTGGAAGTCGGCGATGAGGGGGGTGAAGAGCAGCACATATGCATGCAATCCGCAGATGAGGAAGGTCTTAGAAAGCCTAAACCTTTGGTGATACATTTCACCAGGGACGCAGCTCCCCAAACGCCCCAACACCCCTCGGTAGTTAGACTTATTCCATTTTCATACAAAAACAGCCACGCAGTGCCGTGAAGGTACGCGCCTCCAAGCAAAAGGAAGGAAGGAGCCATCGACATCAGCTCGCTATCGGCCAAAGTAACCAATATCATAGGGCTGAGAGGCATGACCCGCAGTGGTTGCGTATTCGCACCCCCTGACCTGACGACATAGCCCGCATGCTAAAGGGAAGGGAAGGATGACGGAAGGACAAAATATCAAAGTGATTCCTGCTCCGGACGAGGATGTTCCAATGAAAGGTCTTTCTGAGAGAAGGGATGGTTGTCACAAGAAAAAGGTATCGCTCGAGGAGGTCGGCGAGTTCCTCCGCGTCATTCAACAAAGCGAGTTCAAGGTCATTAAGCAACTCAACAAAACCCCGGCTAGAGTCTCTCTTTTGGAACTGCTCATGAGCTCTGAGCCTCATCGAGCTTTGCTAGTAAAAGTCTTGAATGAAGCTCATGTAGCCAAAGACATCTCCGTAGAAGGCTTTGGGGGACTCGCCAATAACATCACAGCCAACAACTACCTCGCCTTCCCTGAAGAGGAAATCCCTACCGAGGGAAAATGACATAACAGGGCTTTGCATGTGTCAGTCAAATGCATGGACCACGTCATGGCCAAAGTACTCATCGATAACGGCTCCAGTTTGAACGTGATGCCCAAAAGCACGTTGGTGAAATTTCCGTTTAACGCTGCCCCGTACAGATAGGGCCTCATACCTGCCAGGTTACGTTCCAAGTGATGGATATTAACCCGACTTACAGTTGTCTTTTGGGGCGCTCGTGGATCCACTCAGTGGGAGTCATTCCCTCTACAATCCACCAAAAGCTGAAGTTAGTAGTGGAGGGGCATTTCGTCATAGTATCGGGTGAGGAAGACGTCTTGGTAAGTTGCCCTTCCTCTATTCCATATGTGGAAGCCGCAGAGGAGTCGTTGGAAACAGCTTTCCAATCTTTTAAGGTAGTGAGCATTGCCTCTATAGATTCCCTCTCTAGGCAGCCTTGCCTATCTAATACGACAATGATGGTGGCTCGGGTGATGTTGGGGTATGGCTACGAGCCCGGAATGGGTTTGGGCAAGAACAATGGCAGCAGAACTAGCCTGGTAAGCACCAGAGGAAACCGCAGGAAGTTTTGGTTAGGCTATAAACCTACGCAAGCTGACATAAGGAAAAGTATCTCGGAAAGGAAGAACAAAGGCCAAAGCCCATGGTTGGGACAACGAGCCGATGGGGCCCCGCCCTGCCACATCAGTAGGTGCTTTATAAGTGTGGGTTTAAGACACGAAGGCCAAGTCGCTGCGATATGCAAGGATGACTCCCCGAGGAGATCAGATTTTGTACGGCCATGTCCTCCTGGTTTCCGACTAGGAAACTGGCGAGCGGAGGAACGCCCAGACGTTTACGCGACAAGCATAATGTAACCCTTTGTAGCTTTAAAACTCTACGGTTGGGCCTAGGCTTTAGAGTTTCCTTTTGTTAAGGCATTATGTCTTTTGTTCTTGAAGTTATAATATAAATATCTTTCTTCATCTGTTCCTGCGCCTCTACCCATTCTCATTCATTTGCATGTTTATTTCTTTATGCTTAAAACGCCAGATCTGACGACGAGTCCCTCGAAGGTACTAATACCTGGGACCCGACCGTCAATTTCGAGCAAGAAGCGGGTCGGATGGAGAGTGAAGAGGACGAGGATGTGGGGCTTCCCCCAGAGCTGGAGAGGAAAATCGCTTAGGAGGACCAAGAGAGTAGGCCTCATCAAGAAGAGACAAAACTAGTAGACTTGGGAACCGGCAGTGGGAAAAAGGAAGTAAAGATAGGCACGAGTATGACCGCACCCGTCCGTGAAGAATTAATGGCCCTGCTAAAAAACTACCAAGACATCTTTGCCTGGTCGTACCAAGATATGCCCGGTTTGAGTTCTGACATCGTACAACACAGATTACCTCTAAATCTTGAGTGTTCCCCGGTAAAACAAAAGCTGAGGAGGATGATGCCCGAGACGTCCTTAAAAATAAAAGAAGAGGTAAAGAAACAATTTGACGCTGGCTTTCTAGCTGTCGCTCGGTACCCGGAATGGGTTGCCCACATTGTACCGGTCCCTAAGAAGGATGGGAAGGTACAAATGTGCATGGATTATCGGGATCTAAATCGAGCCATTCCCAAATACAATTTCCCTCTGCCGCACATCGATATCCTCGTGGATAATACGACCAATTTTGCTCTGTTTTCCTTCATGAACGGGTTCTCTGGCTACAACTAGATAAAAATGGCGCCAGAGGATATGGAAAAGACTACCTTCGTCACCCTGTGGGGGATGTTCTGTTATAAAGTGATGTCCTTTGGACTCAAGAACGCCGGGGCAACCTATCAACGGGCTATGGTGGCTTTGTTCCATGACATGATGCACCGAGAATTGAGGTCTATGTAGAAGACATGATCGCCAAGTCTAAAACCGAGGAGGAACACCTTGTCAACTTGCAGAAGTTGTTCGACAGGCTTAGGAAGTATCGATTGAGGTTAAACCCCGCTAAGTGCACCTTTGAGGTCAAGTCAGGGAAATTACTGGGTTTCATTGTAAGCCAGAAAGGGATAAAGGTGGACCCCGAAAAGGTGGAAGCCATCCTTGAAATTCCAGAACCGTGTACCGAGAAGCAGGTCCGAGCTTTCCTAGGGCGTTTGAACTACATTGCCAGATTCATATCATAGCTTACCGCTATCTATGAGCCGTTGTTCAAGCTCTTACGCAAGAACCAATCCGTCCGCTGGAACGAGGACTATCAAGAGGCGTTTGGAAGGATCAAACAGTGCCTCATGAACCCTCCCGTGCTTATGCCACCGGTGCCCGGAAGACCTCTCATCTTGTATATGATGATTTTGGATGAGTCAATGGGGTCTATGTTGGGGCAACATGATGAGTCCGGGAAAAGAGAGCGCGTCGTCTACTACTTGAGTAAGAAGTTCACGGCCTGTGAGATGAATTACTCCTTGCTGGAAAGAACATGTTGCGCTTTAGTCTGGGCATCCCACTGTCTAAGACAGTACATGCTGAGCCATACCACCTGGCAGATATCCAAAATGGACCCGGTCAAGTACATCTTTGAGAAGCCTGCTCTGACAGGGCGAATCGCCCGGTAGTAGGTTTTGCTATTCGAGTTCGATATAGTCTATGTCACCCAAAAGGCGATAAAGGGAAGCGCCTTGGTGGATTATTTGGCTTAGCAGCCTCTCAACGACTATCAACCCATGCATCCCGAGTTCCCGGATGAGGACATCATGGCCTTGTTTAAGGAAAAACTAGACGAGGATAGGGACAAGTGGATCGTGTGGTTTGATGGAGCGTCAAACGTTCTAGGCCATGGCGTTGGGGCAGCGTTGGTCTCTCCGGACAATCAATGTATACCTTTCACAGCCCGGCTGGGGTTCGACGGCACCAATAACATGGTTGAATATGAAGCATGGGCTCTGGGCGTCCAGGAAGCAATTGACTTCAACGTAAAGCTACTCAAGGTGTACGCAGACTCAGCGCTGGTGATTCACCAGCTGAAAGGGGAATGAGAAACTAGAGACCACAAGTTGATACCCTACCAGGCCTATATGAAGGAATTGGCTGGTTTCTTTGATGAAATCTCCTTCCATCCAGTTCCCCAAGAGGAAAGTCAAATGGCGGATGCGCTTGCCACTCTAGCGTCCATGTTCCAGTTGACACCGCATGGAGACCTACCATACATTGAGTTCAGGTGTCGTGGCAGACCTGCACATTGTTGTCTGGTGGAAGAGGAGCGGGATGGTAAGCCTTGGTATTTCGATATCAAGCATTACGTTGAAAGCAAAGAGTACCCACCAGAGGCTTCCGACAACGACAAGAGGGCGTTGAGGAGATTGACGGCTGGCTTCTTCTTGAGTGGAAGCATACTATACAACAGAAACCATGACATGGTTATGCTATGTTGCGTGAACGCTAAGGAAGCTGAAGGCATGCTAGGAGAGGTCCATGATGGCTCTTTTGGTATGCACGCTAACGGGCACGATATGGCATGGAAGATCTTAAGGGCGGGTTACTATTGGCTCACCATGGAGAGCGATTATTGTCTCCATGTGAGGAAGTGTCACAAATGCCAGACGTTTGCAGACAATGTCAACACTCCACGCTTGCCTTTGAATGTCTTGGTCACACCATGGTCGTTTTCCATATGGGGAATAGATGTGATTGGGGCCATAGAGCCCAAAGCTGCGAACGAACACCATTTCATCCTAGTGGTGATCGATTACTTCACTAAGTGGGTGGAAGCCGCGTCATACGCTAGCGTCACCAGGAGTATGGTGGTCAGGTTCATTAAGAGGGAGATTATCTGCCGGTATGGTTTGCCGAGGAAGATCATCACGGACAATGGCACCAACTTGAATAACAAGATGATTGGGGACATGTGCGAGGAGTTTAAGATCCAACATCACAATTCCACACCCTACAGACCGAAGATGAACGGAACAGTGGAGGCAGCCAATAAGAATATCAAGAAGATTATCCAAAAGATGACCGTGTCATACAAGGATTGGCACAAGATGCTCCTATTCACATTCCATGGTTACGGAACCTCAGTGCGCACATCAACCGGGGCAACACCGTTCTCGTTGGTATATGGAATGGAGACTATGCTACCGTTTGAGGTGGAAGTCCCATCATTAAGAATCTTGGCAGAGTCCGGATTATAGGAATCGGAGTAGGCCCAGGCACGTTTCAATTAGCTTAATCCCATAGAAGGCAAGCATTTGGCCACCATGAGCCACGGGCGTTTATATCAGAGACGAGTGAAGAACACTTTTGACAAGAAGGTACGCTCGTGCAGGTTCAGTGAAGGGAACTTGGTGCTGAAGAAAGTCTCCCAAGCTCTGAAAGACAACAGAGGAAAGTGGGCCCCGAACTACAAAGGGTCTTTCGTTGTAAAAAGGGCTTTCTCCGGAGGGGCCCTGGTGCTCACCAACATGGATGACGAGGAGCTACCCTCACCCGTGAACTCCGACGTTGTCAAGCGATACAATGCTTAAGATCTGGGGCAATTAAGGAAGTCGCTGCTTGTTTTTATTTTTGTGTGTTCTTCTTGGTTTCCCCCAAGGATTCCTATCCACTGTAATTTTCTCATCGTAGTCTTTTAAAAGAACATAGGGTTGAGGTTTCGATCCTCGCTTTGTGCTTTAAAAGATGCGAAGTATTTGACGACCTGAGCCTTTTCACTTAGTCCATAGGATGCCCCGAGCGCTTAATTGAAACCGAACCCGGCAAGCCTTTTCATAGTAGGAGGGAATGTGCCTCTTCCTAAGGGCACTCTTCAGATCATTCCAATACTCTACTAGAGTATCCCCATGAATCCTTCGTTCCCTAACAAGGGAAGTCCACCAATAGAGGGGCATACCCTTGAAAGTTAAGGGCGGCCAATGGAACTTTTCTCTCTTCGCTAATATGATGGCAAGCAAAGATTTGTTCAACCTTCATTTCCCAATCTAAGTAGGCCTCAACATTATCTTTTCCATGGAAATATGGGAGGCTAATGTTAACCTCTTGAGGCCTTCTATCTTTTTCTCTTCTTTGGGAATTATGTTTAGTATGTGAACTATAGGAATTATGTCCTCTTTTTATTTCTTTCGTTACTTTTCTTCTTTCTTACTCTCTTATTTGTTCTCTTTCATCTTGATTTATTTCTACCCTCTCATTTCCTTTTTTCTTTTCTCTCTAGTTTTTCTTTCCATAACTTTAGGGAACTCAACTCATCTAAGATTCTAGATAGAGGATCCTTATGACTAGTACCCTCACCATCTTATGTTGGGGGTTTGTATAAGGTAAAAGCTAGGGTTTAAAATTACTCAAGATAAGAGTTATAAGCAAGAAGAAAGTATTATGTAATTACATGATAAACTAGGCGTGACTAGTAAAGAAAATAAGCTATGAAAGTAAGCAAGAAATTAAAGTGCAAGAAATGTAAACTAGGCGGATCCTAGGACTATTTGGATGACCGCATTTAAGGTTCCCAACAAAACACTCACTATCCTAAGGGAAAATTGCCTAAAATTATTACACGGAAATGAAAGTTTGGTAACCTAATGGAGGCTCCCAACACACTTCCAATGAAAGGCCTTTTTGTTACAAAACTTGAAAGCAATGAAGGTAAGTAAATTGGCAATTACAAAATTACAAAGCAGTCCTCAATTTTGGTGGTTGTTCTCTCTTTGGTGATTCACTCAATTTGGAGTGCTTCTTAGTCCAATAGCTCTTAAAATAGTTGGCCCATTGCTTCTTGACTCGAATTCTTCAAGGGAAGGCACCAATCCTCCTATCCAATTCCCTATATGGCAACCCACAAATAAGGAAAAAAAGAGATAAGCATTGACAAAAGACCAAAAAATGAACTGATAGCTAAACCAATAGAGTTTTAACAAGACAAATTTTCAAGGATTATTCAACAATTAAAGCAATGAAAAGCAATCTAGGACTCAAAGAGAAACATAGAATGGCTCTAGAGTAGAGTAAAAAAAATTAAAAAATAAGACTCAAGACACATCTAGTTTTGGCACTTGTTTTCAGACTAATTTTCAATTGAAATTTCAGAACTAAGATTGGTATAAAACAACACTTTTTTTTTTACATTGATTTTCCTTCCAACTTGTGTGATTTTAATTATTTTTTCCTTTTATCCAAATCACTTGGTTATTTTTTCCTAATTTTGGTCTAGATGTCTAGAAAATTCAGTAAAACGTTCAGCTCAAAATTTGTGGAGACCAATTCATAGTATTTTTTACAAGTCCGTATGTTCAAGCTGCCAGCACTAGCGATGTCAACCTAGAAATCAAGACTAGTGTTTATGTTGCTTAAGGCTTGGATAATTACAATTTTTGTTTGCTTATTGATGCAATCCTACCCCACAAGGGCATCATATAGAAGACTCCAAGACCTTAGGGTTCTCATGAGCCTTAGGGTAGATTTCGGGCCCATGGGCTAAGTATGAGCCCGCTTGTCTTTGTACATATTAAGATTCTGGTTTCATTATTTTTTGGCCTTGTATTTAGGGCTCCACAATATAGGTAAGGTACCCTAGAAATGTAGGATTTTTCAGCCCTTGTATTTTGGGCACCTAGACTAGTTTTTGTATTAGGGGTAGTTTTGTAATTTCATATGCATTAAGTGAATATTTCATGTGTGGTTGGAAATAAATTTAATTGGATTGGGAGAAGCCCAATCCAATTAAATTTTAGAGGGGGAGGTGAGCATTTTCTTGCTACACCCCATTGCCACATCATATTGTCACACTTTGTGCATGTCCTTCATGCTTTACATGCCTCATGACACCTAAGCACACTTAGTGGAGAATCTTGGACTTGATCTTGGATTAGTGGGCTGAACCATAGCTAAAATTCACTAATTATAATTAGTGAAATTTTGGCTCCAAAATTTGTCTCCACAAATTCAATTTCAAATTCAAGTGAAATTTGAATAGAAATTCAAATTTCCCTCCAATTTTGTGTGACACTTAGGCTATAAATAGAGGCCATGTGTATGCATTTTTTTTCAACTTTTATCATTTGAAAATTAAACTTCAGATTTCAGAGCTCTCTTAGAGCACAAAATTCTGTGCTCTTCTCTCCCTCTCCCTTCATTCATCTCCTTCTTCCTCCAAGCTCTTATCCATGACCTCCTATGGTGGTGAGCTTCTTCTAGACTCATCTTCTCCTTGAAGTGGCGTCTCCTCTCTCTCTTCCTTCTCCATTCCACTGCCATTCATCTTCCAAAAAAGCAAAGGAATCCATTGATGAAGAATATCCTAGGCCTACAAGCTTCAATGGAGCTTACATCAATTATGCTCAAATGTCTTGAATAACACAATTCAAGAGAGTTTAAGACTTATTTTGATTCACAATTCCAGCCACAACTCAGCACCACAACTCAATTTCTTCATAGGCATCATATAGGAAACTTAGAAAACAAAACAAAGTTCAGCAACAAGACTACTTCTAGGAATTGATTTAGAACACGTTATGAACTAAAAAACATGCATGAATTAGACTCAAAATTCAAAACATAGGCTAAGAATGACAAGAATACATGAAAAAAATGTATCTAAAATTTAATCAACAAAATCAAAATTCAACACAAACTTAGAACATGATGTGACAATTATTATTACTAAACATAACTCTAAGACAACATGGATTAAGTGATTTACACTTAGATTTTTATGTTTTTTTTTTCTAATCAGTATTTTGGAAGAAAATTTAGATCTAAAGTATCAGCACTGGAAGATTATGATTTAAAAATGATAGAACCTAAAATCAACACAAAAAAATGATTCAAGAGTATATCTATAAAATTTGAACCATAGAAATGCAAGAACAAGTGTAGATCTAAGATTTAATCAGTTTATTTTTTTGAATCTACTCTAAACAACACCAAATCACAAGACAATGGAGGATATTCATGGAGAGAAAGATGAAGAACAAGGAATTAAAGTGAATTGACCTAACAAAAAGATAGAGGAAGTAAAAGAACATCACCTAGATGAAGATGGTCTAATACCACATATTGTAGCTCCATGTGGAGCTTGTAGGGCTTGAATCTTCTTCATCAATGGAGTCCTTTGATTCTTGAAGATGAATGGCAGTGGAATGGAGAAGGAAGAAAGATGATTGGAGATGCCAGCTCAAGGAGAAGATAAGTCAAGAACAAGCTCACCACCAAAGGAAGCCATGGATAAGAGCTTGAAGGTAGGAGAAGATGAGTGGAGGGAGAGGGAGAGAAGGAGGACAAAATTTTATGCTTCAAATGAGGTCTAAACTTTGGAGTGTAATTCTCAAATGATCATAGTTCAAAAACTTACACACACATGGCCTATATTTATAGCCTAAGTGTCACACAATGAAACCTTAATCTAATATGTACAAAGATAAGTGGGCTCATACTTAGCCCATGGGCCCGAAATCTACCCTAAGGCTCATGAGAACCCTAGGGCCTTCTCTTGCATCTCTGGCCCAATCTTCTTGAAGTATTCTATCCAATGCCCTTGGGGAGTAGGATTGCATCATTACAGTCCTGACTTGAGTGTCGTGATTATAGAATGTAACATGACAGTAGGGTTGAGGTCTCTGATTCTAACAAAGTTGGGGCATACTTTTCCATGAAAGACAACAATGTCTGACCATTAAAATGTCAAAGGTTGAACAGAGCGATGGATGTGGTGTGGTTAGGGCGGCTGGTTACATATTTCACTCTGAAGCATTGGGCTAAGGTGAAGAAAGAGTTAATGGATTGTGGGGGTAGGTTCTTGTGCCATGTCAATGCCAGCCCTTTGAGGGAGATGGGAAAGACCTTGTGCATGATGGTTGTTAGACTATTGGCAAGCATACCAATTGTCGTTATAGGTTACACATTTATAAAAGAGTTCGTCTCCACAGAGACTTGAGCTTACTTAATTCATTCGGAATAAAGGTTATCAGTTCAATAGTTATGTACAAATTTAATTGATTGTCATTGGTTTTGGTTCAACTATCTAAAGATAACTTAAAATAAAAGAAGAATGAAAATAATAGATTTATGGAAATAACAAAATTAACGGAAATAATTGAATTCAGTGCATTGGAAACAATAATAACAACATAAATTAATTCAAGAAAACACAGGATTGGATTTCATCGTTCGTACCCTTAGTATCCTAATAAGATTAACATATATGAATCATTTTCTAACATTACTGATGCACACATTAAGTTATGCCAAGTTGACCCCTCCCACTTGGAACCTAAGAATATTTACTAAATTTTGATCCCTCGCATATGCAGTAAATACCCCAGCATTACAATTATATTCTGGTGCTTTTTTCAATTAAAATGTTATGCACTATTCCTAGTGATCAAATATAATCAACCATTATGAGTAGAATGTTAAAGAATAAAATCATTCAGTTCAAATTCTGATATTTCTTTTCAGTCTCACTTAAAATCCAATTTCATGACACTAGTGATCAAATATAATCAACCATTACAAGTAGAATGTAATCACCAATAATTAGTAGAAAAAACTCATACATATATAATATCAAACAGGATACATAAGGGTAAAAATATTACATCAAATCCTTAAGAAAAACTAATTGACCATTGCACAGAGCACAAGACTAACAAGAGAAATAATGAAGGATGTGATCCACGATCACATCTCTGCAGCGCCTCGACTCCTCTTTTCCTTTTCTCCTTCTTCCAAGATCTTTTTTTTTTGTTTTTCTCTCTTTCTGGTTCTACTGGGATATTTTCTTTCTTCAACATGCATGGCTATTTATAGAAAGCAACCAAGGAGAGCAGACAAATTCGCCCGAGCGAGCTGTAGCTCGCCCAGGTGAATTTGTTGCTTACTGTTGAAGGCATCCACTCGCCCAAGTGAGTTGCTTGCTTAGGACTGAAGTAAGATCTTTAGCCTAGGTGAGCTAGTTGCTAGCCTGTTTTGCGCAAAATTAGGGTACAATGCCCAGGGCACAAAATTCCATAGCACACCACAGTGCCTATTTCGGGAAAAGAGCTCTGGAGGCAGCAAGAGGAGCAACTTTTGTAAAGATACCTAGGTTTTGTAATCTCATTATTATTGTTAGGGTTTCTTCACTAATGGCTGACTAAACACCTTTGTTGGGGATTTCTAAAGAACAAATGATCTAATTATTTTAATATCTAATTGATTGTTTTTCTTGTGTTCAATGCTTCTTTCAGTGCTTAAATTTTGTATGCTCTTGGTCTGATCAACCATTTGTGTGCCTAGTTAGGTGATTTTAACATTGGGAAATGTATTGTTGTCTTAGAACTTGAATGAAGTGGAATTGAAACTTAGTCTTACAAGAGGGATCTGTAGATTAAGTTTTGGTTTTAAGTATGCTATTACAATAATGTTGTTTGGTCTAAGTCTAGTCCAACAAGAGGGATCTGAGGACAAAGCTTAGGCTAAATTAGTCTAAACTTTCGTAAGCTATTTAAGCTATGTCGCAACCTACCCTTTTGCGGCATGTAGAATATTCCAGATTCGGGAGTTGTATTTACGTTTGTCTCAAAGGACAACAACCTTAATTTTAGCATTGTGTGAAATTGTGTACCTAAACTTTTATTTCTTTTTTATTTTGAGGTCGACAAAAGCGGGACTCTTGCTCCTACGTACCCTTCATTGAAGAGGAAATCAGACCTACGTAGTTCTTTTTAAAGGGGGAATCAAGCGATTCTTTTTACTTGGAAGGTGGTCCTTTTAAGGCGTTGGACCTTAAAATGATCCATTTTACTTGGTGAGAAAAAATGAGGCATCGAACCTTAAAATCCTTTTTAGTGATTTTTTGTGGACGAGCTTGACTTTGCGAGTTGATTTTAGCCTTAGTTTCACTTTAGTTATTAGTCAATTCAATTAAGAAAGAAAAATCCCAAAGAGAAACGTCCAATTGATTTTTTTGGTTTATTTTACTAAAAGATATTTTTTGATTATTATATTATTATTTTACCTCTTTTTGGTTTCCAACGTGGTTACGGCATGACCGAACGGTCGGATTTCATTTTAACAGAAATTAACGGATATTACAAATCAAATGATCGGTGGAAATTTATTTTATTTTTTGATTAGGCGAGAAAATGACTTAAGTAAATGACTAAAGCACCTCAAAAGGGGGTACGAAAAGTAAATGAAACGAGAATAAAAGTACGCGAAACAAATGGGGACCACCACGGGTACATAGAATGAATTGAAAAGTTCGATTTCGGGAACTTAACGGTTGAAGACCGAAGAACGACGAACGACGAACGACGAAGGACGAAGAACGGTTGAAAATCTTCGCGAAATCACCCACGGAAACGTTACGGAAGCGCCTCGGCTTGGATTTTCTTCATGGAAACAATTTTCCTCTCTAATTTTAAGTGATTACGAAGTACCAGGAGGGCTGAACCCTTTTCTTCTTCACTCCTCCCTCTATTTATAGGAAAATAGGGGAGGAGCTTGCCACCCAGCTCGCCCAGGCGAGCCAGGCTGCTTCCTCCTAAAGCCAACCGCCTTCTGGAGGAACATCCTGGAAGGCCCAAGTGGGCCTGGTTGCTATTTGCACCCTTTTTTTTTACTAAATACACCCCCTTTGCTTTTTTTGGTGATTATTTTTCCGTAACGTTACGAAACTTTACGAATTTCGTAACGATACTTGTTTTCTTTCCGTAAGGTTAGGGAACCTTATAGATCATGTAATTACTCCTTTTTAGCTTTCGGAATGTTACGGAAACTCATGGATTGCATAACAATACTTCTTTTGATTTCCGACATGTTACGGAATTTCACGGATTGTGTAACAATGCTTCCTTTTGATTTCCAGCATGTTTCGGAACTTCACGTATTGTGCAACAAAGGGTGCCAAGTACCTCAAAGCGGTCAACCAAAGGTTGCATGCCATCAAACAATAGTCCCCGAACAAAATTAGGGTATGACAGTTAAGAGGAAAGCAAAGATAAAACACTGATTTCGTCCGTCTTCGCCCTTTCTGTGATTGGTCTATGATGACTTCCGTTTCTCCTTCTTCTTTCTCTGCACAACACAAAACAAACACAAACAACAAAAAATGCCAATAACATAATATACACAAATACACATGTTAGGCGAAGGAACCAATCAGGAAAATAACAAAAAACCATATTTCCCAGTCACTGGAGGCTCTGCGCTTGATAACGGAGGACACATGAATAGTGCTAGGCAATCAAATCACGGTGCTCCGAATAGGACGGTGGAGGATACACGAACAACGCTAGACAATCAATTTGTGGGGCTCCGGACTCGATGGTGGAGGACGCATGAACAACGCTAGGCAATCAATTCATGGGTCTCCGAATAAGATTTGAGAGTGGATGATAGAAGAACAATGCTAGGCAATCAATTCGTGGGGCTCCAGACTCGATGGTGGAGGACGCATGAACAACGCTAGGCAATCAATTCATGGGTCTCCGAATAAGATTTGAGGGTGGAGGATAGACGAACATGGCTAGGCAATTAATTCGTGGGGCTCAAGACTCGATGGTGGAGGATGCATGAACAACGCTAGGCAATCAATTCATGGGTCTCCGAATAAGATTTTAGGGTGGAGGATAGACGAATAGCGCTAGGCAATCAATTCGTGGGGCTCCAGACTCGATGGTGGAGGACGCATGAACAACGCTAGGCAATCAATTCATGGGACTCCGAATAAGATTTGAGGGTGGAGGATAGACGAACAGCGGTAGGCAATCAATTCGTGGGGCTCCAGACTCGATGGTGGAGGATGCATGAATGACAATAATTTCATGGGGCTCCGGATAAGATTAGAGGGTGGAGGATAGACGGACAGCGCTAGGCAATCAATTCGTGGGGCTCCAGACTTGATGGTGGAGGATGCATGAACAGAGCTAGGCAATCAATTCATGGGTCTCCGAATAAGATTTGAGGGTGGAGGATAAACGAAAAGCGCTAGGCAATCAATTCGTGGGGCTTCAGATTCGCTGGTGGAGGACGCATGAACAACGCTAGGCAATCAATTCATGGGTCTCCGAATAAGATTTGAGGGTGGAGGATAGATGAACAGCGCTAGGCAATCAATTCGTGGGGCTCCAGACTCGATGGTGGAGGACGCATGAACAACGCTAGGCAATCAATTCATGGGTCTCTGAATAAGATTTGAGGGTGGAGGATAGACGAACAACACTAGGCAATTAATTCGTGGGGCTCCAGACTCGATGGTGGAGGACGCATGAACAGCGCTAGGCAATCAATTCATGGGTCTCCGAATAAGATTTGAGGGTGGAAGATAGACGAACAGCGCTAGGCAATCAATTCGTGGGGCTCTAGACTCGATGATGGAGGATGCATGAACGACAATCAATTCATGGGGCTCCGGATAAGATTTGAGGGTGGAGGATAGACGAACAGTGCTAGGCAATGAATTCGTGGGGTTGCAGAATCGATGGTGGAGGATGCATGAATGACAATCAATTCATGGGGCTCCGGATAAGATTTGGTGGCGGGACCGAATGATTCACCGGGTTCTTTCACCTAAAAAGGCGAACATGCTTTAGCAAGGAATAATAAATCATTCTTGAGAGTACCATGTCTTAGAGAAACAATATACCCATGCCAAAAGTAATTTTCCTTGCAACCGAAAATGAAGGGTAGGATGTCAACATTTAGATTTTAAATGAACATTCAGGGGAAACGTCGGGTCAGACTGAAACTGGGAATAAAATCACTCATTGTGTATAAAAACTCACACAAGCAAGTGTTTGACCCTAACCCTAAACCATAGTTGCACCATGACTTTATTTTGCACATCATTTCCTATCAAACCAAAACATCACACGCACGATCATGGATCAATAGGATTTTCTCGAGGGTAGTGTTTTTGGAGAGGAAGCTGGGTGTGTCGGTCTTTTCCTCTTTGTTTATGAGGGGTGGGATATCGCCAGTCGAGAGCGACTTTGAATGGAAATCCCAAAGGAAGAACCACTTCAAAAATGGGTTTTCCTTTGTCGGCAGCCATTTACCCTGCCGAAAATTCATCTGGTCAGAAGATCTTCTGTTCTCTTTCCTGGTTTCCTGTATTGATCGGGAATTATTCTGTTTTTTTTATCCTTTTCTTTTTACTTTCTTCCGATCTTCGATCGGGAATCCTTCTTTTCCTTTTCTTTTATTTCTTTTCATTTCTTCTTTCCGATCTTTGATTGGGAATTCGGGTTTTAGCATTCGTTATTCGCTCTCCCTTGAGGAGATTCTGCTGCCCTTTTCTTCGGGGGAAAGGATGAGGATTCTTTTCATGGGCCAAGGTTCAAGGTAGCTTAAGGTTGTGTCTCAACATGGTCTTTTTATCGTGCGAGCCCGATTTTGATATCTAGGGCAAAACAAATTTGTGTGTCAAGGTGTCAGTCTCAGGTTGCATTTCCATATTATTTCCACGAGGCACGCGTAACAATGATTAGTTGGAAACAACGTGCAAAATTAGTCATGGCTACAGCTAGGTGGGTACTCAAACATCCAGATTATGGCATTATGATACTAAGGCTTGGGATTTACACAAGTAGACCCAATATTTCCAAATTATGTTCTTTCATTGGTTCAATGAATCCATCCATTCTTATCTCGGTTATTCCGGAAAATACACTCTTAGCGTCAGTCTCTTGTTTCCAAAAGATATGTTTGCTCACTACGAATGATTTATGCTTCCTATGACCATAACATGCCGACCTTCGAGGTCTTTCTTTCTTTTTCTTTTTGTTTCATTTTTTATGTTTGCAAAAACTATACATCCATCACCATCTGTGAGAAAAGCTTTTCTTTGTACACCTACATTCCCATACACAACAAACATTTTCTGTATACACACGCATTAAAAACTCTTTCTCTTTATATCAACATGGTCTATATAAAAACTCTATTCTTGTTCAAAGGTTTCTTTTTCGTTTTTTCAACATACACTCGTGGTTTATACAAAAATTTCTTTATATACACTCATTGCTCACACACAAGAATTTCTTTTCACGCATTATTTACACACACACAAAATCTTTCCATACATTTTTTTCTTTTACATATAAAAAACTCTTTTCTTTTCTTTATATATAGACACGACATTTGTTCACAACGCCTCTTTCTTTTCCAATTCTTGGCGTTATCATGATTTTTTGTTCGTTTTATTTTTAGGACGACGTTCCTAAAGGAAAACTCTACAAGGTTCCGGAATTTCAACAAACATTATCGACAACAACGAAGTAAGCATTAACAGAACAGTCCAAACAACATGTATGCACAAAACAAAAGACAATCGAAAAAACAAAACAAATGTTAGTCCCTCAAGTTATAAAAATAAAATGATATGTAACAGATAAAAGAGGAAACATAAAAGAGAATATGCATCTGGGGATCCCCTGGTCATGTGGCTCCACTCCCTCCCAAGAAACCGAGTAAATCTGTCATCTCCTCATCCATGCAGGCCTCATTCGCGTCGCCGGGAGCCTCTGTGGGTGCCTCCCCTGCCTGAGCCTCAGGCCAATCTCTGGGCCATGCGACCTCCGCCCTGAACTGATCTGGAGTAGGGCACGCAAAAGAAGCGAAACCCTGGCTCTACTGACTGAGGCTGAGCTGGTAGAGACATTCATGGATCTGCAGCTGCCCCCTGTGGTTGGCCACCTGCTGGCGAATCAAGTGTTGTAAATACCGCTCCATGCCAAATGACCCAGCTGGATCAGCCTGATGAGGTGGTGACGATGCGTCTGCGGCATGCGGTGCATCACCCTGCGCTTGTCTAGGCGTGCAATACTTGTCAATGAAGGCCCGGGTGATCGGTGGTCGAATCACCTTACTAGGTGTGATGGGAACCCCGAATGACTGGCTGAGACCCGTGATCAATGCTGGAAACCCCAAGGCCTTGTTAGACTTATCCAGGTCTAGAGGGTGCCTAGTAGGTGGCATACCTGCAAATAAATAAATGGCGTCAGCGATGAACTGAGCCACATGGACGCTCATCCGTGAGCAGCAATGTCATCCACATCTGAGTCAAGGTGGTCATGCTGGTGCGCATGATCCGCACCCGTCTCCCGGCAGCGGTCCGGGCAAAATCCTGACCTGGTATGCATAACAGCTGGGCGATGGCCTCCTCATCAAATTCATCGACCCGGTTCCTTCTCCAACTAAACTCGCACTCCTGGCCCCCCAGATTGAACTTGCGCGGGCGTACCTTCTTGTCGAACGCGTTCTTTATCCTTTGTTGATATAGGCGCCTATGGCTCATGGTCGTCAAACGTTTACCTTCAATAAGGTTGAGTTGGTCGTAGCGTGTTTGTGCCCACTCTGATTCTTCTAGGCCCGATTCCTCTAGTATCTTCTAGGAAGGGACCTCTACCTCAAATGGGAGTACCGCTTCCATCCCATAAACCAAGGAATACGGCGTTGCCCTAGTAGAAGTTCGTACCGAGGTTCGATATCCATGCAGGGCAAAAGGCAACATCTCATGCCAATCTTTGTATGACACCGTCATCTTCTGAATAATCTTATTAATATTTTTATTTGCATCCTCCACAGCCCCGTTCATCTTTGGTCGATAGTGGATGGAGTTATGATGCTGGATCTTGATATCCCCGCACATTTCCTGCATCATTTTGTTGTTCAGATTGGTGCCATTGTCAGTAATGATCTTCCTAGGGAGTCCGTATCGACAAATCAGTTCCTTCTTTATGAATCTGACCACCACACTCCTCGTGACATTGGTATAAGAAGTCACTTTGACCCATTTGGTGAAATAATCTATCACCACGAGAATGAAGCAATGAACATTCAAAGCTTTGGGTTCGATGGCCCCAATGACATCTATCCCCCACATGGAAAAAGGCCAAGGGGCAGACATGACATTCAGAGGATGTGGCGGAACATTGACATTGTCCGTGTACGCTTGACATTTATGGCATTTCGTTACATGGGCGCAGCAATCGCTTTCCATAGTGAGCCAGTAATAACCTACTCTAAGGATCTTCTTGGCCATAGCATGCCCATTGGCATGTGTCCCAAATGAACCCTCGTGGATTTCCTCAATCATGTAGTTCGCCTCTTTGGCATCTACACATCGCAGGAGGGTCATGTCGTGGTTTCGTTTGTACAGGATGGTACCACTCACAAATAAACCAGTAGCCAATCTCCTTAACGTTCTTTTGTCATTGTCGGAAATCCCTGGTGGATATTCTTTGTTCTCGACGTACTGTTTGATGTCGAAATACCACGGTTTCCCATCTCGCTCTTCCTCTATCGCACAACAATGTGCCGGCTTGCCCCGAGATCTGAATTCAATGTACGGCAGATCCCCGTGTGGTGCAAGTTGAAACATGGATGCCAAGGTGGCCAATGCATCGGCCATTTGGTTCTCTTCCCGAGGTATGTGGTGGAAAGAAATGTCGTCAAAGAATTTGGCTAACTTCAAGATATGAGTTTGATAGAGTATAAACTTTTGATCCTTTGTTTCCCATTCTCCTTTCAACTGGCGTATTACCAAAGCCGAGTCTCCATACACTTTGAGTAGCTTTATGTCAAAATCAATGGCCGCTTGAATCCCAAGGGCGCACGCTTCATATTTGGCCATATTGTTAATACAATCGAAACCTAGCCTGGCCATGAAAGGAATACATTGATCATTTGGGGATACAAGGACTGCCCCTACTCCATGGCCCAAAGAATTAGACGCCCCATCGAAACAAACAATCCATTTGTCTATATCCTCATGCGTCCGCTTTTCTTCGAATAGGGCCATGATGTCTTCATCTGGGAACTTAGGGTGCATCGGCCGATAATCTTGGAGGGGTTGTTGGGCCAAATAATCTGCCAAGGCGCTCCCCTTTATCGCCTTTTGGGTGACGTACACAATATCGAATTCAGATAGTAGTACCTGCCACCTAGCGATTCGTCCCGTGAGGGCCAGCTTCTCAAAGATGTATTTCACGGGATCCATTTTGGAAATAAGCCGCGTGGTATGACTGAGCATGTACTGCCTAAGACGATGTGACGCCCATACCAAGGAACAACACGTCCTTTCCAACATTGAGTAATTCATCTCACAGGCGGTAAACTTCTTGCTTAAATAGTAAATGGCTTGTTCCTTTTTCCCAGAGTCATCGTGCTGACCCAACACGCACCCCATAGACTCGTCTAATACAGTCATGTACAGGAAAAGAGGTCTTCATGTTACAGGTGGCATGAGCACCGGGGGATTCGTGAGGCTCTGTTTGATTTTTTCGAAGGCCTCTTGGCAGTCGCTGTTCCACAGGACTGCCTGGTTCTTACGCAATAGTTTGAAGATGGGCTCACAGGTAGGGGTGAGTTGCGAGATAAATCTCGCGATGTAATTCAACCTGCCCAGGAAACCTCGAACCTGCTTCTCCATGCGTGGCTCTGGCATTTCAAGAATGGCCTTCACTTTCTCGGGATCTATCTCTATCCTTTTCTGTCTCACGATAAATCCCAATAACTTCCCCGATTTCACCCCGAAGGTGCACTTGGCGGGGTTTAGTTTCAGTTGGTATTTCCATAGCCTTCCAAACAGCTTACGCAGATTGACAAGGTGCTCGTCCTCGATCTGAGATTTGGCAATCATGTCATCTACATAGACTTCTATCTCTTTATGCATCATGTCGTGGAACAACGCTACCATGGCACGCTGATAGGTTGCCCCAGCATTTTTCAGCCCGAAGGCCATCACTTTGTAGCAGAATGTTCCCCATAGGGTGACGAAAGTAGTCTTCTCCACATCTTCGGGTGCCATCTTTATCTGATTATACCCTGAGAAACCATCCATAAAGGAGAAAAGGGTGAACTTGGCTGTATTATCTACCAGTATATCAATGTGTGGCAAGGGAAAATTGTCTTTAGGACTGGCTCGGTTTAAGTTCCGATAGTCTATGCACATTCGTACTTTGCCGTCCTTTTTTGGGACCGGGACAATGTTGGCTACCCACTCCGGGTATCGAGCTACAGCCAAGAAACCCGCATCAAACTGCTTTCTCACTTCTTCTTTAATTTTCAAAGACATTTCGGGTCTCATCATTCGTAGTTTTTGCTTAACCGGGGATGACTCAGGATTCAATGGCAAATTATGCTGCACAATGTCGAGGTCCAGACCTGGCATGTCTTGGTACGACCATGCAAAGATGTCTTGATATTCTTCAAGAAGGGTTATCAAACCTTGGCGGATAGGTGCGGTCATACCGGTTCCTACTCTGGTGAAAGGACGTCCTCTTCCTCTTCTTCATTTATTGTTTGACTTACTTCTCGGTCAAAATCGATTATCAAACCCTCGTTGTTATGATCCTCAAAGAATCGACCCTCACATCTATACCATTCAAGACAAAAAACAAAAACGTACAAAATGATATGAGAAAAGGTGGGATCGCAAGAATAGATGAAACAAGATCTCTTTGTTATTTAATAAGGTAGATTTCACAAAACAAAAGAGAAAGGAATCTATAGCCTCTAATTACATTGAATCAGCGGTATAGACTTCCAACTGGCTCATCACGTGCCAATTCCCCACTTCGGAATTGGGATGGCACGGTCGTACGAAACTTGGCGGATCTTGTGGAGACTCCTCTCCTATTGCCACCACCTCTTCCTAGAACATTATCCCGACACTTGTGAAACACTGGCTAACATGGCCGGGCCATGCCCTATCTGCCCAGAGTCTTGACGGTGCATTCCTTCTTCCCGGTTTCCCGGGTTCATACCCTAACCCATATTTGTACGGGTTCCCCCTAATGTCGACCACATCGGCATTCCCGTGGCTCTCCTTGCTCAGACCCATTCCGGGCTCATAACCGTGCCTGAGCATTACCCGTGCCACCATTAGGGCCGCATTAGAGAGACAAGGTAGCAACAAACTCATTTCCACAGAGGCACAACTCACCACCTCGAAGGATTGGAAAGTTGTTTCCAATTATTCTTCCACTGCTTCTACATATGGTGCGGAGGAGGGGCAGCTCACCAGCATATCTTCTTCGCCTGAAACTATCACCAAGAGTCCACCAACCGCGAATTTCAATTTCTGGTGAAGCATCGAAGGGACCACTCCTAGCGCGTGAATCCAGGGTCTCCCCAAAAGGCAGCTGTAGGCGGGATTTATGTCCATCACTTGGAAAACCACATTGCAAGTGTGGGGGCCTATCTGAATGGGAATGTCGATTTCCCCCATCACCTCCCGCCGACTACCATCAAAGGCTCGTACTACCATCGAACTTGGCTTTAGATGTGACGCATTAAAAGGAAGTTTCTCCAAGGTGGTCTTTGGCATCACATTTAAACTTGAACCATTGTCGATGAGCACCTTAGCGATGACATGGTCCATGCATCTGACAGACACATGTAGAGCTTTGTTGTGCCCTCTTCCCTCGACGGGAATCTCTTCTTCCGCGAACACGATATAGTTATTGGTAGTTATATGATTAACAATGCCTTCAAAACCCTCGACTGAGATGTCGTGTGCTATGTGGGCTTCATTGAGGACCTTTACCAATAGTGCACGATGAGGCTGAGAGTTTATGAGCAGTTCGAGCAAAGAGATCCTTGCCAGAGTTTTATTCAGTTGCTCAACTACTTTAAACTTGCTTTGTTGGATGAGACGAAGAAACTCATGAGCCTCTTCCAAGGTCACCGCCTTTCCTTGAAGACCTTCTTTCTTTTCAGCTCCTTTTACCATCAGGGGATCCACTTCTTTTGAGGGGGTGGCCACGTCTGCGGGCTCTTGGATCATGGGTGCTTTCCCCTTGGAGGGCAATTACGTCAAGTGAGGGGGAGCGAACACCCGGCCACTACGGGTTACGCCACTAAGGCCGGTAATGTTGGTCACCTTGGTTAACAAGGAGTCAACCTCGGTTGCAGCCCTTTCTCCAAAAGTGGGAGGGGTATACTTCCATGGAACGGCCTTATTGCTTTGGTAGGAAAACGGCGTTGGCTTGGGCACTTTCGGGGGGTATCTGGAGCCGATCACATTCCTAGTGAAACATATTACTAGGGCTTTGGGGGTTGGGGGAACCTTCTTTTCTGCCGACTGCATGCAAATCTGTGGTTCTTCCCTATTTCCCTCGGACACTTCGAGCTACCCCCAGTCCATGAGCCGTTGAAGTAACTCTTCCACCGCGGGGCAGGTTTCCATGTCGTGTGATTCCCTGAGATGAAACAGACATTCGTCACTTTCGCCTCCGCCACGAGAGACCATGCATGTTGCCTGCAACGACTGGTAGATGAATCGTCTAGACGTAGCCGCATCTTCTAATCTCTTTGACCCTGATGGCCTATCCATTTCGATGGTGTTTACGCTAGCCCCTCCATGACTGGCTATTGGATTGGTTTTAACATTGGGGCCCTCCTCTTGGAATGATAGCCAACCGGCCTTTATTAGGTGTTGCACCTTATACTTGAATGGCAGGCAAGAGTCAATGTTGTGTCCGGGGGCTCCACTATGGTATGCGCATGTGGCATTCAAGTTGTACCACTTGGGGTATGGTGGCTGGAAGACCTTCCTGGGTATGGCCACCACCAAATGATTTTCCAATAATGAGGGCCCCAACTCGGAATATGCCATGGGAATAGGAGAGAACTCGTCTTTCGGGGGGCATCGTGCATTGTTATAGCTCGCACCAGGAGTTGTATTATTGGCTGGCCGGGGAGTGGCTGGAGCTGTGTGTTGGGCAGGCATTTTTTGTGTTGTGGGAGGCCCTTCCACTTGAGTTGGGAGGGAACTTCCGGCTCGGATCGAAAAGTTCGGGTGGTTGTGTTGGTACGAGTTTTGGGCATTTTGGGGCGTTTTCATCCATGTTGGGGCGGTGGTGACCGCGTGGGTATCTCCTTCCTTTTTCCGTGTGCCCACCACTGGGACTCTTCTATTGTTGTTGGGGGAAACGCTAGAGGCATATTCAAACTTGCCTTTTCTCAGTCCGGACTCGATTCTTTCTCTGGCGAATACGAGGTCTGCAAAGTTAGCCAGCATATATCCTATCTGCTTCTCATAGTAGAACGTGGGCAACATATCTACCATAATCGTGATCATTTCCCTTTCAGTCATAGGTGGGACGACTTGGGCTGCTAGGTCTCTCCACCTTTGAGCATATTCTATGATGGACTCATCTTCACGCTTGGTCATGCTCTGAAGTTGGTTCCGATCAAGAGCCATATCCGTGTTGTATTGGTACTGCCTAATGAAGGCATTTGCCAAGTCATTCCATGACCGGATCTGAGAAGCTTCCAGATTGGTGTACCACGTCACTGCTGCTCCGGCTAAGCTATCTTGAAAGAAGTGCATTAACAGCATTTCGTCTGTGGAATATGCCCCCATCCTTCGGTAGTACATCCGAAGATGACTTTTTGGACACGCCGTCCCTTTATATTTATCAAAATCTAGTACTTTAAACTTGGGAGGAATGATGATGTCAGGTACCAGACATAGATCCGCTAAATCCGAGAACAGATAGTTGCCGAGGCCTTCTACCGCTCTCAGCCTCTCTTCAAGTAGATCAATCTTTTCCTTATCTTTTGCAATGGGAACGAGTTCCTTAACGGGTGCGGATGGAGACGGGACGTGGTGGACTATGTTTGGTTGGGGCAACTCATGGGGGGCCGGTTCCTTGAGGGGAAGTAGAGGGCCTAAATGGGCATCTCCTTCATCATCTTCTTGCAGAGGATAGTCGGCATGCGGAGGGAGCTGCCCCTCGAAGGTAGGGGCTTGGCTCAAATCTTCTGGAGCGGTACGAGGAGTGAAGTCTGGAGGCAAACCATAAGGGTAGGCTTGAGGCAAACCAAGTTTATTGCAGGCTGTAGCACCGGTTCCGCTTCCCTAGCTGTATTGGAAGCGGCCGCTGTAGCATTATCTTCTATAGTTTTTTTGAAGTTTTAGCATGGCCTCCGTGATAGAAGCCATCTGATCTTTTTAGGCCGATAGGTCGGCCTTCATCTATTCTTGCACTCCCTCTTCATTATCCATCTTACTTATGGATCGGGTGTTATAGGGGTGCCTTTGTGCTTTTTTAGTTATGGTGAGTTCCCTAAAGAAACAAACAGTGGTGAGCATGCCACCAAAACATGAATATGCTAATGAATGATCAGAGCACTTGGATCTACCTCAAGGCTTTTTTAGACAACGTGATGAGTTTCAGAACTTCTCTTTTTATAAAAAGGAACAAAACTTTTATCTAGCCAAGATCATACAAAAGTGTTACAACAGAACCTAACGGTTTCTAATTATATGGGCCATTAAATCTATCATGTGTTGACAGTAATTGATTAGCTCGTGAATTTCCTCTGGGGCTGAACACACTTCACCGATGGCCTTTGCTTTGGCTAGTAGTTGCGGGAGGTCTTGACTTCCATTTAAGGTCAAGACGAACCTATCCATCCACATGGTCGCTTCTTGATGCAATGCATCAATCACCCTCCCTCTTGCTTCCTTCTCGGCGTACGCTTGTGCGAAGTCCTCTACTAGTTTTTGTTCA
Organism: Glycine soja; assembly: GCF_004193775.1. Classification (NCBI taxonomy): domain Eukaryota; kingdom Viridiplantae; phylum Streptophyta; class Magnoliopsida; order Fabales; family Fabaceae; genus Glycine; species Glycine soja. Next base: position 8,033,236 of record NC_041014.1, on the reverse strand, counting down.
TGGGTCAAAGACTGGTTTAACTCTTCTTTGTATTGCCCTATTATAGCTAGCATGCTTTGCTCCGTGGCTTCTAAGTGTTGGGCCAAACTCCTCTTGGATCTTGAGCAAGCAGCTAACTCCTCATTTAAGACCATGCCATGTACTTGTGACTGGTCTCCTTCCTCTCACTGGAGCTTGAGCTCATTGTTGCTGCCCCACAAAGCTCCTCGGAATTTATCTCGGCCATGCTCTTCCTTGCGAGCCCTCTTGGTTTCTCGTTCGAGAGCTCTTGCGGTAGCCGCATTTTCCGGCACACTCTTTCCAGATGTCTATAGCGACTAACTTGAATTTTTCTTTGGCGAGTCTTGCCTTTCCTAGCTCCGATTTTAGAGCTTGGACTTCTTCATCCTCTTCCGGAGCTTCAAAGTTCTCCTCGTTGGTAATTTTCAACTTGGAGAGCCAATCTAACCCTCGTGTATGAACTCTTATCCATTCATGATAACCACCGATGATGCCATTACGGATGCCCCTAAGTTCTTTATCTTTCCTCAACGGGCTTTCCCACGCCTTGTGGACTCTTTGTACAATCTTGAAACTTTGAGCCGAAATCTCTCACAAGGAAAGGCGAGAGGCTCTCTTCCATCGGTGCTCCCCTCATCGGGTACCCTAACTGTCTTATAGCAAGTGCGGGATTATAGTTAATACAACCCCTCGTCCCTATCAACGGAACATTTGGGTAGTCCCCACATGAGAAGAGAACTCCCTCCTTTCCTTCCTTCCATCGAGGAAACCAGTTGATTGTGCTGCCTCTTATCCCAGCCAAGTTTTGGTCCCAATCTACTCTTCTCTTTTCGACGCGTGAGCGATAACTTTGAAGCGGACACGGGTGCCTTATGTCTTGTTGGAATAGGTGCGAAACCAACCACACACAAAGAGCGGGTAAGCAGCAGACAATCCGTGCGCTGTTCTTCTCGCACCTTCGATCAAATGTATCAAATAAGTACGCCAAGATAGCTACCATGGGCTCTCCTTGCTATGGTGATATGCAAGGAAAGAGGACAACCGCAAAGATTAGCAAAGCTAGTATATCCGCAAACGGGACCCATTCCTCTTGATTCGCCATATCCCTTGCCTTGCCTTCCAAGTATTTCCGCGATAGGCCCACTACGCCATTTCGAGTTTGCTTCATATGATCCAACTCTTTCGCCGAATCTCCGACCACAGCTGCAATCTTGCTCAAGGAGGGAAGAAACCCGGAGAAAAGATACGGTTTTCTTTCCCCAAGAGGGCATCCTAAAATCTCCCCAAATTCTTCAACAGTCAATACTATTTGGAAGTCCTCAAACGTGAAGCATCTCAACGGCTGGTCATAGTATTGGGCAAGGGATACAATGGCTTCCGTAAATACCTCTGCTGTGGTCAAATCTAAAATATTTCCGTACACTTTGCGGAAGGCTTGCCTTTGGAGGGGTCCCATCAACCGTCCCAACTCCTTAAGGCTGGTGACATCTAGGCCCTTAATCTTGACTTGATAGAATCTTTTTCCGTTTTGATTTGTCCCCATCATTTACCTAAAAAGGGGTGAATCAAGGCTCTGATATGATTGATGCAATGCGCATGCATGAAGTGAAAATAAAAACAAGTGGTAATTTACATATACGAGACCGAAAAAGATCCATCTTTTTAATACTACGTTCTAGGCATTGCGGCGCCCCAACGTATGTATTAAAAACTGACGCATTACTCTAGAGAGACAAAATATCACTAGCTATACAGCAAAACTATAATTTATGTGCTATTTGCAGAAGAATGCATGAGAACAAATGGCACAGAGAGTGTTTGCTTCATGCCCCTATTTGGGGACCTATAGGATAATATCTAGGGGTCTCTAATGACTACTCCCAACGATCCATATCTCACATGGCTGTTTTCTAGAGGTATCATCACTCAAGATAATAATATTGTGGCGGTATGAAATACCAGCGACAACACATTATAAAGAGAGAAAGCTCTAGACGAGGTTTCACTATTATTAAGCAAGTCGGAGACCTTGCATGACCATAGATTCACCTCCACTCCTTAGATTCCCATGGACCCGGGTATAGGGCCCCATTTTTTACTCAAACCTGTGGGTGCTTAGAATGCAGTGTAAAAAATGTGGAAAAGACAGCATTTATTTACATTTACATAGTTAAAAAAAAATGCACACACAAAGTTTCACAATTCCACACTTTCCTAAAATAGGCCTAACTCACAAAAACAGTCCCCAGTGGAGTCGCCAACTGCCTCAACCAACCCTTTTGCGGGCGAGCGAGGCGAGGCTCACGGGTGCGTCTTCCAAAGGAGGAAAATGCGTGGAGTCGCCACTAACATTTATTTGTGGAAAATGTCGGAAAAACCGAAGGAAACCGGTCATGAAAAATATTCCAGATTTGGGAGTTGTATTTACGTTTGAGGAAGGTATTAGCACCTCTCACATTTGTCTCAAAGGACAACAACCTTAATTTTAGCATTGTGTGAAATTGTGTACCTAAGCTTTTATTTTTATTTTTTTTTTTGAGGTCGACAAAAGCGGGGCTCTTGCTCCTACGTACCCTTCATCGAAGAGGAAATCAGACCTGCGTAGTTCTTTTTAAAGGGGGAATCAAGTAATTCTTTTTACTTGGAAGGTGGTCATTTTAAGGCGTTGGACCTTAAAATGATCCATTTTACTTGGTGAGAAAAACACAGGTATCGAACCTTAAAATCCTTTTTAGTGATTTTTTGCGGACGAGCTTGACTTTGCGAGTTGATTTTAGCCTTAGTTTCACTTTAGTTATTAGTCAATTCAATTAAGAAAGAGAAATCCCAAAGAGAAACGTCCGATTGATTTTTTTGGTTTATTTTACTAAAAGATATTTTTTGAATATTATATTATTATTTTACCTCTTTTTGGTTTCCAACGTGGTTACGGCATGACCGAACGGTCGGATTTCATTTTAACATTAACAGATATTACAAATCAAATGATCGGTGGAAATTTATTTTATTTTTTGATTAGGCGAGAAAATGACTTAAGTAAATGACTAAAGCATGTCAAAAGGGGGTACTAAAAGTAAATGAAACGAGAATAAAAGTACGCGAAACAAATGGGGACCACCACGGGTACATAGAATGAATTGAAAAGTTTGATTTCGGGAACTTAACGGTTGAAGACCGAAGAACGAAGAAGAACGAATGACAAACGACGAAGAATGGTTGAAAATCTTTGCGAAATCACCCACGGAAACGTTACGAAAATGTTATGGAAGCACCTCGGCTTGGATTTTCTACGCGGAAACAATTTTCCTCAGTAATTTTAAGTGATTACGAAGTACCAGAAGGGCTGAACGCTTTTCTTCTTCACTCCTCCCTCTATATATAGGAAAATAGGGGAGGAGCTTGCCACCCAGCTCGCCCAGGCGAGCCAGGTTGCTTCCTCCAGAAGCAACCACCTTCTGGAGGAACATCCTGGAAGGCCCAAGTGGGCCTGGTTTCTATTTGCACCCCCTTTTTTACTAAATACACCCCCCTTTGCTTCTTTTGGTGATTCATTTTCCGTAATGTTACGAAACTTTACGAATTTCATAACGATACTTGTTTTCTTTCCGTAAGGTTACGGAACCTTACGGATCATGTAATTACTCCTTTTTTAGCTTTTGGAATGTTACGGAAACTCACGGATTGCATAACAATACTTCCTTTTGATTTCCGACATGTTACGGAATTTCACGGATTGCATAACAATGCTTCCTGTTGATTTCCGGCATGTCTCGGAACTTCACGTATTGTGCAACAAAGGGTGCCAAGTAACTCGAAGCGGTCAACCAAAGGTTTCATGCCATCAAACAATAGTCCCCAGACGAAATTAGGGTATGACAAGCTAAGTCTAGTCCAACAAGAGGGATTTGAGGATGAAGCTTAGCTTAAGTTTGTCTAAACCTAGGAGGGTTGTCTAAATTGAGCCTAGTCCAACAAGAAGGATCTGAGGATGAAGCTTGGATTGATTCATTCTAACTAGGGATCGGGGTTTAGTAACTTAGGCTACAACATAGAACACAAAAGCATGATTGATTAGAGAAACATCTTTATATGCATCAGCTGGTCTATTAGAAAGACCCAACATATCTACCTATTGCTGTCAATTTTACTTTCATTTTTTTACTGTTTTTAGCCTAGACTTAGTTTAATCCTGTTTTAAGTCATCAATTATCAATGTTTCTTTCAACAATACCTTATTTCTGAATTTAACCCTGTCTTAGACTAGTTCCCTAATTTCGATACTAGGATTCATCCGTTTTAATTTTAAGTACTTGACGATCCGGTGTGCTTTCCGGCAAACCGAATTTCCCTTGAACATATTTGTATAAAGAAAAAGTGAACCAAAAAGTAACTGCAGGGGAAATCCCAACAAAGTATTTATGGCGCCGTTGCCGGGGAACTAGGTTCATTAGAAGAGTTTAGTTCAGTTTTAAGGCGTTGATTCTTTATTCTTTGATTAATTTCATTTTTTCTTAATTATTTTCTGACTAACTAGTACTAATGACTTCGTTGATTGCTACTCTTGTTAATCCTTTATCTGTAAGGCCAAGTTTCTGCAAGTGATATAGCTCCAGTGTATTTGGAGACCTAATACATTTGTAGGAATAAAGAAGCATTGCATAAAAGAAAAATCTTGCAATACAGGACAACCCAACCAAGTTTCTGAAGGAACTTTACTAGTATTTTTATTTTCTTAACTATTTTGTTTACCTTTTTCCTTCTTGAAAGTCTATCCTTGTAGTGTTAAAAATCTCAGAAGAATTTATTCCATGAAAAAATTGAGAAATGGAAGATCTTTTTAAGAGGTGGACTGAGCATCTTGACAATATACACTCAAGAGTCAACCAAACACCCCTGATAACTTGTGATTTTTGTGGACGAGAGCATACTAATAGTCTTTGTCATCTCTATTTCACAAATAACTCTAGGTGGGGACAGGAGTCAAGTCCTTATGATCAACATGAAGAAAGAGGAACTCCTAATCTTGAAAGTGTGTTTGAAGAATTCATGGCATATAATGCTAGCTCTAATGAAAATCAAAATGTAATGAACAGTCAAGAAATTGATGTGGCAAAGAGCTACTCCATCAATTGATTGTCAAGAAGCAAAGGCAAGGAGAGCAAAAGAGAGAATTAAGTGTTTTTCTCTCTGGGATCACCAACCTCTCTTTTGCAATGAGTTTGCATGCACTTCCAAAATACATGAAGTTCATGGAATTCCTAGCTAAAAGGTGGAACTGTAAGGAGGATGTGTTCTTTGTGACCTTCATGCCACCTTGAAGGCACCTGACTTGTCAAGTTAGTGACGTTAAAAGAGGGCTTACTGGGAGGCAACCCAGCTTCTCTTTCCCTTTTCTACTTTTCATTCTTATCTCTTGCATGTAGTTAGGATATCTTGCTTGTGATTGTGATTAATTTCAGCTTGTTTACTAATGAACAAAGGGTTATAAGCTTGTGTGAAGAGATAGACAGAAAAAGACTCAGAAAAATATTTTTGCAATTGTCTATCTGCTAAGCGCTAACCTTGCACTAAGCGCTCAGTCTTCAAGCGCTAAGCCGAGCTTGCTCGCACTAAGTGCATAGACCCCTGATGGGTTGGCTGAATAGTTCAGCTAAGTGCACATCACTACGCTAAGCCCCACATCTTTGCGGTAATTGAATTTTAACCAGTGGGCTTAGCGTGGATGATGCGCTAAGTGCCACTTCTTCTCGGGAAAATTTTTATTGTAGCAGTGCTAAGCGCGCTGTCCTACGCTAAGCCCCAAATCCATTTTGTAACTTGAGTTTTTATGTTGGGCTTAGCGGGCTAGGAGGCACTAAGTGCCAATCTCTTACGGGTTTTGAATTCTTGGAAGTGCGCTTAGCGTGACTGTTGTGCTAAGCCTTAATTAGTCTCTGAAAGTTAAAGCTTGATATTATGCTAAGCCTCACATCTTAGGCTAAGCGCATATTGTAGAAATATTTTTTGTGTTGCAGAAAGCGCTAAGCACAGCCTGCTGCGCTAAGCCCCAGATGCTTACGGGATTTTACAACTTCTAGTTGGGCTTAGCGCGAGGTTAGGCTAAGCGCTTGGTTTTTAAACTCAAACTTCATGTTGGCACGCTAAGCTCAGTTGTGCGCTAAGTGCACCATACAATTTTCAGTTTTTAAAAATCAAAGGTAGAGGCACTTTGGGTGTTACCTTTGCACCCAAACCTCTACACCTTCCTCACCTTGAGCATTTGTGTATTTTCTGCTTCTTGTGTACTGTTTCTCTGCATCTTCATTGCTTCATCTCAAGAACAATCCAAGTAAGTTAGCATATTTCTATTTTTATTTTTCATTCTTTAAACCTTAGGATAGATGACTTCTTGTTTTCTTAGTTGGTTGTTGTTAGGTTAAGGTTATTAGTTTTAGGGTTAGTCAATGTAGGATTTTAGGTAATCTTGAAGCCCATTAGGGGCAATGTGGCTGAAAGGGGTGAAGACCCCTGTGGTTCTATATGGAAATCGCGATGAACACGCTAACGTGCCTGTGCGCTTAGCCTGTTCATCGCAACTGTCAAATTTTTGGAATTCCAGATGAACACGCTAAGCGGACCATGTCGTGCTAAGCGTGTTCATCCCTGCTAATGAACATAAGTGATAATCCCGCTAAGCGTGTATGTGTGCTAAGCAGGACTAGTGTTCATACATTAAGGTTTTGAGAATCTTTATTCAGTGCTAAGCCTGACCTGTATGGCTAAGCATCACTTTGCTTCTGAAAGTTTTCATTTGAATAAGGCTAAGCGTGTCTAAGCGCTAAGCCCTTGTTGTGTGTTGAGCTAAGCGCCCAACTGCGCTAAGCTCGACTCTTTCACTGTCTTTTAAGTTTTTGTAGTAAGGCTAAGCTCACCCTGTGCGCTAAGCCTGAGTGTTATTCGGTTGAGGCTGAGCTAAGCGCCAGCATGCTGCGCTAATCTCCAACCCTCTTCGGTTTTGAAAATTTTAGACTCAGGCTAAGCTCAGCTATGTGCTAAGCCTATTCTCCAGAAAAAAATGTTTTCTGTGTCTTCGAGCTAAGCGCCAACTTGCTGCGCTTAGTGCCTGAGTAACATTTCATAAGACGCGCTAAGCTCAGCATGCTGCGCTAAGCGCCCAGTCAAAATTTTAGTTTTATTTTTCTGTTTTTGTGAAAATAACTTGTGCTAATCTCTATGTTTGTCTTATATTTTGAAGATGGCATCTAAGAAGAGGAAAACTCCATCTACACCTACCCAGGCTAGATTTGATAGGTCTAGATTCACATCCTAGAGGCTTGGGAGAGATTGATGTGCCATCATTTTCTTCTATTTTCTAAACCCTTTCTGCACCATTTTAATTATTGATTGGTCTTAATTGTCAATTAATTAGGCAGTTTTATAATTTGGGCTCATTTAGCTAATTTGATGTTTTTAATCTAATTTCAGGAATTAATGAAACATTGGGCTTAATCCGGATTTTGGTTGTGGACTTGAAGAGGGCAAATAAAGCAGCGCTTACCTTAGTTAATTTCTAATTAGGAAATTTCGCAATTTTATTTTATGTTGTTCAGTGTTTATTTCGTTTTGGGCCAGAGTATTGTAATAGGGCCCAGTGACTTTGAGTGACTCTTTTTAAATACCTGCCTTGGGATTCGTGAGGGCATTCTATTCTGTTATGCTATTCATTATTCAGAGCTTGGTTTTAGGGTTTTCGTTTTTCTATTTTGACGTTTCTGAGTTCGTAATGCAATTTTACGTTTTCTGCTTCTAAATTACAATTTCGTTCTTGTTTCTTCTTCTACTCTCATTTACGTTTCTGTTCCATTTTACATTTCTGTTTGTTTACGTTTCTGTTCATTTACGTTTCCGTTCATTTACGTTTCTGCTTCATGTTTCAATTGCGTTCTCTGTTTGAATCCATGGAAGGCTAGATTTTCTGGTGTTGTTTCCTTTTGAGGATGAAGCCCAACTCTCTTTGAGGTTTCGTTTGTAATGTGGTTTCCTGGCAGTTTCCCTTCACCAGTTATCCCAATTTCGTGAATATTAATCAGTGCACGCTTCGTGTTCGATTAATTGCCTCTGAGCCTAACTTGCGTTCATGCTTAATGGACGAAGGGCTAACTGGTGTATGTGGTGCCTAATCACGTAATGAAAACCCTAAGTTGATTTTCGCTTAGTAAATTGAAATAAGGTTGGATTAAGTGGTTGACTGTTAGGGACGAATTCTCCATAACCCAGGATAAGAGAGTGGCTTCTGAATCAGAGGAAACAACCCGTTTTTAATATTAGTAGTTTCGTATTCCATTTTATTTGTCTGCTCTTTAATTACCAAACAACCAAACCCCCCCCCCCCCCCCATCGTTACTGTTACTGCAAGTATATTATGAACATTTGGCTTGTCACTGCTCGTTGGGAAACGACCTAGGATCACTTCCTAGTTACTGCATTTTCATGTTTATTTGATTCGGGTACGACCTCGATCAAATTTGGCGCCGTTGCCGGGGAGCAGTGTCCAAAGGTTCATAATAGCTAGCTAGTGCTGTGTGTTTAATCCTTTCGTGTTTTATGTTTAATTGTTAGTATTGTGTTAGTATGTGTGTTAGTGTTGTTTAGTGTCCTGGTATTTTGTTTAATGTGTGTTCTGTTTCAGTTTTCCCATTAAGCGTTTCCCCTGTTTCAGTCTTGTGTGTTTTGCTGTGAAAATTGTGCTTGAAAATAGAGTAGTAGTAGAAATCAGCTTGCGGCAAAAACAGAGTAGTAGTAGAAATCAATTAGAGACGGATTTTAGCGACCACCCATGCTGAATTAATTGGGATTTTTTGTTTTAGTAGCTAGGGTTGTTATTTTTGGCTGAATTTTTTTGTGGTAACTTCTTTTAATCCATATTTTGTGGGAAAAATAGCTAGAGCCTTTAGTTTGGTCAGATTTGAAAGTTCCAAAAAAGTAGCAAATTTTGTGTTTGTCAAAACTTCAAACGGCCATAACTTTTGCTCCGGTTATCAGAATCGCAATTATTATATATGCATTTGGGGTAGAAAAAAATTTCCTACGCCGTGGCAGCCGGTCTCCATCGTCCAAAAAAAGCGATTCTGTCAAAAGTTTTTTATTTTTCAAGTTTTATTCACTTATTTTTCTTAACTTACCATTTTTAGCTTTCATAGTTAGACTTTGAATTTTTGTCTGAAATTTTTTGTGCTATCTTCTCATCATTTTATAAGGTTGCTCACAAAATTTCAAGTCATTTGGATATCATTTGAGGGTAGCTGTAGTTCAAACCTACACCTTTATTTACATGACAAGGCAACTAGTTGTGTGCATGCTGAATGTAGTGTATGACTAGAGGCAATCCATCTGACTTACAACCCTTTGATCCTGAGATAGATAGGACATTTCATAGATTAGTTAGGCATCATTTTACACCTTTTGATCATTCTGAGCATTCCATAACTGGTGAATCTGTGCATTCTGTTATTGGTGATTTTGAACATCTTGATCTTGAGCATTATAATTTTGAGCATTCTGATTCTGAGCATTCTGATTTTGCACATTCTGAGAACATGGCACAACCTCCACCTCGTGAGAGGACTCTAAGGGAAATGGCTGCACCTGATTTCACCTATGAAAGCTTGTGCATCCAATACCCTGATGAGGATGTCCCATATGTTCTTAAAACTGGACTAATTCATTTGCTTCCAAAGTTTCATGGCCTTGCAGGTGAAGACCCGCACAAACATTTGAAAGAATTCCACATTGTCTGCTCCACCATGAAACCCCCAGATGTCCAAGAGGATCACATATTTCTGAAGGCTTTTCCTCATTCATTAGAGGGAGTGGCAAAGGACTGGCTGTATTACCTTGCTCCAAGGTCCATCACGAGCTGGGATGACCTTAAGAGAGTATTCTTAGAAAACATTTTCCCTGCTTCCAGGACCACAGCCATCAGGAAGGATATCTCAGGTATTAGACAACTCAGTGGAGAGAGCCTGTATGAGTACTGGGAGAGATTTAAGAAACTATGTGCCAGTTGCCCCCACCATCAGATTTCAGAACAGCTTCTTCTCCAATATTTTTATGAAGGACTCAGTAATATGGAGAGAAGTATGATAGATGCTGCCAGTGGTGGAGCCCTTGGAGACATGACTCCTGCTGAAGCCAAAAATTTAATTGAGAAGATGGCCTCCAATTCCCAGCAGTTTAGTGCCAGAAATGATGCCATAGTCATTAGAGGAGTGCATGAGGTAGCTACAAACCCATCTGCATCATCTGAAACTAAGAAGCTTGAAGGCAAACTGGATGCGTTGGTCAACTTGGTAACCCAGCTGGCCTTGAATCAGAAATCTGTACCTGTCGCAAGGGTTTGTGGTTTGTGCTCCTCTGCTGACCACCATACAGACCTTTGCCCTTCCATGCAGCAACCTGGAGCAATTGAGCAGCCTGAAGCTTATGCTGCAAATATTTACAATAGACCTCCTCAACCTCAGCAGCAAAATCAACCACAGCAGAACAATTATGACCTTTCCAGCAACAGATACAACCCTGGATGGAGGAATCACCCTAACCTCAGATGGTCTAGCCCTCAGCAACAACAGCAGCCTGCTCCTTCCTTCCAAAATGCTGCTGGCCCAAACAGACCATACATTCCTCCACCAATCCAACAACAGCAACAACCCCAGAAACAGCCAACAGTTGAGGCCCCTCCACAACCTTCCCTCGAAGAACTTGTGAGGCAAATGACTATGCAGAACATGCAGTTTCAGCAAGAGACCAGAGCCTCCATTCAGAGCTTAACCAATCAGATGGGACAATTGGCTACCCAATTGAATCAACAACAGTCCCAGAATTCTGACAAGCTGCCTTCTCAAGCTGTCCAAAATCCCAAAAATGTCAGTGCCATTTTATTGAGGTCGGGAAAGCAATGTCAAGGACCTCAACCCGTAGCACCTTCCTCATCTGCAAATGAACCTGCCAAACTTCACTCTATTCTAGAAAAAGGTGATGACAAAAATTTACCTAACAATTTCTGTGCAGGTGAATCTTCTTCCACAGGTAATTCTGATTTGCAGAAGCAGCACATTCCCCCTCTTCCATTCCCTCCAAGAGCAGTTTCCAACAAAAAAATGGAAGAGGCAGAGAAAGAGATCTTGGAAACGTTTAGAAAGGTAGAGGTAAACATACCTCTGTTGGATGCAATAAAGCAAATTCCAAGATATGCCAAATTCTTGAAGGAGCTGTGCACTAATAAGCGGAAGCTTAAAGGAAGTGAACGGATTAGCATGGGCAGAAATGTCTCCGCATTGATTGGTAAATCTGTTCCTCAAATTCCTGAAAAATGCAAAGATCCAGGTACATTCAGCATACCTTGTATCATAGGGAATAGTAAGTTTGACAATGCCATGCTAGATTTAGGAGCTTCTGTTAGTGTTATGCCTCTGTCTATTTTTAATTCTCTATCTCTAGGTCCCTTGCAGTCAACTGATGTGGTAATTCATTTAGCTAACAGAAGTGTTGCCTATCCTGTTGGTTTCATAGAAGATGTCTTAGTTAGAGTTGGTGAACTGATTTTCCCTGTTGATTTTTATATCTTGAATATGGAAGATGGATTTTCTCAAGGATCAGTTCCCATCATTCTAGGCAGACCCTTTATGAAAACTGCTAGAACTAAGATAGATGTTTATGCAGGCACACTGTCCATGGAGTTTGGTGATATAACTGTTCATTTTAATATTCTGGATGCTATGAAATACCCATCTGAAGATCTTTCTATATTTCGTGCTGAAATAATTGACCATGTTGTTGATGAATACATGATTTATCTTTATTCTAATCTGCATGCCTCTCACTCTTCATGCATTGAGTCTGAAATTGTACTTGATCATATGTCTGAATTTGATGCTGAGAGTGAATCTGAGAGTGATATTGATTGCATGCCTGGTGGTGGTGTTTTACCTCTTGAGATTGATTTTATAGAGTCAGATAGGACTAACCATGTTTCAGGAAGTACACATACCTCTGACTTTCTTTATGAGGTCAAGGCTGAGAAACTATCTCCTTCTACCACTGTCCAGCCGACCACACCAGAATTGAAGCCTCTGCCATCAAATTTAAAATACGCTTACTTGGATGATAGCAAGAGTTTTCCAGTGATTATATCTGCCTCCCTTGCTGATGAGCAAGAGGAGAAGTTGTTGTCAGTTCTCAAGAAGCATAAGAAGGCTATAGGCTGGACCCTGGCGGACATTCCTGGTATTAGCCCATCCACATGTATGCATCGAATAAATTTAGAGGATGGAGCTAAACCAGTAAGACAGCCACAGAGAAGACTCAACCCGGTGATTCTTGATGTAGTGAAGAAGGAGATAACCAAGCTTTTGCAAGCTGGAATCATTTATCCTATCTCCGACAGCCAATGGGTGAGTCCCGTCCAGGTAGTCCCGAAAAAGACTGGCCTCACAGTGATCAGAAATGAGAAGGGGGAGCTGATTCCTACTCGGGTGCAGAATAGTTGGAGAGTCTGCATTGACTATAGGAGGCTGAACCAGGTTACCAAAAAGGACCATTTTCCCCTGCCATTCATTGACCAGATGCTTGAACGCCTGGCAGGTAAATCCCACTACTGTTTCCTTGATAGTTTTTCTGGTTATATGCAAATTACTATTGCTCCTGAGGATCAGGAAAAGACCACATTCACCTGCCCCTTCGGCACTTTTGCTTATAGGAGGATGCCTTTCGGCCTGTGCAATGCCCCTGGTACCTTCCAGCGGTGCATGATTAGTATTTTCAGTGATTTTTTAGAAAATTGCATAGAGGTGTTTATGGATGATTTCACTGTATATGGATCCTCTTTTGATGGTTGTTTGAATAGTTTGGAAAAAGTTTTGAATAGATGCATTGAAACTAACCTTGTTCTAAATTTTGAAAAATGTCATTTTATGGTTGAGCAAGGTATAGTTTTAGGCCACATTATTTCCAATAAGGGCATTGAAGTAGATCCTGCAAAAATTTCTGTTATTTCACAATTGCCTTACCCCTCTTGTGTGCGAGAGGTGCGATCTTTTCTTGGTCATGCAGGATTCTACAGGCGCTTTATAAGGGATTTTAGCAAAGTAGCCCTTCCACTGTCCAACTTGTTGCAAAAGGAGGTGGAGTTTGACTTTAATGACAGATGCAAAGAGGCTTTTGATTGCCTCAAAAGAGCGTTGACTACCACCCCCATCATCCAGGCACCCGATTGGACAGCCCCTTTTGAGCTTATGTGTGATGCATCAAATTATGCATTGGGGGCTGTCCTTGCTCAGAAAATTGATAAATTGCCCAGGGTGATATATTATGCTTCTAGGACTTTAGATGCTGCCCAAGCAAATTATACTACTACTGAGAAAGAGCTTCTAGCCATAGTTTTTGCTCTTGAAAAATTTCGATCTTATTTGCTTGGTACTCGAATTATTGTTTATACTGACCATGCAGCTCTAAAGTACTTGTTGAAGAAGGCTGATTCTAAGCCTAGGTTGATCCGATGGATGCTCTGGCTCCAAGAGTTTGACTTGGAGATTCGTGATAGGAGCGGAGCACAAAATCTAGTTGCTGATCATTTGAGTCGGATCGAACGTGTCTCTGATGCAGATTCACCTACTCGGGATGATTTCCCGGATGATCATTTGTATATATTGTATAGTATTTCTGACTCTCTTTCTACTCCCTGGTTTGCTAACATTGTCAATTATTTAGTTGCCTCTGTTTTTCCTCCCTTAGCATCTAAGGCCCAAAAAGATAAGATTAAAAGTGATGCTAAGCATTTTATTTGGGATGACCCCTACTTGTGGAAATTGTGCAGTGATCAGGTCATTAGACGGTGCATTCCAGATCATGAGACTGACTCAGTCCTGCAGTTCTGTCATTCTTCCGCACCGGGAGGTCATCTGGGTGTTCAAAGGACAGCTCGCAAAGTGCTTGATTGTGGTTTTTATTGGCCCACCATCTTTAAAGATGCGTGGAAGATCTGCAGCACTTGTGAGCAGTGTCAGAGAGCAGGAAATACACTTACATGGCGACAACAAATGCCTCAGCAACCTATGCTATTCTGTGAGGTGTTTGATGTCTGGGGTATAGATTTCATGGGTCCTTTTCTTGTCTCTTTTGGTTATGATTATATTCTCCTTGCAGTTGATTATGTTTCAAAATGGGTGGAAGCCAAGCCCACTAGAACTAATGATGCTAAAGTTGTCGCAGACTTTGTCAGGTCTAATCTGTTTTGCAGGTTTGGAGTACCTAAAGCAATTGTTAGTGATCAAGGAACCCATTTTTGCAATAGGACAATGCATGCCCTGCTTAAAAAGTATGGGGTGGTACACAGAGTATCCACGCCATACCACCCCCAGACTAATGGACAGGCAGAAATTTCTAACAGGGAAATCAAGAGAATTCTAGAGAAGATTGTGCAGCCATGCAGGAAAGATTGGAGTACCAGGCTTGATGATGCTCTCTGGGCACATCGGACTGCCTACAAAGCACCCATAGGAATGTCTCCTTATCGGGTTGTCTTTGGAAAGGCATGTCATCTTCCAGTGGAAATTGAGCACAAAGCATACTGGGCAGTGAAGACTTGCAACTTCTCTATGGATCAAGCTGGCGAGGAAAGGAAGTTGCAACTGAGTGAGTTAGATGAAATCCGCCTAGAAGCCTACGAGAATGCCAAGTTCTACAAAGAAAAGACCAAGAAGTTCCATGATAGCATGATAGTTAAAAAAGACTTCGTGGTTGGGCAAAAAGTGTTATTGTATAATTCTAGGCTTGGACTCATGAGTGGTAAGTTGAGGTCTAAGTGGATTGGTCCTTTTGTTGTTACTAATGTTTTTCCTTATGGTACAGTTGAGATCAAAAGCGACTCCACAAATAAGAGCTTCAAGGTCAACGGACATCAACTTAAGCCATTCCTCACGAACCCTTCTTTAGTGGACGTAGTGGTGGAAGAGACTTCCTTACTCCACCCTACTCTTCCTCCACCATGACTTAGGGAGTTTTTCTTTTCCTATCTCCTTCTTTGCTTTTATTACACTTGTCCGATTCACTTTGATGATTTAATTGTTTTTAATCTTTTAATTGTGCTACATTGAGGACAATGTGCTGTTTAAGTATGGGGGGGAGTGTTCTTTGGTTTTGCTAGTTTTGATGGTTTTGTTAATTTGTTAGTTGTGTTAATTTGTTAATGTTGTTAGTTTCGTCGGGTTTTTAGTTTAATATTTTGGGTCAATTTTGTGTGCACGTACGACTTTGCATGTTTTTCTTTGAATTATAGGATATGTTCAAGAAATGGGTAATTGTTTTGAAAATAAAAGTTCTTGACATTTTGTGACTTGAAATCCTTGATTCTTCTCTACATGTCATGATAGTTTTGAAAGCTCAATTTGAAAGTGATGATTTTACCTTTGTGAGAATTTGAGCCATCCATCATTATAATCATTTGGTGTGTTTTGCCCCATTGATTGCTTGCACAATAACCTTGGCTTGATTCTTGTTGATGCGTCCTAATTCACATGCATATTTGGAAATGATTAAGGCAATTTTGTTCTTATAAGCTTCTAGCCAAATGGACTTACCTTGAATTAATTCCTTTGATAGCCCTTTTGAGCCTTGTTTCCCTTTCCTTGTTTTGAAGCTCACTACAAGCCTTAAGTGAAAAACCATGATATTACCATATCCTTAAGGAATTTTGGAGCTTTGGAATTGTTTGGGGAATAAGTGTGGGGGGTTTTTGTTTCATTGGACAACTTGTTTTGTTGGCTATGCTTCATGATGTATTTTGGGCCATACTTGATGTACATTGTATATTGGTTAAATGTTGGACATGCTGAATGAAATGTTGTTTCTCAAAGGCTAAAGAGTAAAAAAAAAAAAAAAAAAAATCGAAAAAAAAAAATTCGAAAAAAGAAAAAGAAAAGCAATAAAGTTGAGTGAATAAGATCTTAAATGGCACAAGAATGATGAAACTCTTGGTTCTACTCTTCATGTTTAATTTTTATCTTTACTTCTTTTTATTTTCTTATTTTTCTTAAAATGCACTTATTCCCCTTTGCTCCTCTATTCCTTTGGAATTTAGCCACTTATTCCATATTTCTCCATACCTTGTCCTTGGCCCCATTACAACCTTAAAAGACCTTTTGATCCTCATGTGCTTGTGTTTATGGGATGATTGTCAATTTTAGAATCTTGCCAAGTTTATGTGGTTTTTGCTTTCATGGGTGCTTTGAGGGTAAATAGTAGCCTAGACACTTGAGAGATAGAATGTATATCTTGTGAGGCTTTATCACTTTTCATTCTTGAGCTGATTAACTATTTTGCCATGATTGGGTTGCTTGGATGATTTTCATGAATGTCTTGACTTTTTGGATCTCCTTATGTTAGATGTTACCCATTCCTTTCATTCCTGGATGTTCATTGAGAAATATGTGAATGTTTTTGTTTGTCTCCCTCTGATATCCTTGGATTTTGTTCTTTGTTTCATTTTGCCCAGGAGTGCAAAAGGCTAAGTATGGGGGGCTTTGATGTGCCATCATTTTCTTCTATTTTCTAAACCCTTTTTGCACCATTTTAATTATTGATTGGTCTTAATTGTCAATTAATTAGGCAGTTTTATAATTTGGGCTCATTTAGCTAATTTGATGTTTTTAATCTAATTTCAGGAATTAATGAAACATTGGGCTTAATCCGGATTTTGGTTGTGGACTTGAAGAGGGCAAATAAAGCAGCGCTTACCTTAGTTAATTTCTAATTAGGAAATTTCGCAATTTTATTTTATGTTGTTCAGTGTTTATTTCGTTTTGGGCCAGAGTATTGTAATAGGGCCCAGTGACTTTGAGTGACTCTTTTTAAATACCTGCCTTGGGATTCGTGAGGGCATTCTATTCTGTTATGCTATTCATTATTCAGAGCTTGGTTTTAGGGTTTTCGTTTTTCTATTTTGACGTTTCTGAGTTCGTAATGCAATTTTACGTTTTCTGCTTCTAAATTACAATTTCGTTCTTGTTTCTTCTTCTACTCTCATTTACGTTTCTGTTCCATTTTACATTTCTGTTTGTTTACGTTTCTGTTCATTTACGTTTCCGTTCATTTACGTTTTTGCTTCATGTTTCAATTGCGTTCTCTGTTTGAATCCATGGAAGGCTAGATTTTCTGGTGTTGTTTCCTTTTGAGGACGAAGCCCAACTCTCTTTGAGGTTTCGTTTGTAATGTGGTTTCCTGGCAGTTTTCCCTTCACCAGTTATCCCAATTTCGTGAATATTAATCAGTGCACGCTTCGTGTTCGATTAATTGCCTCTGAGCCTAACTTGTGTTCATGCTTAATGGACGAAGGGCTAACTGGTGTATGTGGTGCCTAATCACGTAATGAAAACCCTAAGTTGATTTTCGCTTAGTAAATTGAAATAGGGTTGGATTAAGTGGTTGACTGACATTTTCATGTTTATTTGATTCGGGTACGACCTAGGATCACTTCCTAGTTACTGCATTTTCATGTTTATTTGATTCGGGTACGACCTAGGATCACTGACATTGTGGTGCCTCGGAAGCTATTATCGGAGAGAAATGTGATAGTCTATTACACAGAGTTTGACGAGTTCAAGTAGGAACTCGAGAGACGCCATTGAGATGAGAAGCTGACTGATTTTTTTGACAGTAGCATAGACATTGCTATTGCAAAGGAGTTTTATGCGAAACTTTATGACCTCGAGGATAAATCACCTAAGCAAGTGAGGGTGAGAGGTCACTTAGTGAAGTTTGATGAAGATACTCTTAATACATTTCTGAAGACCCCAATAATTTTGGAGGAGGGGGAGAACTTGTGAACATATTCCAGATTTGCACTCCTGAGGCCTGATCCTCAGGAGTTGGCTGCTAAGCTTTGTATCCCTGGGAGGGGATTCGAGCTTAATGCTGATGGGCAGCCATTGAAGATTCTGAGGAAGAACATGACCACTCTAGCTTATACATGGAGCATTCTTTCCTTTTCTAACCTCATTCCTACTTCCCACACATCTGATGTGACCTTGGACAGAGCCAAGTTGATTTATGGTATAATTATGAAGATGGATATGAATTTGGGGTACCTCGTCTCCCACCAAATCTCTTTGATTACATACCATGACACATCCAGACTTGGTTTCCCTGCCTTGATCACAGCTCTATGCAAGGCCAGAGGAGTCCAGTCCGATTCTAGATCCTTGGAGAACTTGAGCCTTGCCATTAACTTAGCATATATTAAGAAGAACTGTTGGAATCTTGATGATCCAACAATGACATTTAGAGGGCCAAGGAAGGCCAGGGGTAAGAGATCAGAGGCCCTTACCACTTCAGCACCACCAAAGACACCGGCTTCTTCTTCTTCCACAGCTCCAGTACCTTCCTCAACTCCAATTATTACTCCTACATCCACACAGATACCACTTCCAGCTCCTATATCTGTAGGACCATCAGATTTTATATTTACACCACAGATCTTGCACTCTATGCTCTAGAGCATCCACAGGGGGCAGTCCAACATCATGCAGAGCCTTCAGAGCTTGGGCTTGCCATCCATTATGAGCATGGATGAATTTTATGCACAGGTGGCCTGGCTAGGAGCCCAACCTTCTCCTTATGGAGAGGGTGGTGATGGAAGCTTGCTTGTAGAGCTTCTATGGAGGCTGGATCTCTGAGCTTCAATGAGGTTTTTCAATGGTGATTTTCCACCATGGAGATGCAACGAAAGACAAAGGAGAAGAGGTGAGAGAAGGCACCGTCCACAAGGGAATAAGCCATGGAAGAAGGAGCTTCACCACCAAGAATGTGACTTGGAGAGGATGCTTCAATGGAGGAAAAGAAAGAGAGAAAGGAGGAGCATGAAATTGAAGGAATAAAAGAGGGAGAGAAGTGAAACTTTGAAGTGTGTCTCATAAGACTTTCATTCATCAAAGTTACAACAAGTGTTACACATGCTTCTATTTATAGACTAGGCAGTTTCCTTGATAAGCTTCTTTGAGAGAACTTCCTTGAGAAGCTAGAGCTTAACTACACACACCCCTCTAATAACTAAGCTCACCTCCTTGAGAAGCTTCTTTGAGAAGATTCCTAAAAAAGCTAGAGCTTAGCTACACACACCCCCTATAATAGCTAAGTTCACCCCCATGCCAAAATACATAAAAATATAAAAAAAGTCCCTACTACAAAGACTACTCAAAATGCTCTGAAATACAAGGCTAAAACCCTATACTACTAGAATGGCCAAAATACAAGGCCTAAAGAAGGAAAAACCTATTCTAATATTTACAAAGAAGAGAGGACCCAACCTTGGCCCATGGGCTCAGAAATCTACCCGAGGGTTCATGAGAACCCCAAGGCCTTCTTTAGCAGCTCTAACCTAATCCTTTTGGAATGTTCTATCCAATACCCTTGGGGGGTAGGATTGCATCATCCCCTCCACCTTAGAAAGGATTTGACCTCAAATCCTGAGGTTCTTCATACTTTGGGGTCCTTCCCTCGACACCTATAAAAAGATAAAGAAAACATATTGATTAGTGGTGTTGGGTATGTTAGAGTAGGGTAATGTCTGAAAACCCCTTTCATGGACATCTTCCCATGAGGGAACATTGTTCCTCACCAACTCAATGAGTGGTGCTACAAGTATAGAAAAATATGGGACATACCTTTTGTTAAAGTTTGTTAAGTCATGGAAACCCCAGATTTCCCTTATACTTGGTGGAGTGGGCCAATCAGGAATGACCTTTATTCTCTTAGGGTCCGTGGGAACCCCTTGATCACTATATAAAAAATTAAGGAAAGTAATGCAATAAAGTGTACCTTTTTCTGTATTTTCATGTTAATTATTCCTACAAAAAATATGACAAACCTAAGGTGTCACATATGAGCACCTAAGTTTGTATTAAAACCAAAAATAAGAACAAACATACCTAATGAGTCCCTATGTACATGAATCATAAAGATGTTGGGTGCATGACTGATTTTACAAAAGAGGTTCAAAGGCACATTACTTGTGCCTTTGAATGTTGAAATTCAAATTCAAATGTGAAGAGTCACATCCTTTCACATAAAAGCTTTGTGTAATCGATTACACTGATTTGGTAATCGATTACCAGTGATTGGTTCAGAATAAATCAAAAGATGTAACTCTTCAAATGGTTTTTGACTTTTTCAAATTGGTTTTAAGTTTTTCTAAAAGTCATAACTCTTCTAAATGGTCCTCTTGACCAGACATGAAGAGTCTATAAAAGCAAGGCTTTGTTTTGCATTTTATATCAATCCAATCAATCAAATACAATCCTTTACAAGCCTTGAATCTCTATGAACTTCTTCTTCTTCTTTGTGCCAAAAAGCTTTCCAAAGTTTTATGGTTTTCTAAACCTTGAAAACTTGTGCTATTCATTGTTTTCATCTCTTCTCCCTTTGCCAAAAAGAATTTGCCATGGACTAACCGCCTGAATTCTTTTTGTGTCTCGCTTCTCCCTTTTCCAAAAGAACAAAGGACTAACCGCCTGAATTCTTTTGTGTCTTCCTTCTCCCTTGTCAAAGAATTCAAAACAACATAGTCTGAGAATTCTTTTGATTCTTCCCTTTCCCTTATACAAAAGTTTTCAAAGGACTAACCGCCTGAGAATTCTTTTGTATCCCCATTCACAAAGTATCAAAGGTTTAACCGCCTGAGATCTTTGTCTTAACACATTGGAGGGTACATCCTTTGTGGTACAAGTAGAGGGTACATCTACTTGGGTTGTTGACTGAGAACAAGAGAGGGTATCTCTCTTGTGGATCAGTTCTAGTGGAGGGTACATCCACTAGGTTCAAAGAGAACAAGGGAGGGTACATCCCTTGTGGATCTTTGCTTGTAAAAGGATTTTTACAAGGTTGAAAAGAAATCTCAAGGACCGTAGGTTGCTTGGGGACTGGATGTAGGCACGGGTTGTTGACGAACCAGTATAAAAACTCTTGTGTGTTTGTCTCCTTCTTCCCTACTCTTTTACTTTCCATTGTGCATTTTAATTTCTGCTTTTATTTTTGGTTAAGTTTCTCTTCTACTCCTTATTCTCTTAACAACATAAGTAAAATCCTTAGAAGAGGAAATTTTTAATTAGTAAAGGTTTAGGAATAATTAATTCAACCCCCCTTCTTAATCATTCTGAGGCCACTTGATCCAACAAGTGGTATCAGAGCAGGTTTCTTGTAGAAAGTTTAACCACTTCAAGATTCATGGCCTCTTTAGATTCTGTCTTTCAAAAGTATTTTCAGGAACAAGTTATTCGAAGATCATGATGAAGACCAAGTCAACTTGTGTCTCATGACAAAATCTGATGAGAATAACAAAGAAGATTCTGTAAGGAAGAAGTGGTACATAGACAGTGGATGTTCCAAGCACATGACGGGTGATGTATCCAAATTCACAACTATTTCCCCCAAGAAAAGTGGACACGTTACATATGGCGACAACAACAAAGGCAAAATTATTGGAGTCGATAAAATAGGTACGAGTTCTTCTACTCCTGTTGAAAATGTGTTGCTTGTAGAAGGTTTGAAGTATAGCTTATTAAGTGTTAGTCAATCATGTGATAGAGGATATAAAGTATCTTTTGATTCTGAAAAATGTGTTATTAAGCATGAACATGACAAAGATATTGAACATATAGGTTTTAGAGAAAATAATGTTTACATGATTGATTTAAAACAAAAATCTGAAAATGATAGATGCTTTTTAAGTAAAGATTGTGATCCATGGTTATGGCATAAGAGAATTGCTCATATTAACATGGATCATCTAAATAGATTAATTTCAAAAGATCTAGTCATTGGTTTACCTAAATTAAAATTTGAAAAAGATAAGTTATGTGATGCATGCCAAAAAGGTAAACAAACAAAAGTATCTTTTAAATCTAAAAATATTGTTTCCACCACTCAACCATTGCAATTATTACACATGGATTTGTTTGGACCATCTAGGGTCATGAGTTTTGGTGGAAGTTACTATGCATTAGTAACTGTTGATGACTATTCTAGGTATACTTGGACTTTATTTCTTACGCATAAAAATGATGCATTTCATGCATTTAGAAGACTTGCCAAAGTCAATCAAAACAAAAAGAATCTCAAAATTATCTCCATCAGAAGTGATCATGGAGGTGAATTTGAAAACAATGATTTTGAAATGTTTTGTGATGAATATGGCATAGAACACAATTTTTCTGCACCTAGGACACCCCAACAAAATGGAGTAGTAGAAAGAAAAAATAGAGCCCTAGAAGAAATTGCTAGAACTCTTTTAAATGACACACCTCTTCCAAAATACTTTTGGGCAGAAGCGATTAACATCGCATGTTATATTATGAACAGAGCCTTAATCAGACCCATTCTTAATAAAACCCCATATGAACTTTTCAACAATAGAAAACCAAACATTGCACATTTACATGTTTTTGGATGTAAATGTTTTGTGCTAAACAATGGTAAAGAAAGCCTAGGAAAGTTTGATGCCAAGGCAGATGAGGGTATCTTCCTTGGGTATTCCTTACATAGTAAAGCATTTAGAATATACAACAAAAGAACCATGACAATTGAGGAATCAATACATTTTACTTTTGATGAAACTAATATTACCTCCCCGAGAAAGGAGTTTGTTGATGATATTGCAGATACTTTGGAAGATACTCAAAATGAAGAAAGAAATCTGAAAAGAAAGAGAGATGATGAAGTCAAGGATGATCAAGATGACACAACACAAGAAAATGATAATCTTCCCAAAGAATGGAAAACTTCAAGAAATCATCCTCTTGACAACATCATCAGTGATATCTCAAAAGGGGTAACAACTAGACACTCTCTTAAAGATTTATGCAATAATATGGCATTTGTTTCATTAATAGAACCTAAAAACTTTAAAGAAGCTATTATAGATGACCATTGGATAGTAGCTATGCAAGAAAAATTAAATCAATTTGAAAGAAATGATGTATGGGAATTAGTAGAAAAACCTTCAAATTATCCAATCATAGGAACTAAGTGGGTATTTAGAAATAAATTGGATGAAAATGGTATAGTAATTAGGAATAAAGCTAGACTTGTAGCAAAAGGATATAACCAAGAAGAAGGTATAGACTATGAAGAAACTTTTGCACCTGTAGCTAGATTAGAAGCCATTAGGATGTTATTAGCATATGCATCTGTTATGAATTTTAAATTATATCAAATGGATGTCAAGAGTGCTTTCTTAAATGGTCTAATTCAGGAGGAGGTATATGTGGAACAACCTCCGGGGTTTAAAGACTCACAAAAGCTAGACCATGTCTATAGATTAAAGAAGACACTTTATGGTTTAAAACAAGCACCTAGGGCTTGGTATGAAAGGTTAAGTAAATTCCTATTAGAGAAGAATTTTACTAGAGGGAAATTAGATACCACCTTATTCATAATAAAAGAAAGATAATGATATCCTGTTGGTACAAATTTATGTTGAAGATATAATTTTTGGATCTACTAATGAATCTTTGTGCAAGGAGTTTTCTATTGATATGCAAAGTGAGTTTGAGATGTCCATGATGGGTGAGTTAAATTATTTTCTTGGACTACAAATCAAACAAACAAATGATGGGATCTTTGTCAATCAAGCAAAGTATTGCAAAGAACTCATTAAGAGATTTGGAATGGAAAACTCAAAACACTTGGCTACTCCTATGAATACAAGTTGTTATCTTGACAAAGATGAATCCGATCAACCGGTTGATCTAAAGAAATACAGAGGTATGATTGGATCTCTACTTTATTTATCTGCAAGTAGGCCAAATATTATGTTTAGTGTATGCATGTGTGCAAGATTTCAATCAGATCCAAAGTTTTCACATTTAATGGCAGTAAAAAGAATCATAAGATATCTATTAGGAACAATTAGTTTAGGATTATGGTACCCTAAGAATTCTTTATGCAACCTAGTAGGATACTCAGATTTAGATTTTGCTGGATCAAAAACAGATAGGAAAAGTACTAGTGGTACATGTCAATTCATAGGGTCTGCACTTGTTTCTTGGAATAGCAAGAAACAAAATTATGTAGCTTTATCCAGAGCAGAAGCAGAATATATTTCTGCTGGTAGTTGTTGTGCACAAATTCTGTGGATGAAGCAACAACTATCTGACTATGGAATAGTATTAGATCACATTCCCATAAAATGTGATAACACAAGTGCCATAAACATATGTTGGAAGCCTAACCCCATTACAAGCTTAGAAAGTCCTTCAGATTCATTTTGTGTGTTCATTACTGTATAACATGAGATGAAATGCAAAGGTTGGGACTTGTGTTAGTTGTTTATGATGGAATGATCCTAAACACTTGAGCTTGAGTGAAACAATGACTGTGAGGTTGTGGTTGATGATCCTTCATTGATTTCTGCCATTCTTACTAGCATATTTCAGTTGTGACTCTAATGTGCATGTTCCTAACTTTGAAAAGCTGCATGTTTGTTTCTCTATGAAACAAACACCATTTTGAGTGATCATTGTAGGTTGTCACTTGAGGACAAGTGAACTATTCTTTCTTTGCTTGAGGACAAGCAAAACTGTAAATATGGGGAAGTATGTTAGTCGTTTTATACGACTAACTTTTGTATAGAAAACATTTTCCAAAACTTGTATAGTTCCCCAATCTATGGTTATTTTGTAGTGATTTTGTAAATAAATCTTGTTTTATTGTTAAAGCTATCTCTAGAATATATCCATTGAATTTAATGATGAAAAATGTGCAATTTCAGGTGAAAAAGAGGCTAAGTCATGAAGTGCTAAAAGTGACAGTTGAGCTTAGCTCATCAGTGGGCTAAGCGCGCATCCACCGATAAGTGCAGCTTCAGTGCACTAAGCGCAACAGTTGTCTTCAGCCAGGCTCAGCGCACGACTGGCGCTAAGCTCAAATCCACTTACTCGCGCTAAGCATGAGGGTGGCGCTAAATGCAACGTTGCGAATTCAATGCCTATTTAAAGCCTGTTTTGTGCAGAATTAGGGTACAATGCCCAGGGCACAGAATTCCATAGCACACCACAGTGCCTATTTCAGTGCTTAAATTTTGAATGCTCATGGTCTGATCAACCATTTGTGTGCCTAGTTAGGTGATTTTAACATTGAGAAATGTATTGTTCCCTTAGAACTTGAATGAAGTAGAATTGAAAGTTTGTCTTACAAGAGGGATCTACGGATTAAGTTTTGGTTTTAAGTATGTTGTTACAATAATGTTGTTTGGTCTAAGTCTAGTCCAACAAGAGGGATCTAAGGACAAAGCTTAGGCTAAATTAATCTAAACTTTCGTAAGCTATTTAAGCTAAGTCTAGTCCAACAAGAGAGATCTGAGGATGGAGCTTAGTTTAAGTTAGTCTAAACCTAGGAGGGCTGTCTAAATTGAGCCTAGTCCAACAAGAGGGATCTGAGGATGAAGCTTGGATTGATTCAGTCTAACTAGGGATCGAGGTTTAGTAACTTAGGCTACAACATAGAACACAAAAGCATGATTGATTAAAGAAACATCTTTATATGCATCAGCTGGTCTGTTAGAAAGACCCAACATCTCTACCTACTGCTGTCAATTTTACTTACTTGCATTTTTAACTTTTTTTAGCCTAGACTTAGTTTAATCCTGTATTAAACCATCAATTATCAATGTTTCTTTCAACAATGCCTTATTTCTAAATTTAACCTTGTCTTAGACTAGTTCCCTAAGTTCGATACTCGGATTCTTCCGTTTTAATTTTAAATACTTGACAATCCGGTGCGCTTTCTGGCATACCGGATTTCCCTTGAACATATTTGTATAAATAAAAAGTGGACCAAAAAGTAACTGCAGGGGAAATCCCAACAGTTATAGGTAGAGGGTATCCATGATGCCATCTTGAAAAGGGTGTCAGTGAAAGACATCATGGTGGGTGTTAAGTGATCTGAGTCGGGAGGGGATTGGAGGTTGCTCATGGTGGTTATAGGAGGAATGTTGAGTGTGACTTTCCTTGGTATGTGTCTCGGCATGGGTGGGTGGTGGAGACGGGGAGCGAGGTGGAGATGGTGGTGGTCGGGGTGGCGAAAGTGGGTGCTAGTAAAAAAACTTATTATAGTAACCAAAGTCTCATCAATATATATATCATCACCACTGATTGAGAACTAGTGAATCTTTTTTTTTTACAAACAAATACTTGTTGTTCTAGTGAATCCTTTCTATTTTTGGGTTTTACATGGATGATCATAAAAATCTAATGCTTGCTTATGTATTGTAGTGACACAACTTATTTGCATATTTGAATTTGAAATTTGGAATGAGACACTTTTCTTTTATTTTTTGTTTTTTGGTCAACAAATGAGATCCTTTCTACCATATGAAATGTAAAGAATGCCTCTACTAGGCTCTTTTTTCCATTGGAAAATTTTGTAAGAACTGGGATTGGGCAAAAAATCAATAAGCCTAAGCCATTTGAACCAAGAGAGCAAAATAAACCGTAAAAAACCATAAGATTGCAACTTCAGTTTGTAGCTGCATATCCATTTGGTATATTGATAATTGTGTTTGATCGAATATATATTTGGAAATTAGGTGATAAAGTACTTTTAAGGTAAAAGTATTTTTTGTGAAAGAATCAAGACTTTTGTTTTAATTTTGAGGAATAATTATGTTTTTAGTCCTCCATCTTTTCAACATTTTTGGTTTTAGTCCTTAAACTTTTTGGAGACTAGTCAACATCCCCAAACTTGTATTTCGTCCATTGTTCTTCCCAACATCTGGAAAACATTTAAGAATGATATAATTGATTATATTTTTTATATAATTGATTAAAGTGTTCTTGATCACTTTTGGGATTACTTTTAAGAACGAAGTAATCGATTATGATCACCTGATAATCAATTAAAGTAGAGACTCATGAAACACCTGTAATCGATTACGATCAACTTTGTAATCGATTAAAACAGAGAGTCTTATGCACTAAAGAAGTTTCTAACTTTAGAAATAATCTTCTTACTTCTACATGGTGATGCATGATGTACACATGAAAAAAGAGAGACTAAGATGCAGCAATCAATACAAAATTCCCTCAAAGATTTGGGCATGTAAAAAAGACAAAACTTCTTCAAGCTCTTTCATGTTGCTCCCCCTATCTCTAACAATCTCTCCTTTTTGGCTTTGGTGATACCAAACTTGAATTTCAAATTGAGTGCATTTGGAGAGTCTTGAGAGTAGAGACTTTTTTAGAAAACCTGAAAGTTTCTGAATACTAAGAGATGTGTCAATTCATATCACCATCATCATTAGGTAGATTTGTATATGAATGTATGTATGCAATGCAATACTTCTTCCTAATGCAATGCTAATGCAATGTTTCTCCCTCTTTTGGCATAACAAGGCCAAAAATTCACAGCTATCCATAGAGTAAAAAACAAACAAACATATGATGTGAGAAGGGAAAAAAATCATAGCATTTCATTCACAAAAACAAAACAATACAACTGATGTAGCTCCATGTAGAGCTTTTAGGCCTTGGATCTTCTTCATCAATGGCAGGAATGGAGAAGGAGGAAATATGTTTGGAGATGCCACTTCAAGGAGAAGATGAGTTAAGAACAAGCTCACCACCATAGGAAGCCATGGATAAGAGCTTGAAGGTAAGATAAGATGAGTGGAGGGAGAGGAAGAGAGGGAGGCACGGAATTTATGCCTCAAATGAGGTCTAAACTTTGAAGTCTAATTTCTTAAATGATAAAGTTGAAAAAATGCATACACAAGACCATTATTTATAGCCTAAGTGTCATATAAAATTGGAGAGAAATTTGAATTTCACTTGAATTTGAATTTGAATATGTGGAGCCCAAATTTCACTAATTATGATTAGTGAATTTTAGCTCTGGTTCAGCCCACTAATCCGAGATCAAGTCCAAGATTCTCCACTAAGTGTACTTAGGTGTCATGAGGCATGTAAAGCATGAAGGACATGACATAAAGTGTGACAATATGATGTGGCAATGGGGTGTAGCAAGCAAATCCTCATTTTCCCCTTAGGCTGGTCTAAAATTTAATTGGATTTGGATTCTCCCAGTTCAATTAAATTTATCTCCTAACACACACATCAAATAGTGCACTTAATGCATGTGAAATTACAAAACTACCCCTAATATGAAAACTAGTCTAAATGCCCTGAAATGCAAGGGCTTAAAAATTCTACATTACTAGGGTACCCTTCCTACACTATGTAGCCCTAAATACAAGGCCCAAAAAAAATGAAACCCTAATCTAATATGTACAAAGATAAGTGGGCTTATAATTAGCCCATGGGCCCAAAATCTACCTTAAGGCTCATGAGAACCCTAAGGCCTTCTCCTACATCTCTGGCCCAATCTTCTTGGAGTCTTCTATCCAATTCCCTTAGGGGGTAGGATTGCCTCAACAACAAATCATTATACCATTGTAATAGACTACAACTATTTAACAAAAAAGGACAGAGACAAAAACAAAATTGAGCATAATCAGAAATGACAATCAAACAACTGAACTAAGCACTTAAACACAACTAAGCTTCATCCTCATACAGGTTAAGGAGGTTGCTAAGGGTCAACCTAGTTTCAATGTTTCCCAGTCGGGTACATATATTTTCCAATGAACTATGAACCTTAGCTGAGTGCTCTTGATGGAGGTGAAGCATAGTGTTCATCTTCTGAATCATGAATAACTTAAAAAAGTCCATTGATGTGAAGGCTCTTGTAGAGCTTCAGCTTTAGTTTCTTCTTCCATTTGTTCAATGTTTCCAACTGTTGGCTCTCCAACTATTATGCATTCATGATCAACAAACCTCATTCCAAGCTTTTGGAGATGCCTTTCGATAATCTCACTGGATGCTTGGTAAGGTTCACAATCTCATTAGACAAATCAACATTGAAGTAGTCAATGAATCTTGAGGCAAGTACAACATAAGGAAATTCATAATCTACCAAACGATGACTCTTCAGCATAATGTCTTCAATCAGTAGTACCTAGTTCATCTTGATACTTGATTTCAGACCATAAACAACTTGCAGATCATCACTCATTACTTAAGCATGATTACTTGACCTCAGAGTGAGAATATAGGTAATGAGATAAACTAACATTTTGTCCTCTACAATCAGTCCACCAACTCTTAAGCGATTTCTCAAGTTCCTAGAAGGGTCAAGAAGCATTCCTCTATAGGTCTACATCTTGTTGTACCCATCAGTCGTTTCATAGAACTTGTGGACTCCACCCATATCCAGACCAGCTACTTCCTTCCATACAATAGCATCAATGACTATTTCTACTCCATTTATTGTAGAAGAGAGGTTACCTTCAAGGTCAACAAGTGCATAGCTGTAGAAAACCTTGACTAGCTGTGGATGAAAGGCTCCTTTCATTTCCACCAACTTTGACAATCTTGTGCTTCGAGTAGATTGGGAAAGTTGAAGCCTTACCGAGAGAACCATTACAAGTTCAAATACTTGGTGATCCTTACATTTTTTACAACATAAATCATCTTGTAGTCATTCTTCTTGCTTTCATCTGTGAACCATGTGTCCAAGTAGTTGAGAGAAGCTTGTGAACATCTGCCTTGCTTCCTCTTGGAAGTTTTTGCTTTCTTTAGCTCTTTGAACTGAGTTGTCCTGGTTGGCTGAGGTGGGTGGCAGGAGTAATTGCAGTAAATGGTGGTTGATAAGGTGAAGACGAAGAGATGTAAAAGATTACACACAAAAAACACACAAGTAATCGATTAAAATGACATTGCAATCAATTAAAATGGCCCTCAGTTTCACTCAAAACCAAAAGCTGATATAACTAATCATTTAAAACACAAATGTAATCAATTAAATATGCCAAAACAAACTCCCCCTAAGGCCTTTGTAATCAATTAAAATGTAAGGTAATCGATTAAAATAGAACACAAAGCCAAAAGAAGCCATAACCCATAACATGTAATCGATTAAGATGAAGCAGTAATAGACTATACCAAAACAAAATTCCAAAACAAAGCTTTAAGCCCAACATATAATCGATTAAAATGATGCAGTAATCAATTAAAACAACAAATCTTGAACCATAACACCACAAACACATAAATTGTAATCGATTAAACCATGAGGTAATCGACTAAAATGGAATATTTCAAAAATTGATAAATGTCATACCCTAATTTCATCCGGGGACCATTGTTTGGTGGCATGAAACCTTCGCTTGACCACCTCGAGGTACTTAACACCCATCGTTAGGCAATCCGTGAAGTTCCACAAACATGCTGGAAGTCGAAAGGAAGTATTGTTGCACAATCCGTGAAGTTCCGCAACATTCCAGAAGTCAAAAAGGGCATTGTGGTGTGATCCGTAAAGTTTCGCGACATTCCGGAAAGAAAATAGGTGTCGTTACGTAATCCGTAAAGTTCCGTAATGTTTCGGAAAAAGGAATCAGCAGAAAAGGCAAAAGGAGGTGTATTTAGTAAAAAGGGTGTGCAAATAGCAACCAGGCCCAATTGGGCTTTCCAGGGGGTTCAACAGAAGGCGGTGCCTTCTGGTGGAAGCAACCCAGCTTGCCTGGGCGAGCTGGGCGGCAACTACTTCCCTCTTTTTCCCTATAAATAGGGGAAAGAGGGCAGATTAATTTTGTTCAGCCTTTCTGGTATTTAGGATTCTCTCGAAATTAGTGAGCAAAATTGTTACCGTGGAAAAAATCCAAGCCGAGCCTCTTCTGTAACGCTTCCGAGACGTTTCCGTGAGCGATTTCGTGAAGATTCTTCACCGTTCTTCATCGTTCTTCGTTCGTTCTTCGATCTTCAACCGGTAAGTTCTTGAAATCCAATCTTTTAACTCATTCTATGTACCCTTAATGGTCTCCACTTGTTTCGCGTGCTTTTATTTTTATTTCGTTTATTTTTCGTACCCCTTTTGACATGCTTTAACCATTTATTTAATCCGTTTTCTCGCCTAATAAACAATAAAATGAATTTCCACCGATCATTTGAGGTGTAATATCGTTTAATCTCTGTTAAAATAAAATCCAACCGATCATTCATGCCGTAACCACGTTTTTAGTCCAAAAAAGTCAAAATAACAATAAAATAATCAAAATATCTTTCGATAAAATAATCAAAAAAATCAATTGGACGTTTTTTCTTTGGATGTTTCCTTGAATGAATTGACTAATAACCAAAGTGAAACCAAGGCTAAAATCAACTCACAAATCAAGCTTTCTCCACAAATCACTTAAAAATCGTTTTAAGGTCCAACGCCTTAAATGGTCCTCTTTGCTTTTTATTGGTTGACGTGGACCTTCGAAAGCATAAAATCAACATGTAACTTTGTTGCTACTTTCAAAAAAACCAAGAGATCGTTAATGGTCCAACACCTTAATGTTTCTCTCATTTCAAAAGAATCAAAAGATCGTTTAAATGGTCCAATGCCTTAAACGACTTTTGTTCGGTCAAAATATATCTTGCAAAAAAGATAAAAACAACTTAACCAATATTCAATTCTCAAAGAACTACGTAGGTCTGATTTCCTTATCGCAATTGAGGAATACGTAGGAGCAAGGGAAACGCCCTTGTCGACCACAAAAAAATAAAAAAATACAAAAGGCGTAAAAAGACATAAAAATGTAAGAAATGGAAAATAAAACAAATTAAAGTCATATTTGCACACTTGATTAAAGGTTGTCGTCCCTTGTGACAGATGCATGGGGTGCTAATACCTTCCCCGTGCGTAAATACAACTCCCGAACCTTTCACACTTAAAGTTCGTAGACCATACCTTTTTCGATTTTTCCGACGTTTTCCTCAAATAAACGTTGGTGGCAACTCCGTGCATTTTCCTTTCTTGGAAGACACACCCATGAGCCCCGCGTCGCCCTCCCACCGAAGGGTAGGTTGCGACAGTTGACGACTCCACTGGGGACTGTTTTATGAGAGTTAGGACTTCTAATCTCGTGCAATATCATGACTTCCTCATTTTTGGTTTCCTTTTCTTTCTCTTACGTACTTGTATATAACTCTTTGATGCTTTTAGTGTGTTTTTGAAATGTATGCATGAGATAGATATTTATTCATTTGATGCACACAAACACCAACACTATTTGTACACACGATGAGTTGAAAAGGGGCCCTATACCCGGGTCCATGGGAACATAAGGAGTGGAGGTGAATCTGTGGTCATGCTGGGTCTCCGACTTGCTTGATGACAGTGAACCCTCATCTAGAGTTTTTCTCTTTGATAACATATTTTTGCTGGTAGTCCCTACTGCCACAATATGTTTTTTCGAAGGGGATGATACCTCTAGAAACCATCAAGAGAGATATGACCACCTTGGGAATTATCACTAAAAGCCTTTTAGTTCCTCCCATTTAGGTTCCAAAAATGGGGGCATGAAGTGAACACGCTGTGTGCCTTTAAAACACTGCCATGCATATAACCTAGATGTCATGTACCCATTTGCTGTATGATTATTTGAGGATATTGCCATGCTGTGTACATCCCCCTGTTGCGCTTTTGCACATCTGCCTCCTGTTGTCATGCAAGCGTTGTATATTGGTCTCGTCTTTTGTCACGGGAAGCCGGAAGGTCCATATCATCTTCTTAACTGCACACATGGGGCACTGCGCCCCCGAATGCGCAAGTAAAAAGAGATGATTTTCCAGACTCTCGTGTCCGTAAATGCATTCATATCATGCATTGCATAAGCATCTCTTGATGGCATCGTAATGGACATATCGTTCCCACAATTGTCACTTATCATTTCATGCATTTCATTTTGCATAAGTCATTTCATCGCCATGCATATGCATCTAATAGGTTTTTTTGCATAACATTTGCTTTCATGTTTACTCATGCATGATCCTTGCATTTTCCCCTGCAAAACAAAAAAAAAAAGAAGCATGAAAGTTTACACCGCATTCTTAGTTGCATGTCTTAGGTACCATGAGCTAACCATGTTGGGATCATAAACCTGTTTCTCTTAAAAAACAAAACAAAATGATTGAGTATGATACATAATGCGTGGTTAACTAGGAAATGACGTTTCTTCGGGCATCTCAATCTCATAATTACATTTTCCATGCATAGCATGCATATTCCCGAGTCTTTCATCCCTATGAAATGTTGTTGAAGTATTGGCAATCAGAATTGCCATTCCTTAGATTATAGGGTTGAACCAAACTCATGCTTTTACAAAAAGGTTCATCAAGTCAAGTTGAAGTATGGAAGTAACCATCTTGCAAAAAATTGGGCAAAAGATGGATCGAGTTACATTGCTGCTTCGTCTACTGCCAAACACATTTAGGACTGTTGATGTCCTTATTACTTCCAATTTCACCTTGACAAAGATGTCATGGACCATGTTGAAAATCTAAATTGATTCAACCCCATGTCCTGCGTAAAAATTCAGAATACTTCAATTGTGCATCATTCGCATACATCCATGCTTTTCATCGCCTGCATTTCTCATTCCATTCTTTCCTTGAAAAAAAATGAACTTAATCATTGTTATAAAAAAGAAAAAAACACACTTTACGGCGCCCTTGCCGAACTCGTGCTAGAGCTAGAGTAACGAGTGAAGTAGAGGAGGTGCAAGAGCAGATGAAGGCCGACATGGAGGCCATGAAAAAGCTAATGGCCACAATGATGAAGGCCATGATGAGCATGAAGAAGATAATGGAAGCCAATGTAGTTGCAATTTCCGCTACCAGTGTTGTTGCTAAGGTGAACCTGATGCCCCCATCTATCCTCAACCAAATGAATCATCCAACCTCAGTTATGGTAGGCAAAGATTTAGGATGTACGGGCGGCCCCTGTTATGTGCAAATTCTAAACAAGCACCCCTTCACGCCATATGGCTT
Organism: Glycine soja; assembly: GCF_004193775.1. Classification (NCBI taxonomy): domain Eukaryota; kingdom Viridiplantae; phylum Streptophyta; class Magnoliopsida; order Fabales; family Fabaceae; genus Glycine; species Glycine soja. The sequence continues at coordinate 7,999,346 of NC_041014.1, read as the reverse complement.
GCCTCCCAACTTACACCACCCAATGTGGCGTACACTCCCAATGAGAATGTCAATAACTCCACTTCTATACTCATTGAGAGCCAACAACCTCAATCTGATCATGCACATGTTTCTCAACCCATGGGGGAGACACATGAAATGCCCCACCACAATCTAGCGGACTTCGAGCCTTGCCTCGGATATGCCACTAAAGGGCAAGCAATTGGTGATATACCCCTGCAAAACACATTGAAGGGCCCTCAGTATCACCCACAACCACACCCATTGCATTCCACAGCGGGTAAAAACCCTCATGCTATGGCAGAAATGGGAGAAGTTGGATCATCTAGAGGAAAGGCTTAGGGTCGTTGAAGGAGGCAGAGATTATGCCTTTACTGACATAAAAGAGTTGTTCCTAGTACCCAAACATGGTCTCCCAAGTTAAAGGTGCTGGACTTTGACAAGTACAAGGGGACTACTTGCCCCAAGAACCATCTAAAGATGTATTGTCGGAAGATGGAGGCATACGTAAAAGATGGGAAACTGCTGATACATTTCTTCCAAGAAAGTCTTACTGGGGCAGCTGTCACCTGGTATACTAACTTGGAACCTTCCCGAGTCCATTCTTGGAAGGACCTAATGGTTGCCTTCATTAGGCAGTATCAGTACAATTTTGATATGGCTCCGGATAGGATGCAACTACAGAGCATATGCAAGAGGGGGCACAGATTTTTCAAAGAATATGCCCAAAGGTGGAGGGATCTGGCAGCCCAAGTGGTTCCCTCAATGACACAGAAAGAAATGATAACAATGATAGTAGACACATTACCAGTGTTCTATTATGAAAATGGTGGGTTACACACCGTCAATCTTTGCGGATTTGGTCTTCATTGGCAAAATGATCGAAGTGGGTCTGAAAAGAGGCAAATCTGATCATCATGCTTTGATAAATGCAAAATTGGGGCAAATGAAGAGGGTGCGAATGAGGGAGAAACCCATGCTGTGACTGCCATTTCTATACGACCAAGTTTCCCACCAACCCAACAATGTCATTACTCAGCAAATAACAACCCTTCTCCTTACCCACCACCCAATTATCCACAAAGACAATTCCTAAATCAACCACAAAGCCTGTCTACCACACTTCCAATCACGAACACTACCTTTAGCATGAACCAAAACACCAATGAAGAAAGGAATTTTGCAGTGAAAAAGCCTATAGAATTCACCCTAATTCCGGTGTCCTATGATGACTTGCTCCCATATCCACTCGATAATTCAATGGTAGCCATAACCCCAACCAAGGTTCATCAACCTCTATTTCTTCGAAGATACGACTCGAACGCAATGTGTGCTTGTCATGGAGAAGCCCCGAGGCATTCCATTGAGCATTGTAGGGCCCTGAAGCATAAGGTGCAAGGTCTAATTAATGCGGGCTGACTGAAATTTGGGGAGAATCGTGTGTAAGTCCTAACATTGACAAAAGATGCCACACATGGGGCAATTTGAAGGTTCTTGTTAGATGTCTCTAATGACTGATCAGGATTTTCAAGTTTATGCCATTATTATAAACCATAGTTACAATGCTAAATAAAATGGATAAATTTGACATCTTTGTCCCTCATCCTCTCACAAACACATCTTTGCTTATTCAACTTCCACCGGAATGTGGGTGCAAGCCATTGGTTTGTTTGCTCAAGCGACCTGCGCTCCTGAGTTTGGACATCCAAGACCGTTCAATAAGAAATTACTCGTGCTACACATTTGTTGAGGATGCCGTAAAACGACGAGTAAAGCAAAAAAAGTTCAAGAAGATAAAGCATTTGATTGACTGTGTTTTCAAGTAAAAATATAGACGTTCATGTGACCTCATTTTATCATTCCGAAAAGTTTGTCTTTTTAGAGAGAAGTGAGTTATCAAGAATAGGAGTCATTTGACTTAATCCATCAACTGAAAAAAATCCTTCAACTATTTCTCGTCCTTGGAAAACTCTTTTTGCAAGAATCAACCGCTTCTTTCATTCTTCCTTGCTACAAGGTTGTGAAAACAAAACAACGATGGATGCCTCAAAGCCCTACACTGGGGCAATGAAAGGCACCATGCATAAACCTCAAGCGAACCTAGGGACAAATTAGAAGTTATCACCCAATAGGTTCCCAGCTACAAGGTCATGACGAAAGATAACAATTGGTACCTCAAAGCCTTACACTTGGGCAATGAGGGGGATCGTGCATGAGCCTCAAGTGAACATAGGGGCAGATCAAAAGTTCTCACTCGTCGATGTTTTTAAACAAAAAAGGGGGGGACAAACCTGAGGATTTCAATGGATTGATTAAACGGCAAACAACTCCATTGCTATCACTCAAAAATGGTCAAGTGACTAAATCGAACAGAACATACACTCTGAGGGAGTTCCCGAAGAGATTTGCAAAAGATAGGATGAGGTTGCATGAATTATCACTTCTTTCAAAAAGATAGTCAATCTGTGTTTTCCAAAAAAAAATCAAATCAAAATAAAAATAAAAAAATAGGGAAAGAATGTCATGAACATTGTACAACTTTCCATTACATTGCATTGTTGCATACGAAGTCCGCATTTACCGCATTTCAAGAAAAAGGTTGCATGCAGCTACATCCCTAAAAATCATGTTAACTCCATAGATTTCCTACATCTAATGTCCAATCTTTTGAATTTGAGATGACTGGCCCTCTCAATGAGTCAATCTCATGCTTTCTCATAAGGGTGGACCCTTGGGTACTAGTACCCTCACCTTCAAAGGACTACACCTCCTCGCCATCAGAGGACTACACGTCCTCACCATTATAGGGCTGCATGCCCTTGCCTTAAGAGGACTACACGTCCTCGCCATCAGAGGGCTGCATGTCCTCGCCTTTAGAGGACTACACGTCCTCGCCTTCAGAGGGCTACTCGCCCTCTCCTTCAGAGGACTACACGTCTTCGCCTTTAGAGGACTACATGTCCTCGCCTTCAGAGGGCTACACGCCCTCGCCTTCAGAGGGCTACATGCCCTCGCCTTCAGAGGGCTACGCGCCCTCGCCTTCAGAGGACTACTTGTCCTCACCTTCAAAGGGCTGCAAAAAAATATCTCACAATATATATATATATATGTGTGTGTGTGTGTGTGTGTGTGTATGTGTATGTTTAGGTAGCAAGATACCTTGGATACGCATGTATATAGCAAAAATACCTTACAAAAATCTACACATGTTTAGGTAGCAAAATACCTCATGAAAAAAAAATGTGTAGGTCTTGTGCACTTTTGTTCGCATGCCTTTTTCGAAAAAAGATGTGATCTCGGGCATCAACCGTGTCTAGGTTACAAGCTGTTAAAAAAAAATAAAAAAAAAACAAAAACCAACAAGAACAAAAATATATCTTTCGGCTGAAAAGCCAAAATGCTTTTGAAAAGAAATAACTTCCAGCTTTTCTTTGAAAAAAAATTCACTGATCATAACCAGCTTTTGAAAAAAAATGTGTATGCACCTGAAGGGTGAATGCTGTGAAAAGTTTCCCAAACGCCCAAAATGGACTCGGATGAATGCATGAATTGATAAAAGAACATGTTTTGAAAACACTGGGTTGACTTAAATAGGGAAAATGAATCCTGAGCCCTAGTGTCACATGACCATAAAAACTTGATGCTTGAGTGTCCACATGGGTGCATGCATGACTAGTTTTGCATGAAATTTCCTAATCACCATTGTTGCATGTGTGTTGTCATACCCTAATTTCGTCCGGGGACCATCCGTTGTTGGGATGCGACCCTCATTTGACCACTTCGAGGTACTTGGCACCCATCGTTAAGCAATTTGTGAAGTTTCGTGATATGCCGGAAGTCAAAAGAAAGCATTGTTGCACAACCCGTGAAGTTCCGTGACATGCCGGAAGTCAAAAGGAAGTGTTAGTGTGCAATCCGTAAAGTTCCGTAATATCCCGGAAGCCAAAAAAGGGATGATTACGTAATCCGTAAGGTTCCGTAACATTATGGAAAGAAAACAAGTATCGTTACGTAATTCGTAAGTTTCCGTAACGTTACAGAAAAAGAATCAGCAAAAAAAGGCAAGGGGTGTATTTAGTAAACATGGGGTGCAAATAGCAACCAGGCCCACTTGGGCATTCTAGGAAGTTCTCCAGAAGGCGGTGCCTTTTGGAGGAAGCAACCTAGCTCGCCTGGGCGAGCTGGGTGGCAAGCTTCTCCTTCCTCTTCCTAAAAATAAGGGAATGAGGGAAGAACAAAAATGTTCAACCCTCATGGTATCTAAGATTCACTTAAAATTAGTGAGAAAAATTGTTTCCGTGAAGAAAATCCAAGCCGAGGCGCTTCCGTAACACTTCCGTGACGTTTCCATGGGTGATTTCGCGAGGATTTTCAACCGTTCTTCGTCGTTCTTCGGTCTTCAACCGGTAAGTTCCCGAAATCGAACTTTCCAATTCATTCTATGTACCCTTAGTGGTCCTCATTTGTTTTGCGTGCTTTTATTTTTATTTCATTTACTTTTCGTACCCCCTTTTTTACGTGCTTTAGTCATTTATTTAAGTCATTCTCTCGCCTAATCAAAAATAAAATAATTTTTCACCGATCATTCGTATTATAACATCCTTTAATTTCTGTTAAAATGAATTCCGACCATTCGGTCATGCCGTAACCGCATTTAAAACCAAAAAAGAGGCAAAATAATAATATAATAATCAAAAATATCTTTTAGTAAAATAAATAAATAAAAAATCAATTGGACATTTTTCTTTGGGATTTTTCTTTCTTAATCGAATTGACTAATAACCAAAGTGAGACTAAGGCTAAAATCAATTCATAAATCAAACTTTTGTCATCACCTTAAAAGCCATTTTTAAAGGTCCAACGCCTGAAATGGTCTTTTCCGCTTTTATTGGTTAAACGTGGACTTCTAAAAGCCTAAAATCAACACGTAGCTTTATTACCTCTTTCAAAAATAAAAAGATCAGTAATGGTCCAATGCCTTAATGTTTTCTCTCTTTAAAAAAAATCGAAAGATTCTTTAATGGTCCAACGCCTTAAATGACCTTTCATTCAATAAAAACATATCTTGCAAAAAAAGGATAAAAAATAACTTAACCAAACGCTTTGTTCTCAAAGAACTACGTAGGTCTGATTTCCTTATCACAATTGAGGAATACGTAGGAACAAAGGGAAACACCCTTGTCGACCACAAAAAGATCAAAATATAAAAAGGCACAAAAAGACATAAGAACGTAAAAAGGGAAAATAACATAAATTGACGTAATATTTGCACATTTGATTAAAGGCTGTCGTCTCTTGTGACGGACGTGTGGGGTGCTAATACCTTCCCCATGCATAAATACAACTCCCGAACCTTTCATTTAAAGTTCGTAGACCACGTCTTTTCTGGTTTTTCCAACGTTTTCCTCAAATAAACATTGGTGGCGACTCCGCGCGTATTCCTTTCTTGGAAAATGCACCCACGTGTCACGCGTCGTCCTCCCGCCGAAGGGTAGGTTGCGACAGTTGGCGACTCCACTGGGGGACTATTTTTAGAGAGTTAGGCCATTTAAATCTTGTGCAATGTTTTATCATGACTTTCTCCTTTGTTGGTTTCCCTTTATTTTTCTTATGTTCTTGTATATATAACTCTTTGATGCTTTTAGTGCATTTTAAAATGTATGCATGAGGTAAATATTTATTCATTTGATGCACACAAAACACCAAAACTATTTGTACACACGGTGAGTTGAAAAAGGGCCCTATACCTGGGCTCATGGGAACATAAGGAGTGGAGGTGAATCTGTGATCATGCTAGGTCTCCGATTTGCTTGATTACAGTGAACCCTCATCTAGAGTTTTTCTCTTTGATAACATATTGTTGCTAGTAGTTCCTACTGCTGCAATATGTTATTCGAAGGGGATGATACTTCTAGAGACCATCAAGTGAGATAAGACCACCTTGGGAAATATCACTAAAAGCCCTTTTAGCTCCCTCCCACGTAGATCCCTAAAATAGGGGCACGAAGCAAACACGCTGTGTGCCATTTTTTCACACTGCCATGCATGTAGTCAAATGTCGTGTACCCCTTTGATTATATTTGTTTGTGAATATTGTCGTACTATGTACATTCCCGTGTTGTGCCTTGTGCATATGCATCATGCACGGGTTCTGTCTTGATCCCCTCTCTTTGGAAAACCAATGGAGGGTCCGTGTCACCTTCTTAAATACATGCGTCAGGCACTATGCTACCCCAAGATGTTGTATCTAAGAAGGAGACAATTTCCCGGGCTCCCGTATTCATAAATTGCATCCGTATCATATGCATTTTCTTCATGCATTCATCCATTCCACCCATGATAGATGTCGGGGTTTTGATTCGCACCGATTTTGTTTCACTTTAGTAAAACATGGGATAAAGTCAAATGCCTTCGCTTAAAAAGACGTTCTATCAAGTCAAGGTCAAGAGCTTAAGGATCACCAGTCTAAAAGAGTTAGGGCAATTGATGGGTCAGCTCCAGCGGCAAGCTTTTCGCAAAGCTTACGGTAAAATCTGGGACCTAGCCATGGTAGAAGTCTCCACCGAGGCCATTGCTTCCCTCGCCCAGTATTATGATCAGCCGTTGAGGTGCTTCACCTTTGGGGACTTCCAGCTATCACCCATGGTGGAAGAATTTGAAGAGATCCTAGGATGTCCTCTAGGGGGAAGGAGACCATACCTCTTCTCAAGGTTCTATCCCTCATTAGCTAGAATTTCTAAGATAGTCCAAATCTCGGCACAGGAATTAGACCACAGAAAGCAAGTCGAAAATGGGGTGGTTGGAATACCGAGAAAATATTTGGAGGCAAAAGCAAGAATCTTGGCAGGTAGAGGCGAATGGGCCCCGTTGATAGACATTCTCACACTATTGATCTTCGGAGGAGTCCTCTTTCCAACTGTCGATGGGTTGGTGGACTTAGCAGCGATCGACGCTTTTCTCGCCTATCATGACCACAAGGAAAGCCCGGTTATCGCTATGCTAGCTGACCTATATGATACTTTCGACCGAAGATGTGAGAAGAGCAGTACGAGGATTGCTTGTTGTACTCCAGCTATTTATGTATGATTGGTTTCGCACCTTTTTCGCTAAGAGGTAAGGCATGCATAGAGAAAGGAGGCGCAAATTGGGACCAACTCTTAGCAAAAAAAGAAGGAGCGTCTATCAACTGGTTCCCTCGATGGAAAGAAGGAAGAATCAGAGTTCTTATTTTGTGCGGAGGATTTCCGAATGTTCCCTTGATGGGGACAAGGGGTTGCATCAGTTACAATCTTGTTCTTGCTATAAGGCAACTTGGCTACACTATGAGAAGGGCACCACTAGAGGAAGAGATCGCGCCTGTCATTTCACGAGGTTTCAATAAGACCAACGTGGAGACACTTTAGAAGGTCTGCAAGGCATGGGAGGTGGTGCGAAAGAAGGACAAGGAACTCAGGGGCAGTAACAATGGGCCCATCGGTGGCTACCGTAAGTGGTTGAGAACCCATGTGCAAGGTTTGGATTGGCTCCCAAGTTTGAGAATCGCTAAAAGGGAAGAAGTTGAGGCACTGGAGGAAGACGAAGAGGTGCAGGCCCTTAGGACAGAACTCGAGCAAGCTCAAATAGTCAAAGAAAGGTTCAAATCAGCAGCTTTGAAGATCCGAAAGGAGAATGCCGAACTGAGAGATATAAATACAGCTACCACCAAAGCCTTGGAACAAGAGACCAAGAGGGCTCGTAGGGAAGAGCATGGTCGGAACAAGTTCCGAGGGGCTCTGTGGGGCAGCAACAACGAGCTTAAGCTCAGGAGAGACGAAAGGGACCAATCACGAGTAGACAGTTTGATCTTGAAAGATGAGTTGAAGGTTTGCTCAAGGTCCAAAAGAATCCTGTCTCAGCGGTTATGCGAGACAGAGACCAACATGTTAGCTATCATCAGCAAGTACCAAGAAGAACTAAATCTAGCCACGGCCCACGAGCATAGAGTGGCGGATGAGTATGCCCAAGTGTACGCGGAAAAGGAGGCTAGAGGAAGGGTGATCGACTCGTTACATCAAGAGGCAACAATGTGGATCGACATATTGGCTCTTACCTTGAACGGGAGTCAAGAACTTCCCCGATTGCTAGCCAAGGCCAAAGCGATGGCAGACACCTACTCTGTCCCCGAGGAGATCCACGGACTTCTTGGCTATTGTCAACATACGATTGATTTAATGGCACATATAATTAGAAACCGCTAGGAAACTTGTACTGTCACTCAAATCTGGACTTGTTATAACTTTCTGAATAAAATGAGTTTATCCCATGTTTTTACTCCAAAAGTCAGTGCGAATCAAATCACTCCCGCATTTTATCTCTATCATGCATTCATTATTCTTTACCTACTCCTCACGTTTGGTTTTTTAGGAAAAACACCATAACTAAACGCGCCCCAAGGCATCCCTATCGCACCAGATCCACATCTAGAACGATGGGTGATCAAGACGAGACACAGGAACAGATGAAAGCCGACATGTCGGCTTTGAAAGAATAAATGGCTTCCATGCTAGAGGCCATGTTAGGAATGAGACAACTCATGAAGAAAAACGTGGCCACAATTGCCGTTATTAGTTCAGCTGCAGAAGCAGACCCAACTCTCCTAGCTACCGTGCACCATCCTCCCCCAAACGCGGTAGGACGAGAAAGGAACAGACTGGGGCACAACAGCAACCCCCATTTGGGATACAACTGGGTGGCTTACCCTTATGGATTACCGCCTAATTACACGCCACCAGTCATGCATGATGATGCGGGTCATGTCTCTTCCCCCATCCTCGAAGGGGAGCCTCCTCGACAGCCCGACGAGGTCCATGAAGATCATCAAGAGTATGCCCAAGGGGATGTTGATTTCTACCCCCCGATCCCCGTCGAGGGGCCGGCGCCAAACACATTGCCTTAGCCCAACCTCACAGCACAGCCAATATTCTTGTCCACAGAAAGACCACCCCCGACGGCCGAAGAAAGAAGGAAACTCGATCTCCTCGAGGAGAGATTGAAAGTTGTTGAAGGCTTTGGTAACTATTCGTTCACGGACATGACAGATCTTTGCTTGGTACCGGCTGTCGTCATCCCCCCAAAATTCAAAGTGCCTGATTTCGACAAGTATTAAAGGACGACTTGTCTTAAGAACCATCTCAAGATGTATTGTCGCAAGATGGGGGCGCACTCTTGGGATGAAAAGTTGTTAATACACTTTTTCCAAGATAGCTTGGTTGGAGCCGCGGTCGTTTGGTACACTAATCTGGAAGCTTCCCGCGTCCGTACTTGGAAGGACCTGATTACTGCTTTCCTAAGGCAATATCAGTATAATTTCGATATGGCTCCCAATCGCACTCTGCTACAGAATATGTTTAAGAAGGAAGGTGAGACCTTTAAAGAGTACGCACAACGGTGGAGAGACCTGGCAGCACAAGTGGCCCCTCCCATGGTCGAAAGGGAGATGATTACCATGATGGTAGACACCTTGCCAGTGTTTTACTATGAGAAGTTGGTAGGCTACATGCCTTCTAGCTTCGCGGACTTGGTATTCGCCGGGGAAAGAATCGAAGTAGGGTTAAAAAGAGGGAAGTTCGATTACATTTCCTCCACAAGTGCCAATGCTAAGAGAATCGGAGCAACTGGGGCAAAAAGGAAGGAAGGAGATACCCATGCCATCACTTCGGCAACCGCATGGGTCAAGCCCCCGCAGACCTCTCATGCTACACATCAGTACGCGCTGTTAGTGTTTAGCTCTACGGAGTTTTAAAAGATTGGCTAAGATTTTGTTAAAACATAAGCACTTAGACAATGAAGGAAAGCTGGAGTTGCTGCACATGATGTCCAACGTTCTGTCAAGGAATAAGATCGGGCTGCACAATGCACAAGGCAAGATAAAATGTCAAATGAAGAATTGAAGTTGCAGGATCCACGATGTCGGATACAATGTCCTGACATCCTGCCCGAAAATACTGGAGTTGCTGCACAATGCATAAGTCAAGATAAAATGTCAAATGAAGCATTGAAGCTGCAGGATCCACGATGTCGGATACGATGTCCTGACATCTTGCCCGAAAATACTGGACACATAAATCTGTTATATCTTTAACAGATTATTGTGCAGTTAGCAAGAGATAAGATGATCTATCTTCTGGAACGAATTAAAAGATAATTAAAGTTTGAATTTCAAAGTAGAAGAGTTCGTTCAGGGATTAAAGATTAAAGATAAAAACTAAAAGATCAAACTGTATCTTTTAGTTCTTTAAGTGCAGATTTTCAGGAAGAAGATAGATCTCCTCCAGCACAAGCCGTTGCAGCCCAGAAACGCACATTGCTATATAATCATGGAGGCTGCACGAGTTTTCTACCAAGTCCGGGATTGAAGAGTTATTTTGTGAGTTTTGGGACTTGAGTCTTTTGTGAGCCACCTTGATGGTACCCTAACATCAAGTGTTGGACCTGAGTGTGTAGAGTTGATCTCTTGTGTGTAGAGTTGATCTCTTGTGTGTAGAGTTGATCTCTAGTGTGTAGAGTTGATCTCTAGTGTGTAGGGTTGATCCCTTTTGTTCAGAGTTGATCTCTGGTGTGTCTTTGATTTATTTGTAAACACGGGAGAGTGTTTGAGAGGGAGTGAGCGGGGTTTCTCATATCTAAGAGTGGCTCTTAGGTAGAGATCGCACGGGTAGTGGTTAGGTGAGAAGGTTGTAAACAGTGGCTGTTAGACCTTGAACTAACACTATTTTAGTGGATTTCCTCCCTGGCTTGGTAGCCCCCAGATGTAGGTGAGGTTGCACCGAACTGGGTTAACAATTCTCTTGTGTTATTTACTTGTTTAATCTGTTCATACAGTCAAAGACAATCTGCATGTTCTGAAGCGTGATGTCGTGACATCCTGTACGACATCTGTCCCCAGTATCAGAATTTCAATTGGTATCAGAGCAGGCACTCGAAATCACTGAGTGAGATCTAGGGAGATAAATTCTGATGAACATGGAGAAAGAAGGAGGACCAGTGAACAGACCACCAATTCTTGATGGAACCAACTATGAATACTGGAAAGCAAGAATGGTGGCCTTCCTCAAATCACTGGATAGCAGAACCTGGAAAGCTGTCATCAAAGGCTGGGAACATCCCAAGATGCTGGACACAGAAGGAAAGCCCTCTAATGAACTGAAGCCAGAAGAAGACTGGACTAAAGAAGAAGACGAATTGGCACTTGGAAACTCCAAAGCTTTGAATGCTCTATTCAATGGAGTTGACAAGAATATCTTTAGACTGATCAACACATGTACAGTGGCCAAGGATGCATGGGAGATCCTGAAAACCACTCATGAAGGAACCTCCAAAGTGAAGATGTCCAGATTGCAACTATTGGCCACAAAATTCGAAAATCTGAAGATGAAGGAGGAAGAATGTATTCATGACTTCCACATGAACATTCTTGAAATTGCCAATGCTTGCACTGCCTTGGGAGAGAGGATGACAGATGAAAAGCTGGTGAGAAAGATCCTCAGATCCTTGCCTAAGAGATTTGACATGAAAGTCACTGCAATAGAGGAGGCCCAAGACATTTGCAACATGAGAGTTGATGAACTCATTGGTTCCCTTCAAACCTTTGAGCTAGGACTCTCGGATAGGGCTGAAAAGAAGAGCAAGAATCTGGCTTTCGTGTCCAATGATGAAGGAGAAGAAGATGAGTGTGACCTGGATACTGATGAAGGTCTGACTAATGCAGTTGTGCTCCTTGGAAAACAGTTCAACAAAGTGATGAACAGAATGGACAGGAGGCAGAGACCACATGTCCAGAACATCCCTTTCGACATCAGGAAAGGTAGTAAATACCAGAAAAGGTCAGATGAAAAGCCCAGTCACAGCAAAGGAATTCAATGCCATGGGTGTGAAGGCTATGGACACATCATAGCTGAATGTCCCACTCATCTCAAGAAGCAGAGGAAAGGACTTTCTGTATGTCGGTCTGATAATACAGAGAGTGAACAAGAAAGTGATTCTGACAGAGATGTAAATGCACTCACTGGGAGATTTGAATCTGCTGAAGACTCAAGTGATACAGATAGTGAAATCACTTTTGATGAGCTTGCTATATCCTATAGAAAACTATGCATCAAAAGTGAGAAGATCCTACAGCAAGAAGCACAACTGAAGAAGGTCATTGCAGATCTGGAGGCTGAAAAGGAGGCACATGAAGAGGAGATCTCTGAGCTTAAAGGAGAAGTTGGTTTTCTGAACTCTAAACTGGAAAACATGACAAAATCAATAAAGATGCTGAATAAAGGCTCAGATACGCTTGATGAGGTGCTGCAGCTTGGAAAGAATGTTGGAAACCAGAGAGGACTTGGATTTAATCCTAAGTCTGCTGGCAGAACAACCATGACAGAATTTGTTCCTGCCAAAAACAGCACTGGAGCCACGATGTCACAACATCGGTCTCGACATCATGGAACGCAGCAGAAAAGGAGCAAAAGAAAGAAGTGGAGGTGTCACTACTGTGGCAAGTATGGTCACATAAAGCCCTTTTGCTATCATCTACATGGCCATCCACATCATGGAACTCAAAGTAGCAACAGCAGAAAGAAGATGATGTGGGTTCCAAAACACAAGATTGTCAGTCTTGTTGTTCATACTTCACTTAGAGCTTCAGCTAAGGAAGATTGGTACCTAGATAGCGGCTGTTCCAGACACATGACAGGAGTTAAAGAATTCCTGGTGAACATTGAGCCCTGCTCCACTAGCTATGTGACATTTGGAGATGGCTCTAAAGGAAAGATCATTGGAATGGGAAAGCTAGTTCATGATGGACTTCCTAGTCTGAACAAAGTACTGCTGGTGAAGGGACTGACTGCAAACTTGATCAGCATCAGTCAACTGTGTGATGAAGGATTCAATGTAAACTTCACAAAGTCAGAATGCTTGGTGACAAATGAGAAGAGTGAAGTTCTAATGAAGGGCAGCAGATCAAAGGACAACTGTTACCTATGGACACCTCAAGAAACCAGTTACTCCTCCACATGTCTATCCTCCAAAGAAGATGAAGTCAGAATATGGCATCAAAGATTTGGACATCTGCACTTAAGAGGCATGAAGAAAATCATTGACAAAGGTGCTGTTAGAGGCATTCCCAATCTGAAAATAGAAGAAGGCAGAATTTGTGGTGAATGTCAGATTGGAAAACAAGTCAAGATGTCCCACCAGAAGCTTCAACATCAGACCACTTACAGGGTGCTGGAACTGCTTCACATGGACTTGATGGGGCCTATGCAAGTTGAAAGCCTTGGAGGAAAGAGGTATGCCTATGTTGTTGTGGATGATTTCTCCAGATTTACCTGGGTCAACTTTATCAGAGAAAAATCAGACATCTTTGAAGTATTCAAGGAGTTGAGTCTAAGACTTCAAAGAGAAAAGGACTGTGTCATCAAGAGAATCAGGAGTGACCATGGCAGAGAGTTTGAAAACAGCAGGTTTACTGAATTCTGCACATCTGAAGGCATCACTCATGAGTTCTCTGCAGCCATTACACCACAACAGAATGGCATAGTTGAGAGGAAAAACAGGACTTTGCAAGAGGCTGCTAGGGTCATGCTTCATGCCAAAGAACTTCCCTATAATCTCTGGGCTGAAGCCATGAACACAGCATGCTACATCCACAACAGAGTCACACTTAGAAGAGGGACTCCTACCACACTGTACGAAATCTGGAAAGGGAGGAAGCCAACTGTCAAGCACTTCCACATCTTTGGAAGTCCATGTTACATTTTGGCAGACAGAGAGCAAAGGAGAAAGATGGATCCCAAGAGTGATGCAGGAATATTCCTGGGATACTCTACAAACAGCAGAGCATATAGAGTATTCAATTCCAGAACCAGAACTGTGATGGAATCCATCAATGTGGTTGTTGATGATCTAACTCCAGCAAGAAAGAAGGATGTCGAAGAAGATGTCAGAACATCGGGAGACAATGTAGCAGATACAACTAAAAGTGCAGAAAATGCATAAAACTCTGATTCTGCTACAGATGAACCAAACATCAACCAACCTGACAAGAAACCCTCCATTAGAATCCAGAAGATGCACCCCAAGGAGCTGATTATAGGAGATCCAAACAGAGGAGTCACTACAAGATCAAGGGAGATTGAGATTGTCTCCAACTCATGTTTTGTCTCCAAAATTGAGCCCAAGAATGTGAAAGAGGCACTGACTGATGAGTTCTGGATCAATGCTATGCAAGAAGAATTGGAGCAATTCAAAAGGAATGAAGTCTGGGAGCTAGTTCCGAGACCCGAGGGAACTAATGTGATTGGCACCAAGTGGATCTTCAAGGACAAAACCAATGAAGAAGGTGTTATAACCAGAAACAAGGCCAGACTTGTTGCTCAAGGCTACACTCAGATTGAAGGTGTAGACTTTGATGAAACTTTCGCTCCTGTTGCTAGACTTGAATCCATCAGATTGTTACTTGGTGTAGCTTGCATCCTCAAATTCAAGCTGTACCAGATGGATGTGAAGAGCGCGTTTCTGAATGGATACCTGAATGAAGAAGCCTATGTGGAGCAGCCAAAGGGATTTGTAGATCCAACTCATCCAGATCATGTATACAGGCTCAAGAAAGCTCTCTATGGATTGAAGCAAGCTCCAAGAGCTTGGTATGAAAGGCTAACAGAGTTCCTTACTCAGCAAGGGTATAGGAAGGGAGGAATTGACAAGACTCTCTTTGTCAAACAAGATGCTGATGACTTGATGATAGCACAGATATATGTTGATGACATTGTGTTTGGAGGGATGTCGAATGAGATGCTTCGACATTTTGTCCAACAGATGCAATCTGAATTTGAGATGAGTCTTGTTGGAGAGCTGACTTATTTTCTGGGACTTCAAGTGAAGTAGATGGAAGACTCCATATTCCTCTCACAAAGCAAGTATGCAAAGAACATTGTCAAGAAGTTTGGGATGGAGAATGCCAGCCATAAAAGAACACCTGCACCTACTCACTTGAAGCTGTCAAAAGATGAAGCTGGCACCAGTGTTGATCAAAGTCTGTACAGAAGCATGATTGGGAGCTTACTATATTTAACAGCTAGCAGACCTGACATCACCTATGCAGTAGGTGTTTGTGCAAGATATCAAGCCAATCCCAAGATAAGTCACTTGACTCAAGTAAAGAGAATACTGAAATATGTAAATGGCACCAGTGACTATGGGATTATGTACTGTCATTGTTCAGATTCAATGCTGGTTGGGTATTGTGATGCTGATTGGGCTGGAAGTGCAGATGACAGAAAAAGCACTTCTGGTGGATGTTTCTATTTGGGAACCAATCTTATTTCATGGTTCAGCAAGAAGCAGAACTGTGTGTCCCTATCTACCGCAGAAGCAGAGTATATTGCAGCAGGAAGCAGCTGTTCACAACTAGTTTGGATGAAGCAGATGCTCAAAGAGTACAATGTCGAACAAGATGTCATGACATTATACTGTGACAACTTGAGTGCTATTAATATTTCTAAAAATCCTGTTCAACACAGCAGAACCAAGCACATTGACATTAGACATCACTATATTAGAGAGCTTGTTGATGATAAAGTTATCACACTGAAGCATGTTGACACTGAGGAACAAATCGCAGATATTTTCACAAAGGCATTGGATGCAAATCAGTTTGAAAAACTGAGGGGCAAGCTGGGCATTTGTCTGCTAGAGGAATTATAGCAGCTACTGATATCTGAACGTGCCCAAACGAATCACTTAAAATTAATAGCACGTTCATTACTGGGCCAAAACAGATTTGACCGTTGCTTCACACGCCCCTCTACATTCTTCATTCAAATTTATATTTTCGTGGCATTCGTGTTTTCATCAGCATTTCCCAATAGCTCTCAGAAATTTACGAAATCATTCCAAACGCTCTGCTTTTCCATGGCTACCTCACCAAAAGAAACTTCAGCTCCTGGTTCACCCTCTGCACCATCAAACCAGGAACGACCTGAATTCAATATCCAGCCCATACAGATGATTCCTGGTCAAGCCCCTGTTCCTGAAAAACTGGTTCCCAAACGACAACAGGAAGTGAAGATTTCTGAAAACCCTAGCATTGCAACAAGTCCTAGGGAAGTAGACCTGGAGATGGATAAGAAGATCCGCAGTATTGTGAGTAGCATTTTGAAAGACGCCTCTGTTCCTGATGCTGGTGAAGATGTTCCAACATCCTCCACCCCGAATGTTTCTGTGCCTAATGTTGATAAAGATGTTCCAACATCTTCTGCTCCAAATGCTGAAGCCCTCCCTTCACCCAGTGAAGAGGAATCAACAGAAGAAGAAGATCAAGCCACAGAGAAGACCCCTGCACCAAGGGCACCAGAACCTGCTCCAGGTGATCTCATTGACCTTGAAGAGGTAGAATCTGATGAGGAACCCATTGTCAACAAGTTGACACCTGGCATTGCAGAAAGACTACAAAGCAGAAAAGGAAAAACCCCCATCAAGAGGTCTGGACGAATCAAAACTATGGCCCAGAAGAAGAGCACTCCAATCACTCCTACCACATCCAGAAGGAGCAAGGTTGCAATCCCCTCCAAGAAGAGGAAAGAAGTTTCCTCATCCGATTCTGATGATGATGTCGAACTAGATGTCTCGACATCAAAGAGGGCCAAGAAATCTGGGAGAAAGGTGCCTGGAAATGTTCCTGATGCACCATTGGACAACATCTCTTTCCACTCCATTGGCAATGTTGAAAAGTGGAAATATGTGTATCAACGCAGACTTGCGGTTGAAAGAGAACTGGGAAGAGATGCCTTGGATTGCAAGGAGACCATGGACCTCATCAAGGCTGCTGGACTACTGAAGACAGTCACCAAGTTGGGAGACTGTTATGAAAGTCTAGTCAGGGAATTTATTGTCAACATTCCCTCTGACATAACAAACAGAAAGAGTGATGAGTATCAAAAAGTATTTGTCAGAGGAAAATGTGTTAGATTCTCCCCTGCTGTGATCAACAAATACCTGGACAGACCAACAGATGGAGTGGTGGATATTGCTGTCTCTGAACATCAAATTGCCAAGGAAATCACTGCCAAACAAGTCCAGCATTGGCCAAAGAAAGGGAAGCTGTCTGCAGGGAAGCTAAGTGTGAAATATGCAATCCTGCACAGGATTGGAGCTGCAAACTGGGTACCCACTAATCATACATCCACTGTTGCCACAGGTTTGGGTAAATTTCTGTATGCTGTTGGAACCAAGTCCAAATTTAATTTTGGAAACTATATTTTTGATCAAACTGTTAAGCATTCAGAATCCTTTGCTGTCAAATTACCCATTGCCTTCCCAACTGTATTGTGTGGCATTATGTTGAGTCAACATCCCAATATGTTAAACTACACTGACTCTGTGATGAAGAGAGAATCTCCTCTATCCCTGCATTACAAACTGTTTGAGGGGACACATGTCCCAGACATTGTCTCGACATCAGGGAAAGCTGCTGCTTCAGGTGCTGTGTCCAAGGATGCCTTGATAGCTGAACTCAAGGACACATGCAAGGTGCTGGAAGCAACCATCAAAGCCACCACAGAGAAGAAGATGGAGCTAGAACGGCTGATCAAAAGGCTCTCAGAAAGTGGCATTGATGATGGTGAAGCAGCCGAGGAAGAAGAAGCAGCTGAGCAAGAAGTAGAAGCAGCCGAGGAAGAAGAAGAAGCTGCTGAGGAAGAGGAAGATGCAGCAGAAGATACTGAATCAGATGATGATTCTGAAGCCACCCCATGATCATCAGACCTTTATATTTTTTACTTTTACTAGCTAAAGGGGCATGTCCTTTGAACAATTGTTTACTATGGGTCTGTAATATTTGCACATTAATATTTGCATGCATTCTACTTTTGTCAAATTCTGTCTAAAAAGGGGGAGTAATAGTATTATGCTTGCTATTATGCATGATTTTGAGTTGTAGGATACTATGTATGATGTATGGCAGTAGGATACGATGTATGCATGATTCATGATTTTGAGGGGGAGTTGTATGTATATGACTTTGAGGGGGAGACTGCTGCCAGTGATGACTGATGTAAGCTACTAGTAAGAGCATGAAGACAGGGGGAGCAGAAAGCTGATGTCACAAGAGATGTCTTGACATCCTGGAAAGACTAGTAGCTGATAGAAGATGCTGCAGTAAGCATGAAGACAGGGGGAGCAGAAGCAGAAAGCTGATGTCACGTGAGACGTCTTGACATCCTGGAGAAGACTTGTAGATTTGCAACTTGAAGAATTTCCGCTGTGCTTGATTACTCTGATAATGAAAGTTGCTGATCCCACTTGCATAACTGCTCGTACCTGCTCAGGAAGTGTCTAAGTATGTTTTAGACAAAATTTGCCAAAGGGGGAGATTGTTAGTGTTTAGCTCTACGGAGTTTTAAAAGATTGGCTAAGATTTTGTTAAAACATAAGCACTTAGACAATGAAGGAAAGCTGGAGTTGCTGCACATGATGTCCAACGTTATGTCAAGGAATAAGATCGGGCTGCACAATGCACAAGGCAAGATAAAATGTCAAATGAAGAATTGAAGTTGCAGGATCCACGATGTCGGATACAATGTCCTGACATCCTGCCCGAAAATACTGGAGTTGCTGCACAATGCATAAGTCAAGATAAAATGTCAAATGAAGCATTGAAGCTGCAGGATCCACGATGTCGGATACGATGTCCTGACATCTTGCCCGAAAATACTGGACACATAAATCTGTTATATCTTTAACAGATTATTGTGCAGTTAGCAAGAGATAAGATGATCTATCTTCTGGAACGAATTAAAAGATAATTAAAGTTTGAATTTCAAAGTAGAAGAGTTCGTTCAGGGATTAAAGATTAAAGATAAAAACTAAAAGATCAAACTGTATCTTTTAGTTCTTTAAGTGCAGATTTTCAGGAAGAAGATAGATCTCCTCCAGCACAAGCCGTTGCAGCCCAGAAACGCACATTGCTATATAATCATGGAGGCTGCACGAGTTTTCTACCAAGTCCGGGATTGAAGAGTTATTTTGTGAGTTTTGGGACTTGAGTCTTTTGTGAGCCACCTTGATGGTACCCTAACATCAAGTGTTGGACCTGAGTGTGTAGAGTTGATCTCTTGTGTGTAGAGTTGATCTCTTGTGTGTAGAGTTGATCTCTAGTGTGTAGAGTTGATCTCTAGTGTGTAGGGTTGATCTCTTTTGTTCAGAGTTGATCTCTGGTGTGTCTTTGATTTATTTGTAAACACGGGAGAGTGTTTGAGAGGGAGTGAGCGGGGTTTCTCATATCTAAGAGTGGCTCTTAGGTAGAGATCGCACGGGTAGTGGTTAGGTGAGAAGGTTGTAAACAGTGGCTGTTAGACCTTGAACTAACACTATTTTAGTGGATTTCCTCCCTGGCTTGGTAGCCCCCAGATGTAGGTGAGGTTGCACCGAACTGGGTTAACAATTCTCTTGTGTTATTTACTTGTTTAATCTGTTCATACAGTCAAAGACAATCTGCATGTTCTGAAGCGTGATGTCGTGACATCCTGTACGACATCTGTCCCCAGTATCAGAATTTCACGCGCAACATCATCCAAGCTTTTCAGCTTGCGCCGGGAACTCCTCCAATTTAGCGCCCGTATAGCCTAGAGCGCCTGCCCCCATCCAGAGGGTGGCTCCCCAAGCTCCGGCTCCAACCATGACTCGGCCGGCCGACAATGCCCACTTTGGTGCCTGTTCCAACGCGATGAGGAACTTTCCCCGAAGCCAATTCTAGAATTCACCCCGATCCCAATGACGTACGAAGACCTCTTGCCGTCCCTCATCGCCAACCAAATGGTCGTAATAACTTCCGGGAAGATCTACCAACATCCTTTCCCAAAATGGTATGATCATGACGCAACTTGCACGTACCATGGGAAAACCCCGGGTCACTCCACCGAAAAATGCCTGGCCCTTAAATACAAGGTCCAACATTTGATAGACGCCGGATGGTTGATGTTTCAAGAGGATCGGCCCAACATAAAAACAAACCCGCTCGCCAATCATGGAGGGGGAGCAGTTAACACCATTGAGTCGGATAGGCCGCACAGGTCTAAGCCTTTAAAGGACATGGCGACCCCTAGGAGGTTTATCTATGAGGCCCTACAAAAGGGAGGTGTAATTCCCCACGGTGGGCATGAAGAGGATTCTAGTTTGTTGCATCCCGGTGAGCTACATGACATGGAAACATGTTTAGCAGTGGAGGAATTGTTGCAACGAATGATAGATCAAGGCCGACTGGAAGTTGGTGATGAGGGGAGGGAATAACAGCATATATGTATGCAGTCCGCGGATGAGAGAAGTTTTGGAAGGCCTAAACCTTTGGCGATATATTTCACCAAGGACGTAGCTTCACAAAAGCCCCGATACCCCTCAGCAGCTAAACCTATTCCTTTTCCATACCAAAACAGCCACGCAGTCCCATGGAGGTATACACCTCCGAGTGAAAGGAAAGAAGAGGCCACCAACATCAGCTCATTGTCGGCCAAGGTAACCAATATCACGGGGCTGAGCAGTGTGACCCGCAGCGATCGCGTGTTTGCACCTCCCGACTTGCCGACACAACCCGCAAACGTTAAGGGGAAGGCAAAGGTGGTGGAAGAAAATGACAAGACGACCCTCACTCCGAACGAGGATATTCCAGTGAAAGGTCTTCCAGAGAAAAGGGATGGTTGTGGCAAGAAGGAAGTGTCACTAAAGGAAGAAAGCGAGTTTCTCCGCATTATTCAGCCGAGCGAGTTCAAGGTCATTGAGCAACTCAACAAAACCCCGGTCAGGGTCTCTCTTTTGGAACTACTCATGAGCTCTGAGCCTCATCGGGCTTTGCTAGTAAAGGTCTTGAACGAGGCTCATGTGGCTCAAGATATCTCTGTAGAGGGCTTTGGGGGACTCGTCAATAATATCACCGCCAACAATTATCTCGCCTTCGCCGAAGAAGAAATCCCTATTTAGGGGAGAAGGCATAACAGGGCTTTGCATGTATCAGTCAAGTGCATGGACCACGTCGTAGCCAAGGTGCTCATCTATAACGGTTCCAGTTTAAACGTAATGCCCAAAAGCACTTTGGAGAAATTACCATTTAATGCTTCCCATCTAAAGCCAAGTTCCATGGTAGTTCGTGCCTTCGACAGCACCCGCCGAGAGGTTAGGGGAGAGATCGACCTCCCTGTACAGATAGGCCCCCATACCTGTTAGGTTACCTTTCAAATAATGGACATTAACCCCACTTACAGCTGCCTTTTGGGGCACCCGTGGATCCACTCGGTGGGAGTTGTTCCCTCTACACTCCACCAAAAATTGAAATTCGTAGTAGAGGGGCATTTGGTTATCGTATCGAGTGAGGAAGACATCTTGGTGAGTTGCCCGTCCTCTATGCCATATCTGGAAGCTGCGGAGGAGTCATTAGAAACAATCTTCTAGTCTTTTGAGGTGGTAAGCATTGCCTCTGTAGATTCCTTCTCTGGGCAACCTTACCTGTCCGATACGGCAGTAATGGTGGCCCGAGTGATGTTGGGGAATGGTTACGAGCCCGGAATGGGTTTAGGCAAGGACAACGGCGGCAGAACCAGCCTGATAAGCGCCAGAGGAAACCGTGGGAAGTTTGGGTTAGGTTATAAACCCACATAAGCGGACATGAGGAAAAGCTTTGCAGGAAGGAAGGGCGGAGGTCAAGGCTCACGAGTGGGACAAGAATTCGAAGGAAGCCCGCCCTGCCACATCAGTAGGAGCTTTATAAGTGCAAGTCTAGGACACGAAGGCAAAGTCATTGTGATATGCGAAGATGATTCTCTGAGTGGATCGGATTTGGTATGACCATGCCCTCCTGGTTTCCGACTAGGAAATTGGCTAGTGGAGAAGCGCCCGGATATTTACATGACAAGCATAATGTAACCCTTTGTGGCTTTTAAAACTCTACAGTTGGGCCTAGGCTTTAGAGTTTCCTTTTGTTAAGGCTTTATGTCTTTTGTTCCTAAATTTATAATATAAAGCTCTTTCTTCATCTGTTCCTACGTCTCTACCCATTCTCATCCATTTGCATGTTTATTTCTTTACGTTTAAAATGCCAGATCCGGCGACGAGTCCCTCGAAGGTACCAATACCTGGGACCCGACCATCAATTTCGAGCAAGAAATGAATCAGATGGAGGATGAAGAGAACGAGGATGTGGGAATTCCCCCGGCGTTATAGAGGATAGTCGCCCATGAGGATGTGGGGCCTCATCAAGAAGAGACGAAACTAGTGGACTTAGGAACCGGCAGTAGGAAAAAAGAAGTAAAGATAGGCATGGGTATGACCACACCCATCCGTGAAGAATTGCAGCCCTGCTAAAAAACAACCAAGACATATTTGCTTGGTCGTACCAAGATATGCCCGGTTTGAGTTCTGACATTGTACAACACCGATTACCTCTAAATCCCGAGTGTTCCCCGGTAAAGCAAAAACTGAGGAGGATGAAGCCCGAGACATCCTTGAAAATAAAAGAAGAGGTAAAGAAACAATTTGACGCTGGTTTTTTGGCTGTCGCTCAGTACCCAGAATGGGTTGCCAACATTGTACCAGTCCCTAAGAAGGATGGAAAGGTGCGAATGTGTGTGGATTATCGGGACCTAAATCGAGCTAGTCCCAAAGACAATTTTCCTTTGCCGCACATCGATATCCTCGTGGATAATACGGCCAATTTCGCTTTGTTTTCTTTCATGGATAGGTTCTCCGGTTACAATCAGATAAAAATGGCACCAGAGGATATGGAAAAGACTACCTTCGTCAGCCTGTGGGGAACGTTCTGTTATAAAGGGATGTCCTTTGGACTCAAGAATGTCGGGGCAACTTATCAACGGGCTATGGTAGCTTTGTTCCACGATATGATGCACCAAGAAATCGAGGTCTATGTGGACGACATAATTGCCAAATCTAAGACCGAGCAGGAACACCTTGTCAACCTGCGGAAGTTGTTCGAAAGGCTTAGGAAGTATCAATTGAGGTTAAACCCCGCTAAGTGCACTTTCGGGATCAAATCAGGGAAATTGCTAGGTTTCATCGTAAGCCAGAAAGGGATAAAGGTGGACCCCAAAAAGGTTAAGGCCATCCTTGAGATGCCGGAACCCCGTACCGAGAGCCAAGTCCGAGGTTTCCTGGGACGTTTGAATTATATTGCCAGATTCATATCACAGCTCACTGCTATTTGTGAGTCATTGTTCAAACTCTTACGCAAAAACCAAACCGTCCGCTGGAATAAGGATTGTCAAGAGGCGTTTGGAAGGATCAAACAATGTCTCATGAACCCTCCTGTGCTTATGCCGCTAGTACCCGGAAGGCCTCTCATCTTGTATATGACGATTTGGGACGAGTCGATGGGGTGTATGCTGGGGCAACATGACGAGTCCGGGAAGAGAGAGCGCGTTGTCTACTACTTGAGTAAGAAGTTCACAGCCTATGAGATGAATTACTCCCTGCTCGAAAGAACGTGTTGTGCTTTAGTTTGGGCATCCCACCGTCTAAGATAATACATGTTGAGCCATACCACCTGGTTGATATCCAAGATGGACCCGGTTAAGTACATATTTGAAAAGCCTGCTCTCACAGGATGGATCGCCCGGTGGCAAGTCTTGCTATCTGAGTTTGATATAGTTTACGTCACCCAAATGGCGATAAAAGGAAGCACCTTAGCAGATTATTTGGCTCAGCAGCCTCTCAACGACTATCAGCCCATGCATCCTGAATTCTCGGACGAGGACATCATGGCCTTGTTTGAGGAAAAACTAGACGAGGACTGGGACAAGTGGACCGTGTGGTTTGACGAAGCATCAAACGTTATAGGCCATGGCATTGGAGCAGTATTGGTCTCTCCAGACAATCAATGTATACCTTTCACGGCCAGGCTAGGGTTTGACTGCACCAACAATATGACTGAATATGAAGCGTGTGCCCTGGCCGTCCAGGCAGCAATTGACTCTAATGTCAAACTGGTCAAAGTGTACAGGGACTCATCACTGTTGATTCACCAGCTGAGAGGGGAATGGGAAACTAAAGACCCCAAGATGATACCCTACAAAGCCTATATCAAGGAGTTGGCTGATTCCTTTGATGAGATCTCCTTCCATCACGTTCCCCGGGAGGAAAATCAAATGGCGGATGCGCTTGCTACTTTGGCATCCATGTTCCAGCTAACACCGCACGGGGACCTACCATACATTGAGTTCTGGTGTCGTGGCAGACCCGTGCATTGTTGCCAGGTGGAAGAGAAACGGGACGGTAAGCCTTGGTATTTCGATATCAAGCGATTTGTTGAAACCAAAGAATACCCATCGGGGGCTTCTGACAATGATAAAAGGACATTGAGGAGATTGGCAGCCGGTTTCTTCATGAGCGGGAGCATACTATATAAAAGAAACCATGACATGACTCTCCTGCAATGCGTGGATGCCAAAGAGGTGAACCACATGATCGAGGAAGTCCACGAGGGTTCATTTGGAACGCACGCCAATTGGCATGCTATGGCCAGGAAGATCCTAAGAGCAGGTTATTACTGGCTCACCATGGAGAGTGATTGCTGCATCCATGTAAGGAAATACCATAAATGTCAAGCATTCGCGGACAACGTCAATGCTCCATCACATCCTCTGAATTTCATGTCTGCCCCTTGGCCTTTTTCCATGGGGAGGATAGATGTCATAGGGGACATCGAACCCAAGGCTTCGAACGGTCATCGCTTCATTCTCGTGGCAATAGATTATTTCACCAAATGGGTTGAGGTGGCTTCCTACACCAATGTCACGAGGAGTGTAGTGGTCGGATTCATAAAGAGGGAGCTGATTTGTCGGTACGAACTCCCTAGGAAGATCATTACTGACAATGGCACCAATCTGAATAACAAGATGATGCAGGAAATGTGTGCGGATTTCAAAATCCAGCATCACAATTCCACGCCCTACCGACTAAAGATGAACGGAGCCGTGGAAGCAGCCAATAAGAATATTAACAAAATTATTCTGAAGATGGCAGTATCATACAAAGATTGGCATGAGATGTTGCCTTTTGCCCTGCATGGATACCGAACTTCGGTACGAACTTCTACTGGGGCAACACCGTACTCCTTAGTTTATGGAATGGAAGTGGTGCTCCCTTTTGAGATAGAGGTCCCCTCCCAGAGGATACTAGCAGAATCAGGTTTAGAAGAATCGGAGTGGGCACAAACATGCTATGACCAACTCAACCTTATTGAAGGTAAGTGCTTGACGGCCATGAGCCATGGGCGCCTGTATCAACAAAGAATGAAGAATGCGTTCGACAAGAAGGTGTGCTTGCACAAGTTCCACGAGGGGGACCTTGTGCTAAAAAAGATGTCCCACACTGTTAAAGATAATCGAGGGAAGTGGGCCCCAAACTATGAAGGACCTTTCGTTGTGAAAAGGGCTTTTCCCGGAGGGGCCCTGGTGCTTACCAACATGGATGGTGAGGAGCTACCTTTACCCGTCAACTCTGATGTTGTCAAGCGATACTATGCTTAGAATCTGGGGAAATGAGGATATAGCTGCATGTTCTTTTATTTTTATGTGTGTTCTTCTTGGTTTCCCCCAGGGATTCCTGTTTGCTGTAATTTTCTTGTCACGGTCTTTTAAAAGAAGAGAACATGATTTTGAGGCTTAAGTCCTCACTTTGTGCTTTAAACCATGTGTAGTTTGTGATAACCTGAGCCTTTTCGCTCAGTCTATGGGATGCCCCAAGCGCTTAATCAAAACTGAACCTAACCAGCTTTCACTAAAAAATTGTTGCGTTTAAAAACACTCATGCATACGCATACGCATGCATATTTTTGTGATAACAAGGGCAGAATCGTCTTGGCAGTGGTCAGATGCTGGGACGAAGCTGAAGGCAGAAACCAATTAAGGTAAAACGGTAATGCGGCCACGGTTTTGCTGCACGATGTCATTTCCTACTTCAGGTACTTAGGGACGTACACAAGTAGAGGCTAGGGTCACGACCGATAGATCGTCGTCTCTTGCCCAACTCTGGACAAACGGAAAGTGCCGCTGGGAGGCAGCGTAGTATCCTTTAAATTTCTAGTAATTATTACTATTGTGTCTTTAAAGTAAATATTGGATGCCTAATCTACCCTGAGTGGGTTCGAGTAAGCGAACACCAACTCGTAGAGAGTTATACTTATGTCTTCTCTAAAAAAAAATGTTGGTTAGCTCGCCTGGGCGAGCAACCCCTACACGAGATGGGTTAAAAGAGGGGGAGGGGAACACTTTCTTTATCCAAAACTCCCCCTCCCCCCCACTTTCAAAAACACAAAGCCACGGGACTTGCTATTTTGCGCCCCCAAGCCACCTTTGGTTGCATTTTGCTTTCATTTTTGATACTCCTACTCACTCCAACAAGTAAGTATCTCATTCTTGAGCTTTCTAGCTTTCCATTGATGTATCTTGGTCTTCTTCTTTTGGTGCTCTAAATTGTGTGAATGTGCCCAAATCTATGGAGCAATTTTGGCTTTGTTTTATGCTTGTTGGTTTGAGTTAGGGGGTTGCAAGGGATGGCCCTAGGCCTATGGAGCATTCTGAGATAATGGGGCACGCCACATTGCCCCCATTCCCTTGATTTTCATGCTTAAACATGCGCCCACCAAGTGTTCGGTGAAATGCCTCAATGGCATTTGCGCATGATTTTGTGAAACTTAGCTTGTGAAACAAATTGTGCACATATGGCTGCCATTGTGAGTGTGTGGGCAGTTTTGTAGAAGCTAGACTAAAGTGCCGGAAGCATGGCTTACGCATAGGAATCTAAGTTTTTGGTTTTTAATGTAAAAGATGCATGAATATTAGAACATGATTGAGAGGTTTTTGACTAGAATTTGAATTTGTTGCCTTATGAGGAATACCTTGCACCTGGGTAGCATGAAAAATGCCTTTCAATAGTATGTACATATGTGAATATATATAGCATGAAAATATGTTGCAAAATATGTGAATATATATAGCATGAAAAAAAAATGCCTTGCAAAGTGTGTGAATATATAGCATGAAATGCCTTGCAAAATGTGTGAATATATAGCAAAAAATGCCTTTCAAAATACGTATATTTATGAGTAGGTAGCATAAGGAGCCTTTCAAAAAATGTGTATATATGTGGGATGTAGCATGAAAATGCTTGTCAAAAACATACATGGATGTGTGTTATAAAATGCCTTTCACCAAAAAAAATTTTGGTGCGCGTGTGTAAATGCATGTATATAGATATGTGTCATAAAATAGCACATGCCCCAATGTGATTGTTTTGTAGAATGCATATTGACACTGACACCATATAAGTGTTGTTTGGCTCTTGTTCGTAATGATTGGTATTTTCTTGTAAACTAACTTTCCAAATGTTTTTCCTCGCAAGAAATGGCTCCGAAAAAGCTTTCCTCAAAGAGATCTAGGAGGGACGCTGCGGCTGAAGGGACCAGTGCCACCCCCGAATTTGATAGCCACCGTTTAAGGAGCGCCAAGCACCAGCAGCGCTTCGAGGCCATCAAAGGATGGTCATTCCACAAAGAGAGACGCGTCTAGCTCATGGACGATGAGTACACAGATTTTCAGGAGGAGATAGCTCGTCGACATTGGACATCGCTGGTCACTCCCATGGCTAAGTTTGACCCTGATATAGTCTTGGAGTTTTATGCTAATGCTTGGCCCACAGAAGAGGGAGTGCGGGACATGCGGTCATGGGTGAGGGGTCAGTGGATTCCCTTTGACGTAGACGCCCTCAGCCAGTTCTTGGGTGACCCGCTAGTGTTAGAGGAAGGCCAGGAGTGCGAGTTTAGTCAGAGGAGGAACAGGGACGATGGGTTCGACGAGGAGGCCATTGCTCAGCTATTATGCATACCGGGTCAGGATTTTGCCCGGACCGCTGCAGGGAGGCGGGTGCGGATCATGCGCACCAGCATGATTACCTTGACCCAGATGTGGATAACATTGCTGCTCAGCAATGTCTTGCCTAGTGATCATAACTCCGACCTTCCTCTGCCGAAGTGTCAGCTGGTGTATGCCATACTAACACGGATGAGCGTCTATGTGGCTCAGTTGATTGCTGACGCCATCTATTTATTTGCAGGTATGCCACCCACCAGGCACCCTCTAGACCCGGATAATTCTAACAGGGCTCTGGGGTTTCAAGCATTGATCACGGGCCTCTTCCTGTCATTCAGGGTTCCCGTCACACCTAGTAAGGTGATCCGACCGCCGATCACCCGGGCCTTCATTGAGAAGTATTGCACGCCTAGGCAGGCACAGGGTGATGCACCACAGGCCGCAAATGCACCGCCACCACCTCATCAGGCTGATCAAGTTGGGTCATTAGGCATGGAGCGGTATTTAAAGCACTTGGTTCGCCAGCAGGAGGCCAACCACCGGGGGCAGGTGCAGATACATGAGTGTCTCTACCAGCTCAGCATCAGTCAGCAGGGCCAGGGTTTTGCTCCATTTGTGTGCCCTACTCCAGATCAGTTTAGGGCTGAGGTCGCATAGCCAGGAGATTGGCCCGAGACCCAGGCAGAGGAGGCGCCTGCAGGGGCTCCCGGCGATGCAGAGGAGGCCCGCATGGATGAGGAGATGACGAACTTACTCGGTTTCTTGGGAGGAAGCGGAGCTACGTGACCGAGGTCACCGCACTTTTTTTGACATTACTGTTTTTTATATTTGTTTGCTATTGTCGTTTTTTGTTATTGTCTATATTGTTGTTGACACTATTATTTTCTGTTTTTTGTTCATATGGTTACTAACATTACTATTATTATCGCTCATTTCTGTTACAAATTTCTTGCGTTATGACTCTTAGTTATTTCGTCACCGTTTTTGTGACTTACCATTTCGTGCATTTTTCGTTTACCTCGTGGTTAGACGTAAGTAGGTAGTATGCACCCCCATCCACACGATCTTTTAGAAAGAGGAAAGAAAATGAATAAATGATAATAACTTAAAAAAGGAAAGGTAAAAAAAGAAAAAAAAGGAACGAAAGAAGGAAGGAAAAAATGGAGAGTGGAAATAAATAAAAATAAAAGTTGTCTAGCTAGAAAACAACATGCTTGTGGAAAGAGATAACTTCCGACTTCTCTATGAAAATTTTTTTTGATCATAACTAGTTTTTGGAAAAATGTGTGTACGCCTAAAGGGTGAACGTTGTGAGAATTTTCCCGAACACTCAAGAATAGACTCGGATGAATGCACAAGTTGATAAAAGAACATATTTTGGAAACACTGGGTTGACTAAAATAGAGAAAATGAATTATGAGCCCTAGCATCACATGACCAAAAAATTTTCACTTGAGTGTCCACATAGGTGCATGCATGACTAGTTTTGCATAAAATTTCCAAATCATCATTGTTGCATTTGTGTCATGGAAATAATGTGGGACATCCCCTTTTATCCTTGAACCAAACCAAACCATGCATATATCATGTCCATCCGTTCTACAAGCACTAAGCCAAAATCCCAACTCACCATGAACCTTGGCCCAGGGAGAGGATGTCAATCCTTGCCCTCGAAAGAAAACAAAGAAAGAAAAAATCCCAATCAAAGATTGAGAGAAAGCAAAAAGGAAAGAAAAGGAAATTCCCAATCAAAGATTGAGAGAAAGCAAAAAAAGAAAGGAAAGAAAATTCCCGATCAAGGATCGAAAGAAAACAAAAGAAATATGCAGGAAGGTCTTTAGACTAGACGACATCTGAACAAATACAGAGTCGTCACCAAGCAAACACAAAAAGAAAGGAAACCACGATCTAAAGTGGTCCTCTCCCTTTGATTGCCAACCAGAATCCTGTGCGTCGGTGACTTGTTCGCCTCGCACCAAACTAAACAGAAAAGGAAAAGGCCAAGAATACTCAAAGCCAAATTTCCTACAAGAAACAAACCATTCCCAAGAAAAGGTCCTATTGATCCATGATCATGCATGTAATCTTTGATTTGATAGGAAATGATTTGCAAAATCAACTCATGACATATCTATGGTTCGGAATTAGGATGAAACACTTACCTGTGTGAGATTGATACACTTTGAGTGATTTTCTTCTATTTTTGTTGAACCCAGTGTTTCCTCAAAAATGGTCATTTGGAAACGAAATGCTAACATCCAAAATCTCATTTATGGTTATGAGAAGATTTCATCAGCATACTCCCCTTCCCCGGTAGACACATTGTTTTTCATCCGAAAAAGCATATGTTGCTCTGATTAGTAGGAAGTTTTGTCTCTTTACTAAAGCATGTTCGCATTTTAGTGAAGAAAACACCGAGACTATTTTTAGTCTCACAAGTTATCCAGAACTACGTAGGTCTAAGTTCCTCATTGAGGATACGTAGGAGCAAGAGTCTCGCTTTTGTCGGCCACCCCACAATCTCTATCATACTGACCCTGCGGTCATGTGACGTGCAGAGACAAATTATGGTCATTCCGCACACCTTTTCAGCGTTCAGACACAGTCGTGTCCGATGGCACGCAGAGACTAACGTCGTCTTCTGCACCCTTTTGTCATCCAGAGGCGACGGGCCCGATGACATGCGGAGACAAATTATGGTCATCCTGCACGCCTTTTCGCCATTCATACACAGTCGAGTCTGATGGCACGCAGAGACTAACGTTGTCTTCTGCACCTTTTTGTCATCCAGAGGCGGCGGGCCCGATGACATGCGAAGACAAATTCTGGTCATTCCGCACACCTTTTCGCCATTCAGACATAGTCGTGTCTGATGGCACACAAAGACTAACATCGTCTTCTACTCCCTTTTGTCATCCAGAGGCGGCGGGAACCATTTGGTCCCACACTTTTTACTTTTGTCATCCAGAGGCGGCGGGCCCAATGACATGCAGGAACCATTCGGTCCCGCACTTTTCACCTTTTTTCATCCAGAGGCGGCGGGCCCGATGACATGCGGGAACCATTTGGTCCCTCACTTTTTACTTTTGTCATCCTGAGGCAGCGGGCCCGATGACATGCGGGAACCATTTGGTCCCGCACTTTTCACCTTTTGTCATCCAAAGGCGGCGGGCCCGATGACATCCGGGAACCATTTGGTCCCGCACTTTTCACCTTTTGTCATCCAGAGGCGGGGGACCCGATGACATGCGGGGAACCATTGGGTCCCGCACTTTTTTTCACTTTTGTCATCCAGAGGCGGTGGGCCTGATGACATGCGGGGACCAGTTGGTCCCGCACTTTTTACTTTTGTCATTCAGAGGCGGCGGGCCCGATGACATGCGGAGACCAATTATGGTCATCCGCACGCTTTTGCTATCTGTAAGACTCGATGAGTGATAAACACGTAGAGACAAACTATGGTCATTCTACGCCCTTTGTCATTCAGGAGCAACAAGTTGAGTGATAAACGCGCAGAGGCATGTTATGGTCATTCTGCACCCTTTATCATTCAGGGACAGTAAGTCGAGAGGTGGGCAGAGACAAATTATGGTCATTCCCCACACCTTTTCACCATCCAGAGGCGATCGTGTCCGGTGGCACGCAGAGATAAATTATGGTCATTTTGTGCCTTGTGTCAACTAAGAGGAACGAATTCGACAATATCAGGATGATGTGTCGGTACTGATCATTTGCACATTTTTGTAGGTTCCGCTGGCAAGGAGATTCATCGGCCGAATGGTGTTTCGCTAGAATGAAATTAGTGTCTTATCTTTACTTCCCTTTTATCTCCAATAAAAGACAAGTAAAGAGGGGCAACTGTCATACCCTAATTTCATCCGGGGACCATCCGTTGTTGGGATGCGACCCTCATTTGACCACTTCGAGGTACTTGGCACCCATCGTTAGGCAATTCGTGAAGTTTTGTGATATGTCGGAAGTCAAAAGAAAGCATTGTTGCACAACCCGTCAAATTCCGTGACATGCCGGAAGTCAAAAGGAAGTGTTAGTGCGCAATCCGTAAAGTTCTATAACATCCTGAAAGCCAAAAAACGGATGATTACGTAATCCATAAGGTTTCGTAACATTACGGAAAGAAAACAAGTATCATTACGTAATTCGTAAGTTTCGTAATGTTACGGAAAAAGAATCAGAAAAAAAAGGAAAGGGGGTGTATTTAATAAACAGGGGATGCAAATAGCAACCAGACCCACTTGGGCCTTCCAGGAAGTTCTCTAGAAGGCGGTGAAGCAACCTAGCTCACCTGGGCGAGCTGGGTGGCAAGCTTCTCCTTCCTTTTCCTATAAATAGGGGAAGGAGGGAAGAACAAAAATGTTCAACCCTCCGGGTATCTGAGATTGACTTAAAATTAGTGAGAAAAATTGTTTCCGTGAAGAAAATCCAAGCTGAGGCGCTTCCGTAACGCTTCGATGACGTTTCCGTGGGTGATTTCGTGAAGATTTTCAACCATTCTTCGTCGTTCTTCGTTCGTTCTTCGTCGTTCTTCGGTCTTCAACCGGTAAGTTCCCGAAATCGAACTTTTCAATTCATTCTATGTACCCTTAGTGGTCCTCATTTGTTTCGCATGCTTTTATTTTTATTTCATTTACTTTCTGTACCCCCTTTTTGACGTGCTTTGGTCATTTATTTAAGTCATTCTCTCGCCTAATCAAAAATAAAATAAATTTCCACCGATCATTTGTATTATAACATCCTTTAATTTCTGTTAAAATGAATTCCGACCGTTCGGTCATGCCGTAACCACGTTTAAAACCAAAAAAGAGGCAAAATAATAATAGAATAATAAAAAATATCATTTAGTAAAATAAATAAAAAAAATCAATTAGACATTTTTCTTTGGGATTTTTCTTTCTTAATCGAATTGACTAATAACCAAAGTAAGACTAAGGCTAAAATCAATTCATAAATCAAACTTTTGTCATCACCTAAAAAGCCATTTTTAAAGGTCCAACGCCTTGAAATGGTCTTTTCCGCTTTTATTGGTTAAACGTGGACTTCTAAAAGCCTAAAATCAACACGTAGCTTTGTTACCTCTTTCAAAAATAAAGAGATCATTAATGGTCTAATGCCTTAATGTTTTCTCTCTTTTAAAAAAAATCTAAAGATTGTTTAATAGTCCAACGCCTTAAATGACCTTTCATTCAATAAAAACATATCTTGCAAAAAAAGGATAAAAAATAACTTAACCAAACGCTTTGTTCTCAAAGAACTACGTAGGTGTGATTTCCTTATCACAATTGAGGAATACGTAGGAGCAAAGGGAAACACCCTTGTCGACCACAAAAGGATAAAAATATAAAAAGGCACAAAAAGACATAAGAACGTAAAAAGGGAAAATAACATAAATTGAAGTAATATTTGCACATTTGATTAAAGGCTACCGTCTCTTGTGACGGACGTGTAGGGTGCTAATACCTTCCCCTGCGTAAATACAACTCCCGAACCTTTCATTTAAAGTTCGTAGACCACATCTTTTCCAGTTTTTCCGACATTTTCCTCAAATAAACGTTGGTGGCGACTCCGCGCGTATTCCTTTCTTGGAAGACGCACCCGCGAGTCACGCGTCGCCCTCCCGCAGAAGGGTCGGTTGTGACATGTGTCATGGAAATAATGTGAGACATCCCCTTTATCCCTGAACCGCTGGCCAAACCGACGCCCTGACATATATCATGTCCAGCCATTCTACAAGCCTTGAGCCAAAATCCCAACTCACCACAAACCTTGACCCAGGGTGAAATTGCCCATACTTGCCTTTGAAAGCAAAAAGAAAAAAAAGAAGAAGAAAGTTCCCGATCAAAGATTGGAAGAAAGCAAAAAGAAAAGGAAAAGGAAAGAAAATTTCAGAACAAAGATTGGAAGAAAACAAAAGAAATATACCGAAAGGTCTTTGGACCAGACAATATCTGAACAATACAGAGTTCTCACCACAAGCAAATAAGAAAAGAAAGGAAATCACGACTTGAAGTGGTCCTCTCCCTTTGATTGCAAACCAAAATCCTGTGCGCTAGCAACTTTCTCGCCTCGCACTAAACAAAAGCAGAAAAGGAAAAGGCCAAAACTCTCAGAGCCAGATTCCCCTCCAAAAACACTATTCCCTAGAAAAAGTCCTATTGATCCATGATCACTCATGTAATCTTTGATTTCATAGGAAATGATTTGCAAAATCAAGTCATGACATATCTGTGGTTCGGAATTAGGATGAAACACTTACCTGTGTGAGATTGATACACTTTGAGTGAATTTCTTCTATTTTTGTTGGACCCAGTGTTTCCTCTAAATGGTCGTTTAGAAACTAAATGCTAACATCCAAAATCTCATTTATGGTTATGAGAAAATTTCATCAGCATACTCTCCATCCCCAATAGACACATTGTTTTTCATCAAAAATTATATGTTGCTCTGATTAGTTAGGAGTTTTGTTTCTTTACTAAAGCATGTTCGCATTTTAGTTAAAGAACACCGAGACTATTTTAGTCTTACTTTTGAAAGAACTACGTAGGTCTGAGTTCCTCATCACAAATTGAGGATATGTAGGAGCAAAAGCCCTACTTTTGTCGACCACCCCACCTTTTGCTATCATGACCCAAGAGTTCGGTAGCATGCAGAGACACCTTACGGTTATCCGCACCTCGTCATTCAGAGATCCCAAGTCCGATTGACAAGTAGAGACCAATGTGGTCATCTGCACCCTTTCCGGAGATGTCAGCATCTTCCGGTAGAAACTATTTTAGTCTCACTTTTGAAAAAACTACATAGGTCTGAGTTCCTCATCACAAATGGAGGATGCGTAGGAGCAAGAGCCTCCCTTTTGTCGACCACCCCACCTTTTGCTATCATGACCCAAGAGTCCGGTAGTATGCGGAGACACCTTACGGTTATCCGCACCACGTCATTCAGAGATCCCAAGTCCGATTGACAAGTAGAGACCAATGTGGTCATCTGCACCCTTTCCGGAGATGTTAGTATCTTCCGGTAGAGACTATTTTAGTCTCACTTTTGAAAGAACTACGTAGGTCTGAGTTCCTCATCACAAATGGAGGATACGTAAGAGCAAGAGCCTCGCTTTTGTCGACCGCCCTACACTTTCTGTCATCCTGACCCGTGAAGTCAGGTGACATGCGGAGATACCCAAGTGGTTATCCGCACAAACAATTTCTGTTAATCCTAACCCGTGAAGTTAGGTGGCAGGCGGAGATACTCAAGTGGTCATTCGTCAGACTTAGAGTCTAGTAGCATGCAGAGACTAACGTCCTCTTCTGCACCCTTCATCAATCATGGCCAATGAGCCCGTTGACACGTGGAGATTTACGTCGTCATCTGCGCTTTCTGTCATCCTAACCCGTGAAGTTAGGTGACGTACAGAGATACCCCGATCGGTTATCCGTACAAAGACAACTTCTGTTAATCCTGACCCGTGAAGTCAGGTGGCAGACGGAAATACCCCAAGTGGTTATCCGTACAAACACACTTCTGTTAATCCTAACCCGTGAAGTTAGGTGACAGGCGGAGATACCCAAGTGGTTATCCGTATAAACACTCTTTCGCTATCCCTCAGACTCAGAGTCCGATAGCATGCAGAGACTAATGTCGTCTTCTGCACCCTTTGTCAATCGCAGCCAACGAGCTCGTTGACACGTGGAGATTTACGTCATCTTCTGTGCTT
Organism: Glycine soja; assembly: GCF_004193775.1. NCBI lineage: Eukaryota > Viridiplantae > Streptophyta > Magnoliopsida > Fabales > Fabaceae > Glycine > Glycine soja. The sequence continues at coordinate 7,963,733 of NC_041014.1, read as the reverse complement.
TCTGTCATCCTGACCCGTGAAGTCAGGTGACATACGGAGATACCCCGAGCGATTATCCGTACAAAGACAACTTTTGTTAATCCCGACCCGTGAAGTCAAGTGGCAAGCGGAAATACCCCAAGTGGTTATCCGTACAAAGACAACTTCTGTTAATCCCGAACCGTGAAGTCAGGTGGCAGGCGGAAATACCCCAAGTGGTTATCCGTACAAAGACAACTTCTGTTAATCCCGACCCGTGAAGTCAGGTGGCAGGCTTTAATACCCCAAGTGATTATCCGTACAAACACACTTCTGTTAATTCTAACCCGTGAAGTTAGGTGGCAGGCAGGAAATACCTTATGGTTATCCGCACCTTTCGTCAACCAGGGGCAAACGAGCCTATTGACGCGCAGAGACTAACATCGTCTTCTGCAACTTTTGTCATCTTGACCCATGGAGGTAGGTGACATGCGGGGCACCTTATGGTTATCCACACCTTTCGTCAACCAGGGGCAAACGAGCCTGTTGACGCGCAGAGACTAACATCGTCTTCTGCACCTTTTGTCATCCTGACCCATAGAGGCAGGTGACATGCGGGAATACCTTATGGTTATCCGCACCTTTCGTCAACCAGGGGCAAACGAGCCTATTGACGCGTAGAGACTAACATCATCTTCTGCACCTTTTGTCATCCTGACCCATGGAGGCAGGTGACATGCGGGGCACCTTATGGTTATTAGCACTTTTCATCAACCAGGGGCAAACGAGCCTGTTGACGCGTAGAGACTAACATCGTCTTCTGCACCTTTTGTCATCCTGACCCATAGAGGCAGGTGACATGCGAGGCACCTTATGGTTATCCGCACCTTTCGCCAACCACGGGCAAATAAGCCTGTTTACGCGCAGAGACTAACATTGTCTTCTGCACCTTTTGTCATCCTGACCCATGGAGGCAGGTGACATGCGGGGCACTTTATGGTTATCCGCACCTTTCGTCAACCAGGGGCAAACGAGCCTATTGACGCGCAGAGACTAACATTGTCTTCTGCACCTTTTGTCATCCTGACCCATGGAGGCAAGTGACGTGCGGGGCACCTTATGGTTATCCACACTTTTCGTCAACCAGGGGCAAACAAGCCTGTTGACGCGCAGAGGCTAACATCGTCTTTTGCACCTTTGTCATCCTAACCCATGGAGTTTAGTGGCAGGCAGAGATACCTTGTGGTCATTCGCACCTTTAGTCAATCGAGGTGAACGAATCTGACGGTATCAGGATGATGTTGGTCGTTCGATTCTGATTATTTTCAAAAATTTTGCAGGCTTACTCTAGAGACATTCAAGCCTGACGACGCATGAGATTCTTCTCAATTGGGCGCGGGCGATCAAGTTTGATGGCGTGGGGAAGTGTCGTGGTTGTCCAACTTTGTCGCTTTAAAGACACTGAAGTTTTGTTGACACTTCTGATTCCTTTTCTTTACTTTCTTAATGACAGGTTCCGCTGATTGGGATATTGATCGGTGGAATGATGTTCCACTCGAACGAAATTAGTGTCTTATCTTTACTTCGCTTTTATCTTCAATAAAAGATAAGTAAAGAGGGGAAACTGTCATACCCTAATTTCGTTCGGGGACCATTGTTTCGTGGCATGCAACCTTCCGGTGAAGTTCCGCAAACATGTCGGATTTTTAGTTTAATATTTTGGGTCAATTCTGTGCGCATGTACGACTTTGCAAGTTTTTCTTTGAATTATAGGACATGTTCAAGAAATGGGTAATTGTTTTGAAAATAAAAGTTTTTGACATTTTGTGACTTGAAATCTTTGATTCTCCTCTACATGTCATGATAGTTTTGAAAGCTCGATTTGAAAGTGATGAGTTTACCTTTGTGAGAATTTGAGCCATACATCATCATAATCATTTGGTGTGTTTTGCCCCATTGATTGCTTGCACAATAGCCTTGGCTTGATTCTTGTTGATGCTTCCTAATTCACATGCATATTTGGAAATGATTGAGGCAATTTTGTTCTTATAAGCTTCTAGCCAAATGGACTTACCTTGACTTAATTCCTTTGATAGCCCTTTTGAGCCTTGTTTCCATTTCCTTGTTTTGAAGTTCACTACAAGCCTTAAGTGAAAAACCATGATATCACTATATCCTTAAGGAATTTTGGAGCATTGGAATTGTTTTCGGAATAAGTGTGGGGGTTTTTGGTTCATTGGATAACATGTTTTGTTGGCCATGCTTCATGATATATTTTGAGCCATACTTGATGTACATTGCATATTGTTTAAATGTTGGACATGCTGAATATGATGCTGTTTCTCAAAAGGAATTACAAAAAAAAAATTATTAAAAAAAATCGAAAAAGAAAAAGAAAAGTAGTAAAGTTGAGTGAATAAGATCTTAAATGACAAAAGAATGATGAGACTCTTGGTTCAACTCTTTATGTTTAAATTTTATCTTTACTTCCTTTTTATTTTCTTATGTTTTCTTAATATGCACTTATTCCCCATTGCTCCTCTATTCCTTTGGGATTCAGCCACTTATTCCATATTTTTCCATACCTTGTCCTTGGCCCCATTACAACCTTAAAAGACCTTTTGATCCTCATGTGCTTGTGTTTATGGGTTGATTGTCAATTTTAGAATCTTGCCAAGTTTATGTGGTGTTTGTTTTCATGGGTGCTTTGAGGGTAAATAGTAGCCTAAACACTTGAGAGATAGAGTGTATATCTTGTGAGGCTTTATCACTTTTCATTCTTGAGCTGATTAACTATTTTGGCATGATTGGGTTGCTTGGATGATTTTCATGAATGTCTTGACTTTTCGGATCTCCTTATGTTATATGTTACCCATTCCTTTCATTCCTTGATGTTCATTGAGAAATATGTGAATGTTTTCGTTTGTCTCTCTTTGATATCCTTGGACTTTGTTCTTTGTTTCATTTTGCCCAGGAGTGCAAAAGGCTAAGTATGGGGGGTTTGATGTGCCATCATTTTCTTCTATTTTCTAAACCCTTTTTGCACCATTTTAATTACTGATTGGTCTTAATTGTCAATTAATTAGGCAGTTTTATTATTTGGGCTCATTTAGCTAATTTGATGTTTTTAATCTAATTTCAGGAATTAATGAAACATTGGGCTTAATCTGGATTTTGGTTGTGGACTTGAAGAAGGAAAAATAAAGCAGCGCTTACCTTAGTTAATTTCTAATTAGGAAACTTCGCAATTTTATTTTATGTGGTTCAGTGTTTATTTCGTTTTGGGCCAGAGTGTTGTAATAGGGCCCAGTGACTTTGAGTGACTCTTTTTAAATAGCAGCCTTGGGATTCGTGCAAGGCATTCTGTTAGATTATTATTCAGAGCTTAGGGTTTATGGTTTTGAAGTTTTTTTGTTCTAATGCTACTGTTTCGTTCTTAATGCAATTTTCCATTTCCTGCTTCTAATTACAATTTCGTTCTTGTTTCTTCTTCTACTTTCATTTACATTTCTGTTTTCATTTACGTTTCTGTCTCATTTACATTTCTGTTTATTTACGTTTCTGCTTCATGTTTCATTTACGTTTTCTGTTTGAATCTATGGAAGGCTAATTATTCTGGTGTTGTTTCCTTCTGAGGAAGAAGCCCAACTCTCTTTGAGGTTTCGTTTATAATGTGGTTCCCTGGCAGTTTTCCCTTCACCAGTTAACCCAAATTCGTGAACATTAATCAGTGCACGCTTCATGTTCGATTAATTGCCTCTGAGCCTAACTTGCGTTCATGCTTAATGGATGAAGGGCTAATTGGTGTATGTGGTGCCTAATCACGTATTGACAACCCTAGGTTGATTTTCGCTTAGTAAATTGAAATAGGGTTGGATTAAGTGGTTACTGTTAGGGACGAATTCTCCATAACCCAGGATAAGAGAATGGCTTCTGAATCAGAGGAAACAACCCATTTTTAATATTATTAGTTTCGTATTCCAGTTTATTTGTTCTGCTCCTTAAATCACAAAACAAACAAACCCCCCCAATCGTTACTGTTACTGCAAGTATATTATGAACAATTGGTTTATCATTGCTCGTTGGGAAACGACCTAGGATCACTTCCTAGTTACTGCATTTTCATGTTTATTTGATTCGGGTACGACCTCGATCAGTATGAACAATCATGAAAAACAATCATCAAATGTAATTGTTATAAACATTCAAAGTAATCAATAATAAACAAGAAAAACAACCATTTCACTCAACCAAAGTAAACAATAATCACAATCAATCATGATAAACAATCAAAGTTAAACATTCACCATAATCAAGCATGATAATTAAACAGTATAAACATCCAAAGTGGCTAGGATTCTAAGTTATTTAGGTCTATGAGTCCTAATTCTCTTATGATAACAAAGAAGTTTTCTTTGGGGAGACGTTTTGTGAAGATATCAACTAACTGATTCTTTGTGTCAACAAATTCTAATATGCAATCCCCTTTTTGAATATGATCTCGGAGGAAGTGATGCCTTATTTCAATATGCTTTGTTCTAAAGTGAAGAATAGAATTTTTGGACAGATTAATTGCACTTGTATTGTCACAGCGGATAGGTATATGATCAAGTTTTAAACCATAGTCAGAAAGTTGTTGTCTCATCCAAAGGATTTGTGCACAACAACTTCCATCAGAAATATATTCCGCTTCTATAGTTGATAAGGCAACATTATTTTGTTGTTTACTATGCCATGATACTAGAGCAGAACCAATGAAATGACAAATGCCACTATTACTTTTTCTATCAGTTTTGCATCCAGCAAAATCAGAGTCAGAGTATCCTACTAAGTTATAAGAGGAATTCTTAGGATACCATAACCCTAGATTTATAGTGCCTAACAAATATCTCATTATTCTTTTAATTGCACTAAGGTGAGATTCTTTGGGATTTGCTTGATATCTTGCACATATAGAAACACTAAACATTATATGAGGTCTACTTGCTGATAAATAAAGAAGAGATTCGATCATACCTCTATATTTCTTTATGTCTATTGACTGACCGATTTCATCTTTATCCAGATAACAAGCAGTGCTCATAAAAGTGGCCATGTGTTTAGCATTTTCCATCCCAAACCTATTAATTAGTTCTTTGCAATATTTTGACTGACTAATAAATATTCCATTCATTGTTTTCTTTATTTGTAGTCCACGTAAGAAATTTAACTCACTCATCATGGACATTTCAAATTCATTTTGCATATGTTGAGAGAATTCTTTGCATAGAGAATGATTAGTTGACCCAAAAATTATATCATCAACATATATTTGTACTAAGAGAATATCATGCAATTTTCTTTTCATAAAGAGTGTGGTATCAACCTTTCCTCTTGTAAAGCCCTTTTCTAAAAGAAATTTGCTCAATCGTTCATCCCAAGCCCTAAGGGCTTGTTTTAAACCATATACAGCCCTTTTCAATTTAAGGACATCATTGGGCTTATCCATATTTTCATAACCAGGAGGTTGATCGACATAAACTTCTTCTTGGATGAAACCATTTAAAAAAACACTTTTAACGTCCATTTGATAGAGTTTAAAATCCATTATGGATGCAAAGGCCAATAACATTCTAATGGCTACTGAAGCATAAGTTTCCTCATAATCTATTCCTTCTTCTTGATTATATCCTTTGGCCACTAGCCTAGCCTTATTTCTAATTACTATTCCATGTTCATCCAATTTGTTTCTGAATACCCATTTAGTTCCTATAACTGGATGATTATTAGGTTTGTCAACTAATTCCCAGACATTATTTCTTTCAAATTGATTTAACTCTTCTTGCATAGCAATAATCCAATGTTCATCAATTATTGCTTCATTTAAATTTTTAGGTTCAATTAAAGAAACAAAAGCCATATTATTGCATGCATCTTTGAGAGAGTGTCGAGTTGTTACACCTTTTGAGATGTCACCAATGATATTATCAAGAGGATGATATCTTGAAGTTCTTCACTCTCTTAGAAGATCTATATTTGTTTTACTTTCATCAATTAGAAAGTCTTCTTCATTTCCATTTCCTTTGGCTTTGTGCCCTTTCTTGTCAATTTGTATGTCTTCTAATTAATCTGTGATATCATCAAGTATTTCCTTTCTTGGCCTTATAAGGTTTGTCTCATCAAAAGAAACATGGATAGATTCTTCAATAATCATAGTTCTTTTGTTATAAATTCTAAAAGCTTTACTATTCAAGGAATATACCTTCATTAGATTTTGCATCAAACTTACCTAAGTTGTCTTTCCCGTTGTTTAGCACAAAACACTTACATCCAAAAACATGAAGATGAGAAATGTTCGGTTTTCTTCCTTTGTACAATTCATATGGAGTTTTCTTTAAGATTGGTCTAATTAAAGCTCTATTCATTATATAGCATGCTCTATTAATAGCTGCAGCCCATAAATATTTAGGAAGATTTGTATCATTAAGCAAAGTTCTGGCTATTTCTTCTAAAGATCTATTTTTTCTCTCAACTACTCCATTTTGTTGAGGGGTTCTAGGTGTATAAAAATTGTGTTCAATGCTATTTTCATCCCAAAATGATTCAAAATCCTTATTTTCAAATTCTCCTCCATGATCACTCCTAATAGATGCAATATTGAGATTTTTCTTGTTTTGAATGATTTTAGCAAGTTTCTTAAAAGCATGAAAAACATCTCTTTTGTGAGTGAGAAATAATGTCCATGTGTATCTTGAGTAATCATCAACTATAACAAGAGCATAGTAATTTCCTCCAAAACTCATAGTTCTAGAGGGACCAAAAAGATCCATATGCAAAAGTTGTAAGGGTTGAATTGTAGAAACAATATTCTTTGATTTGAAAGAAACCCTTACTTGTTTTCCTTTTTGAGATGTATCATACAATCTATCTTTTTCAAATTTGAGTTTTGGTAAACCAATTAATAAATCATTAGAAATTAGTTTATTTAAACGTTTCATGTTTATATGAGCAATTCTTCTATGCCATAACCAAGAATCATCATTTTTACTGAAAAAACATTGATCATGATTTGATGTTTTATCTAAATTTATCATGTATACAATATTATTAGTTCTATAGCCTATAATGTTTATATTTTTTATCATGTTTATTTTTAATATCACAATTATGAGAGTCAAATGACACTAGAAAACCTTTATCACATAATTGACTAACACTTAGCAGACTATGCTTAAGATCATCAACAAGTAAAACATTTTCAATGGAGGTAGATGGATTCATACCTATTTTTCCGACTCCAAGAATTTTACCTTTGTTGTTGTCACCATAAGTCACATGTCCACTATTCTTGGGAGAAATATGAGTAAACTTTGATGCATCTCCCATCATGTGTTTAGAGCATCCTCTCTTCTTCGCTTTCATAGTTTTTGGCCATGAGACTTAAATTTACAACTTCATTTTTTGAGTCTCCGGATGAATCGATATTGTTATCTTCCCAAGTGATGTAAGCTTTCTTTGCTTTCTTGTCTTTGAAGGTTTTCCTGTCAGATTTTTCCATTCTTTTCTTGAAACTAGGGCAATCAACTCTCAAATGACTAGGTTGATTGCATTCATAGCACTTTGGAATAGAAGATGAATCTTCTCCTCTTTTCTTTGAATTGAAGTTTTTTCTTCTTTGATTTTTTTTGTTCCTCATAAACATATTGAATCTCTTAATGAAGAAACTGAAATCATCATCTTCTTCTATTTCATTCAAGTCCTCTTTGTCACTTTCTTCTTGAATAAAAGATGAGGCTTTTAGTGCAATTCCTTTCTTTTTCTTGTCATTTTCTTCATGTTGGTTTAGTCTCATAAGTTCCATTTTGTGTTCCTAAAGCTTTGCAAATAGAGTTTCAAGAGACATGTTAGTAAGATCTCTCAATTCTGCAATTGCAGTTACCTTTGGCTGTCATTCCCAGCTTAAACATCTTAGTACTTTGTTAACGAGATCCTCGTTAGGAAATATCTTTCCAAATGATGCAAAATGATTAACTATATGTGTGAATCTCTTTTGCATATCCTGTATGGTTTCATTTTGATTCATTATAAAATATTCATATTCATGTGTTAGGGTGTTTATTCTAGAACTCTTTACATCAGTTGTTCCTTCATGGGTTACATGCAATGTATCCCACATTTCTTTTGCATTCTTATAATTTGAGACTCTAAAGTATTCATCCATTCCTGATGCAGAGGTAATTATATTTTTAGCTTTTAAGTTATATTGTACCCTTCTGTGGAAGCAATGTCTTCCAAGGTTTTTTTGATGATGTCAAAGAATCAAGAGTCAAGAAAAATCCAAAGATTCAAGAATCAAGATTCAAGATTAAAGAATCAAGATTTAAGAAACAAGAGAAGACTCGATCAAGATAAGTACTAAAATTTTTTTTAAAACATTGAGTAGCACAAGAAGTTTTCACAAAATCATTACCAAAGAGTTTTAATCTCTAGTAATCGATTACCGGAAGGTAGTAATCGATTACCAGTACTTTAAAACGTTAAGATTTCAAATTTCAACAGTTTTAAATCATTTTAAACTTGTGTAATCAATCACACAATACTTGTAATTGATTACTAGTGTTTCTAAACGTTTTAATCTTCAAAATTCAAAATGAAGAGTCACATCTGTTGATGTGCAATCGATTACACCTTAATGGTAATCGATTACCAGTGACTGATTTCGAAAAATACATTTCCAAAAGTCACAATTCTTCAAGTGACTTGTTTCTGAAGATTCTTTCAAAAGTCACAACTTTTCTAAGTAACTAGTTTTTAAAAGAAATTGCCAAGAGTCACAAACTTTGACTTGAGTCATCAAGAGATTATAAATATGTGACCATGGTATGAATCTAAAATATATGATCTATCATCTATCTTTCAATCTTATTTCAACATTCTTCAATCAATCTTTTCAACTCTTTCTACAGAATTTTCTGATTCATCTTCTCTTCATCTTTCTAAAAGTTTTTGTTCAATACTTTCTCTTCCAAGAAAAGTTCTTTGATAAAAAAACTTGTGTTATTCATCTTTTTCATTCTCTTCTCCCTTTACCAAAAGAACGAAGGACTAACCGCCTAAATTCTTTTGTGTCTCTCTTCTTCCTTTGCCAAAAGAACGAAGGACTAACCGCCTGAATTCTTTTGTGTCTCTCTTCTTCCTTTGCCAATAGAACAAAGGACTAACTTCCTGAATTCTTTTCTGTCTCTCTTCTCCCTTACAAAAGATTCAAAGGACTAATCGCTTGAGAATTCTTTTGATTCTTCCCTTTCCCTTAAGCAAATGATTTCAAAGGACTAACCGCCTGAGATATCTTTTGTTTCCCCTTTACAAAGATTCAAATGACTAACTGCCTGAGAATTCTTTGTCCCAAGACATTGGAGGGTACATCCTTTGTGGTACAAGTAGAGGGTACATCTACTTGGGGATTGTTATACTAAGAACCAGAGAAGGTACATCTCTTATGGATCAGTTCAACTGGAGGGTACATCCACTTGGTTTTTCAAAGATAAAAAGGGAGGTTACATCCCTTGTGGATCTTTGGCTTGTAAAGGATTTTACAAGGTTGAAAGAAATCTCAAGAACCGCGGGTTTCTTGGGGACTGGATGTAGGCACGGTTTGTAGCCAAACCAGTATAAATCTTGTGTTTGTCTTCTTCTTCCCTACACTCTTTAATTTCCGTTGTGTATGATGTGTCATTATTTTCTCCTATTTCTTAACCCTTTTTGTCACCATTTTAATTACTGATTAGCCTTAATTGTCAAAATAATTATGCAGTTTTATCATTTGGGCCTATTTGACTAATTTTGTGTTTTTAATTTAATTTCAGGAGAATTATAAGCAATTGGGCTTCAATCCGGAATTGGGCTTGGACTTGAAGAGAGCAGACAATTTTATTTTATCAAATCTTATCTTATCCAGATTTTATTTCATCTAGATTTTATTTCGTCAAGATTTTATTTCATCCAATCTTATCTTATCTTGTTCAGATTTTATTTTATTTCGTTTATGGGCTTTGGGGATGAGGACCTATATAACAGCACCAAGGTTTTAGTTTAAGGAGTTTTTGAGAGTTTTTGGAGAGGAGAATAATTTGAGGGTTTTGCAATTCCAGTTTTTACTGTTCATGTGCATTGTTCACGTAACAATAAAATTCGTTTTCTGCTTCAATCTATAATTTTGTTTTCTGCTTCCAATTGCAATTTCGTTTTTTGCTGATTAATGGAAGGCTAAGTCTCCAGCGTTGTTTTCTCTTGAGGATCAAGCACAACTCTCTTTGAGGTTTTGTTATTACTATTGATTTCTGATCAGTTTTTCCTCTTCACCAATTGCTCTATATTTGTTGCTATTAATCCATGCATGCTTAGTGCTTGATTAATTGTCTTTGTGCTTAATTTACGTTCATGCTTAATGATCAGTTTCGTTCATGATCAACTGGTGTATGTGTTGCTTACTCACATAATGACAGGCTTATGTTAATTTTCACTTAGTAATTTAATTTAGGGTTGGATTAAGTGGTTGAACTGATTAAGGATAAATTCTCATAACCTAGGAGAAGAGACTTGCTTGTGAATCAAGGGGGAACAACATGTTTTAATTCTGTTATTTCTTTAATTCGAATTTGCTTGTGGTTTAATTTACAAAACAAACAACCCCCCCTCCAATTCGTTACTGCTTTATTACTATCTATTATGAACATTTGGTTGACCATTACTCGTTGGGAGACGACCTATGATCACTTCCTAGATATTGCATTTTTAATGTTTATTTGATTCGGGTACGACCTCGATCAAATTTGGCGCCGTTGCCGAGGAGCAGTGGGCCAAAGGTTCATAAAAGGTTGTGAGTGTGTGTTGTTTTGTTTTGTGTAGCATCATGTTTTGCATTTCAGTCGGGTCCCTTGTTTTGATAGTTAGAGTTGTTATTTTTGGCTGATTTTTTGTGTGGTAGTTTCTTTTGATCTATATTGTGTGTGAAAAATACCAGGAGCACTTGGTGTGGTTGAATTTGAGAGAGACAAAAATTTTGGGAACTTGTTTTTTTAGCAAAACTTAAAACGGTCATAACTTTTGACCCGGGTATCAGAATGACTATTATTATATATGCATTTGGGGTAGAAAAAAATTCCCTATACTATGATAATCTGCTTTAGCCGGTTGGGGTCTCCCAAACTCAAAAAATCAGCCGTTTACTAAGTTTTTTTTTTTTATTTTTCAAGTATTATTGTCCTATTTTTCCACACTTTGCTTAGGTTGTTTTCATTGTTAGACTTTGAATTTTTGTTTGAAATTTTTTGTACTATCTTTTCATGATTTTTGGGTGTTGCTCACAAAATTTCAGCTCATTTGGATATCGTTTGACTATAGTTGTAGTTTTAACCCTCTCCTGGTGCTTGTTTGAGAAACACATTATTTGCTGCGTATAGTGCATGACTAGGGGCAATTCAAGTAACTTACAACCCTTTGATCCTGAAATAGATAGAACCTTTCATAGATTAGTTAGGCATAGTGTGCATCCTGGTCATTCTGTGCATTTTGAGCATCCTAATCACTTTGAGTATTCTATTGCTGGTGATTCTGAATATTCTGATTTTGAGCATTCGGCTGTTAATTTTCAGACTGAGAACATGGCTCAACCTCCACCTCGTGAGAGGAATCTTAGGGAGATGGCTGCACCTGATTTCACTTATGAAAGCTTGTGCATTCAATATCTTGATGAGGGTGTTCCATATGTTCTCAAGACTGGACTAATACATTTGCTGCCCAAGTTTCATGGTCTTGCAGGTGAAGATCCTCATAAGCATCTTAAGGAGTTCCATATTGTTTGTTCCACCATGAAGCCCCCTGATGTCCAGGAAGATCATATCTTTCTAAAGGCTTTTCCTCATTCTTTGGAGGGAGTGGCAAAAGATTGGCTATACTACCTTGCTCCCAGGTCCATTTTCAGCTGGGATGACCTTAAGAGGGTGTTCTTGGAGAAATTTTTCCCTGCATCTAGGACCACTACCATCAGAAAAGACATTTCAGGCATCAGGCAACTTAGTGGAGAGAGCTTGTATGAGTACTCGGAAAGATTCAAGAAATTGTGTGCAAGCTGTCCTCACCACCAGATTTCTGAGCAACTCCTTCTGCAATATTTCTATGAGGGACTTAGCAACATGGAGAGGAGTATGATTGATGCTACCAGTGGTGGAACTCTTGGTGATATGACTCCTGTTGAGGCTAGGAATTTGACTGAGAAGATGGCTTCCAACTCCCAACAATTCAGTGCAAGAAATGATGTTATTGTCCTTAGAGGAGTCCATGAGGTGGCCATAGATTCATCTTCATCTGCTGAAAATAAAAAGCTTGAGGGAAAACTTGATGCCTTGGTCAACCTGGTAACTCAGCTTGCCATGAATCAGAAATCTGCATCTGCACCTATTGCAAGAGTCTGTGGTCTATGTTCTTCTGCAGATCACCATACAGATCTATGTCCTTCTTTGCAGCAATCTGGAGTCAATAAGCAACCTGAAGCTTATGCTGCAAATATTTATAATAGACCTCCTCAACAGCAAAACCAACAACAACAGAATAATTATGATCTTTCAAGCAACAGATACAATCCAGGTTGGAGGAATCATCCAAATCTGAGATGGGCAAGTCCTCCACAACAACAACAGCTTGTCCCTCCCTTCCAGAATGTTGCTGGTCCAAGCAAGCCACATGTTCCTCCTCCAATACAGCAGTAGCAACAACAAAGACAACAAGCAACTGAGGCCCCTCCTCAACCTTCCTTAGAAGAGTTAGTGAGGCAAATGACTATCCAGAATATGCAATTTCAGCAAGAGACAAGAGCCTCTATTCAGAGTCTAACAAATCAGATGGGGCAGATGGCTACTCAGTTGAACCAAGCTCAGTCCCAAATTTTTGACAAATTGCCTTCACAAACTGTGCAGAATCCGAAAAATGTGAGTGCCATCACCTTGTGGTCTGGCAAGCAAATTCAAGTGCCTCCACCAGTAGCAGCACCTGCACCTGAACCTGTCAAGCTTCATTCTGCACCTGAAAAAAAGGATGAGATAGTTGCACAAAAGAGAAAGCTTCCTGATCATGAGGGAGCTAACAAAAATTTTCATGGAGGTTGACCTTCTTCGAGTAGTTTTGACTTCCAGCACCCTCTTATCCCTCTTCCATTTCCACCTAGAGCAATTCCAAACAAAATAATGGAAGAAGTGGAAAAGGAGATCTTGGAGACCTTTAGGAAAGTAGAGGTGAGCATACCTCTGCTAGATGCCATCAAGCAGATTCCAAGATATGCCAAGTTTCTAAAGGAGCTTTGCACCCACAAAAGGAAGCTCAAAGGCAATGAAAGGATTAGCATGGGCAGAAATGTGTCAGCATTGATAGGTAAATATGTTCCTCACATTCCTGAGAAATGTAAGGACCCAGGTACTTTCTATATACCTTGCATTATTGGGAACAGTAAATTTGAGAATGTCATGCTAGATATAGGAGCATCAGTTAGTATCATGCCTCTGTCCATTTTCAATTCTTTATCTCTTGGACCTTTACAGTCTACAGATGTGGTGATTCATTTGGCAAATAGAAAGAAGTGTTGCTTACCCCGCAAGTTTCATAGAGGATGTGTTGGTTCGGGTTGGTGAACTTATTTTTCCTGTTGATTTTTATGTTCTTAATATGGAAGAGGGGTTTTCCCATGGTTCAGTTCCAATTATTTAAGGCAGGCCATTTATGAAAATAGCCCGAACCAAGATAGATGTTTATGATGGCACATTATCTATGGAATTTGGCGATATTGTTGTTCATTTTAACATTTTTGATATCATGAAACATCCATCTGAGGATCATTCTGTTTTTCGTGCTGAGATAATTGATCAGATTGTTGATGATTATATGTTTGATTTTGATTATGTTCTTCATGGTAGGAAGCATCCATTTTTACCTGATCCGCATACTTGCCATTCCTTATGCATTGAATCTGAATCTAAGTTTGAATTTGATCCTATATCTGATTTTTATGCTGAGAGTGAATTTGAATTTAAGTCTGGTTCTGATTTTCTGGGTGTTGTACCTATTGATGTTGATTTTTTAGAGTTAGAATGCACTAACCATGTTGCAGGAAGTACATACACTTTTGACTTGCTTTATGAGGTACAGGCTGAGGAACCTCCTTCTTCTCCTACCTTGGTTCCTCCCACTATTCAGCCACCACCCACACCAAAGTTGAAGCCTTTTTCTGGTTTTTCTGGTTATTTACAAATTCATATTGCTCCCGAGGATCAAGAAAAGACCATATTCACCTGTCCCTTTGGCACTTTTGCCTATAGGAGGATGCCCTTTGGCCTATGCAATGCCCCTGGTACCTTCCAACGGTGTATGCTTAGCTTTTCAGTGATTTTTTAGAGAGTTGCATAGAGGTGTTTATGGATGATTTTACTGTTTATGGATTCTCTTTTGATGCATGTTTGGATAGTCTGGATAGAGTTCTTAATAGATGCATTGAAACTAACCTTGTGCTGAATTTTGAAAAATGTCACTTCATGGTAGAACAAGGTATAGTTTTAGGGCATATCATTTCCAGTAGGGGCATAGAGGTAGACCCTGCAAAAATAGCTATTATTTCACAATTGCCTTACTCCTCTTGCGTGCAAGAGGTTCATTCTGTTCTTGGTCATGCAGGGTTTTATAGGCGTTTTATCAAGGATTTTAGCAAAGTGGTCCTTCCATTATCCAATCTGCTACAAAAGGAGGTGAAGTTTGATTTTGATGACCAGTGCAAAGAGGCTTTTGATTGCCTCAAGCGTGCGGTGACTACCACTCCTATCATTCAGGCACCTGATTGGACAACCCCATTTGAGCTAATGTGCGGTGCACCCAATTACGCATGGGGGGTTGTCCTTGCTCAAAAAATTGACAAGCTGCCTCGGGTAATCTACTACACTTCCAAAACTTTGGATGTAGCCCAAGCAAATTACACTACCACAGAGAATGAGCTATTAGCGATAGTTTTTTCTCTTGAGAAATTTCGTTCATATTTACTTGGTACTCGTGTTATTATTTATACTGACCATCCAGCTCTGAAGTACCTGTTGAAGAAGGCTGAATCAAAGCCTAGATTGATCAGGTGGATGCTTTGGCTCCAAGAGTTTGATTTGGAAATCCGTGATCGAAGTGGTCCACAGAACCTCGTGGCTGACCACCTGTGCAGCATTGAGCGTGCATCTGAGGACTCACCCATTCAGGATGATTTTCCGCATGACAATTGTACATTTTGTATAGTATTTATCATTCTTTCCCCACTCCTTGGTTTGCTAATATTGTGAATTTTTGGTTGCTTCTGTTTTTCCTCCCAAAGCATCTAAAGCTCAAAATGATAAAATTAAGAGTGATGCTAAGCATTATATTTGGGATGACCCCTATTTGTGGAAGTTGTGCAGTGACCAGGTTATTATGAGATGCATTCCAGACCATGAGATTGAGTCGGTCCTACAATTCTATCATTCTTCCGCACCAGGTGGCCATGTTGGCATACAGAGGACAACTCGCAAGGTGCTTGACTGCGGTTTCTATTGGCCCACCATCTTCAAGGATGCGTGGAGAATCTGTAGCACTTGTGAGCCTTGTTAGAGAGTAGACGGCTCACTTTCATGGAGATAGCAAATGTCTCAACAACCCATGTTGTTCTGTGAGGTGTTTGATGTCTGCGGTATAGACTTTATGGGGCCGTTCCCTGTCTCTTTTGGTTTTGTTTATATTCTCCTTACTGTTGATTATGTTTCAAAATGGGTGGAAGCCAAACCCACCAGAACTAATGATGCTAAGGTTGTTGTGGATTTTGTTAGATCTAATATCTTTTGTAGGTTTGGAGTCCCTAGAGCCATCATTAGTGATCAAGGCACCCACTTTTGTAACAGATCCATGTATACCTTGCTCAAAAAGTATGGGGTCGTGCACAAAATTTCCACACCTTACCATCCCCAAACTAATGGGCAGGCTGAGATTTCAAACAGGGAGATAAAAAGGATCTTGGAGAAGATTGTGCAACCAAACAGAAAGGATTGGAGCACCAGGTTGGATGATGCTCTTTGGGCACATAGGACTGCTTACAAAGCACCCATAGGAATTTCTCCTTATCGGGTTGTCTTTGGCAAGGCATGTCATCTTCCTGTAGAGATAAAGCACAAAGCCTACTGGGCTGTAAAGACCTGCAACTTCTCTATTGATCAGGCTGAAGAGGAAAGGAAGTTGCAACTAAGTGAGATAGATGAGATCCATTTAGAAGCCTATGAGAATTCCAAATTCTACAAGGAGAAGACCAAGATATTCCATGATAGTTTGATAGCTAAGAAGGACTTCGTGGTTGGACAGAAAGTTTTATTGTATAACTCTAGGCTCAGACTCATGAGTGGTAAGTTGAGGTCAAAGTGGATTGGTCCTTATGTGGTGACTAATGTTTTTCCTTATGGTATAGTTGAGATCAAAAGTGAATCCACAGATGAAAGCTTCACGGTCAATGGACACCGGCTGAAACCATTCCTCACAAATCCCTCCTTAATGGATGTAATGGTGGAGGAGACCTCCTTACTTCACCCTACTTCTCTTCCGCCATGACTTAGGGAGTTTTCTTTTTCTATCTCCTTCTTTACTTTTATTTCACTTGTCCAAATTTATTGATTGTTTTGATTGCTCTTGATCTTATTATTGTGCTACATTGAGGACAATGTGTTGTTTAAGTGTGTGTGTGGGGGGGGGGGGGGGGAGATTGTTCTTTATTTTTGGTTTTCTAGGTCAATTTTGTTATTTTGTTTTTATGTTTTGTTTACAACATTACATGTTTCTCTTTGAATTTTTGGTTATGTACAAGTAATGGGTAATTGTTTTTGAAATAGGAGTTTCTTGGCATTTTGTGAATTGAAATCCTTGTTTTTCTGTACATGTCAAGTTAGTTTTAAAGTTCAAATTGAAAGTGATAGATTTACCCTTGGTGAGAATTTGAGCCATCATCATTGATTTTATTCGGTGTGTTTTTCCCCATTGATTGCTTGCACAATAGCCTTGACTTGACTCTTGTTGATACTTCTTGCTTCACATGCATGTTGGGAGATGATTTAGGCATTTTGTTCTTATAAGCCTCTAGCCAAATGAACCTACCTTGAATTAATTCCTTTGATAGCCCCTTTGAGCCTATGTTCCCCTTTCTTTGTTTTGAAGCTCATTACAAGCCTTAAGTGAAAAACCATGATTTCACCCTACCCTTAAGGAAATTTGGAGCTTTGGAATTGTTTTGAGAATAAGTGTGGGGGGGGGGGGGGGGGGTGTGTTTCATTGGATGATATGTTTTTGTTGGCCATGCTTGATGATGTATTTTGGCCATGCTTGATGTATATTCATATATTGCCTAATTGTTGCTTTATTTTTCAATTGCTTTCAATTGCTACTGTTCACGTTAAAAAAATGGAAAAAAAAATAGAAAAAGAATGAAGTTGAAAACATGAGGTCTTGGTTTGAAGACTTGGATTGGTTTGAGGACTTGGTTGATTTTGTTTTGGATTTACTTTTTAAGCTTAATTTTTAATTTTGGTTAGGGGTTTACTACTTTTTCTTAGTTTCCACTTATTCCCCATTGCTCCTCTATTCCTTTGGGTTTTAGCTACTTATCCCATACTTTCCTCTACCTTGTCCTTGGCCCCATTACAACCTTAAAAGACCTTTTGATCCTCATGTGCATGTGTTTGTGATGTGGTTGTCAATTTTAGAGTCTTGCTAAGTCTATGTGGTGTTCGCCTTCATGGGTGCTCTAAGAGTAAACAGTACCCTATACACTTGAGAGATAGAGTGCATAACTTGTGAGGCTTTATCACTTTTCATTCTTGAGCTGATTGACTATCTTGCCATGTTTGAGGTGCTTGGATGATTTTCATGACTGTCTTGATTCTTTAATTCTTTACGTGTTGGATGTTACCCATTCCTTGAGATTCATTGAGAAATATGTAATTGTTTTTGTGTTTGTTTGTTTCTCTTTAATGTCTCTGGATTTGTTCCTTGCTTTGCTTTTTAATTTTGCCCAGGAGTACAAAAGGCTAAGTGTGGGGGGATTTTATTTGTCATTATTTTCTCCTATTTCTTAACCCTTTTTGTCACCATTTTAATTACTGATTAGCCTTAATCGTCAAATTAATTATGCAGTTTTATCATTTGGGCCTACTTGACTAATTTTGTGTTTTTAATTTAATTTCAGGAGAATTATAAGCAATTGGGCTTCAATCCGGAATTGGGCTTGGACTTGAAGAGAGCAGACAATTTTATTTTATCAAATCTTATCTTATCCAGATTTTATTTCATCTAGATTTTATTTCATCCAGATTTTATTTCATCCAATCTTATCTTATCTTGTCCATATTTTATTTTATTTCGTTTATGGGTGATGCAATCCTACCCCGCAAGGGCATTGGATAGAAAACTCCAAGTAGATTGGGCCAGAGATGCAAGAGAAGGCCCTAGGGTTCTTATGAGCCATAGGGTAGATTTCGGGCCCATGGGCTAAGTACGAGCCCACTTATCTTTGTAAATATTAGATTAAGGTTTCATTATTTTTGGGCCTTGTATTTAGGGCTCCATAATGTAGGTAGGGTACCCTAGAAATATAGGATTTTTCATCCCTTGTATTTTAGGGCACCTAGACTAGTTTTTGTATTAGGGGTAGTTTTGTAATTTCACATGCACTAAGTGGATATTTGATGTGTGTGGTTGGAAATAAATTTAATTGAATGGGTAGAAGCCCAATCCAATTAAATTTTAGAGGGGGAGGTGAGCATTTGCTTACTACACCCCATTGCCACATCATATAGTCACACTTTGTGCATGTCCTTCATGCTTTTCATGCCTCATGACACCTAAGCACACTTAGTGGAGAATCTTGGAATTGATCTTGGATTAGTGGGCTGAACCATAACTAAAATTCACTAATCATAATTAGTGAAATTTTGGCTCCAAAGTTTGGCTCCACAAATTCAATTTCAAATTCAACTGAAATTTGAATTTCCCTCCAATTTTGTGTGACACTTAGGCTATAAATAGAGGTCATGTGTGTGCATTTTTTTCAACTTTGATGATTTGAATATTAAACTTCAGATTTCAAAGCTCATTTAGAGCACAAAATTTCGTGCTCTTCTCTCCCTCTCCCTTCATTCATCTCCTTCTTCCTCCAAGCTCTTATCCATGGCCTCCTATGGTGGTGAGCTTCTTCTAGACTCATCTTCTCCTTGAAGTGGCGTCTCCTCTCTCTCTCTCCCTTTCTCCATTCCGCTGCCATTCATCTTCCAAGAAGCAAAGGAATCCATTGATGAAGAAGATCCTAGGCCTACAAGCTCCAATGGAGCTTGCATCAATGGGCTTGGACTTAAAATAGATTTGTAAGCTTTGGGGCTGAGGACCTATATAACAACACCAGGGTTTTAGTTTAGGGAGTTTTTGAGAGTTTTGGGAGAGGAGAATAATTTGAGGGTTTTGCAATTCCAGTTTTTACTGTTCATGCGCATTATTCACATAGCAATAAAATTCGTTTTCTGCTTCAATCTGCAATTTCGTTTTCTGCTTCCAATTGCAATTTCATTTTCTGCTGATTAATGGAAGGCTAAGTCTCCAGCGTTGTTTTCTCTTGAGGATCAAGCACAACTCTCGTTGAAGTTTCATTATTACCATTGAATTCTGATCAGTTTTTCCTCTTCACCAATTGCTCTGTATTTGTTGCCATTAATCCATGCATGCTTAGTGCTTGATTAATTATCTCTATGCTTAATTTACGATCATGCTTAATGATTTGTTTCATTCATGATTAATTGGTGTATGTGTGGCTTAATCACATAATGATAGCCTTATGTTAATTTTCACTTAGTAATTTAATTTAGGGTTGGATTAAGTGGTTGAACTGATTAAGGATAAATTCTCGTAACCTAGGATAAGATACTTACTTGTGAATCAAGGGGGAACAACATGTTTTAATTCTATTATTTCTTTAATTCGAATTTTCTTGCGGTTTAATTTACAAAACAACCCCCCCCCCCCAATTCGTTACTACTTTATTACTATCTGTTATGAACGTTTGGTTGACCATTGCTCGTTGGGAGACGACCTAGGATCGCTTCCTAGATACTACATTTTTAATGTTTATTTTATTCGGGTACGGCCTTGATCAGTGTACTTTTAATTATCGCTTTTATGTTTGGTTAAGTTTCTGGTTCTATTTCTTACTTTCTTAACTTAGTAGTAAAAGCCTAATTGAATCTAGTAACATTAAGAATGCTAGATTTTTAATTAGTCGAGACATGTTAATAATTATTTCAACCCCCCCCCCCCCCCTTCTTAATTATTCCGAGGCCACTTGATCCAACAAGTGGTATCAAAGCAGGTATCTTGTAGAAAGTTTCACAACTTCAAGATTCATGGCCTCTTTAAATTCTCTGTTTTTCAAAAGTAATTCCAGGTATAGGTCATTCCAAGATCATGATGAAGACCAAGCCAACTTGTGTCTCATGACAAAATCTCATGAGAACAACAAAGAATAATTTGTAAGGAAGAAGTGGTACATCGACATTGGATGTTCAAATCTTATAGCGGGAGATGTATCCAAATTTACAACCATTTCTCCCAAGAAAAGTGGACATGTTACATACGGCAACAACAATATCAGTAAAATCTCAAAAGAGGTAACATCTAAGCCATCTCTATGAATTAAGGTATGATTAGTATTTTAAGTTAAGTTATTTTTGTGGTTAATAGAAAATAATTGTTGAAATTGTTTGATTGTGTTTACAATGATTAATTAACTATATTTAGTTTAAAGAATTTCAATATACATGATTGATTTTTTGTCTTTGGTAATTGTGTCCAACTAGTTGAAAGTATGAAAATTAAAATTTGCAAGTTATTAGAAGTTTAAAAAATAAAATTTGGAAGTTATTGGAAGTTTGAAAATTAAAATTTGGAAGTTATTGGAAGTTGAAAGTTGAAAATGGAAGTTACTGGAAGTTGAAAATGGAAGTTGAAAGTTGGAAGTGGAAGTTATTGGAAGTTGGAAGTTGGAATTTAAAATTTAAAATTTAAAATTTAAAATTTAAAATTTAAAATTTAAAATTTGAAATTTGAAATTTGAAATTTGAAATTGAAATTAAAAAAAATATTTTTTTTGGAATAGAAATTATTGTGCATAGTTAGTTGATTGATAATTTAATTAATTTAATTTGAAATTTTTGATGATTGATTGTGTTTGAGAATTATTATGATTTTTTTTAATTATATTTAAAGGTTATGTTGATTAAGATAGTAAATATGTATTTTTTATGGGCGCAAAATAGTTTGTTTTAATGTCTTTCTGTTATGTGTTTAAACTTGATTATCTTGTTTACTTATTTGGTACTTAGTGAATTATGTTTGGAAAATTTATTAGTACTTTATTTTCTATAAGTTTAAAACTTGTTAGTTGCTTTATGTGTTATCGTTCTACTTGGTTACTTTTGATGACTTATGACTTATTTGATACATATGTTTTTAGTATGATTTGACATGATTGGATTTTTGTCAAAATTATATTGATATGCTAAAATAATTGAGATAAGTAATGATTTACCACGTATGTGTTCATAACTAATTTTTGTTACTTAGAATTAAGTTTTGATTCTCTGATAATAGATTTAGATTATAATTATATTTTGTTTTTAAGCCTTGTATTTGGCTATGTTTTTATGACATTTGAATACTTAGTATTTTTAATATTTGCTTAGTATGATTGAACATTTATGGATTGTGATATATGACTATTTGGTTTGCATTTTAATTTGGTTTATTCATGTCTTGCTTCATGAATGGTTTAGAATCTTTTATGTTCGTTTTACAAAGTATGCTTTGTGTATGTTTTAAATTACGTATGTTTTACGCACTTTGGCCTTTTTGATGTTGCCAAAGGGGGAGAGAAAAATGCGTATTTAAAGAAATCAAGATATTATATTTTCAAAACTTTAAAATTAAGCACAAATTCAAAAAGAGAGGGGGAGAAAGGGATGAATGAACGGTAGAACAAAAATTGTATGCATTCTCTTGATTTCAGGATTGTCATCATCAAAAAGGGGGAGATTGTGGAAGCAATATCTTCCAAGGTTATTTTGATTATGTCAAAGAATCAAGAGTCAAGAAAAATCCAAAGATTTAAGAATCAAGCTTCAAGAATCAAGATTCAAGTTTCAGGAATCAAGATTCAAGAATAATCAAGATCAAGATTCAAGACTCAAGATTCAAGAAACAAGAGAAGACTCAATCAAGATAAGTACTAAAAATTTTTTAAAAACAATGAGTAGCACAAGAAGTTTTCACAAAATCATTACCAAAGATTTTTACTCTCTGGTAATCGATTACCAGAAGGTAGTAATCAATTACCAGTGTTTTAAAATGTTAAGATTTCAAATTTCAACAGTTTTAAATCATTTTAAACTTGTGTCACAATACTTGTAATCGATTAACAGTGTTTCTAAACATTTTAATTTTCAAAATTCAAAATGAAAAGTCACATTTGTTGATGTGTAATCGATTACACCTTAATGGTAATCAATTACCAGTGACTGATTTCGAAAAGTACATTTCTAAAAGTCACAATTCTTCAAATGACTTGTTTCTGAAGATTCTTTCAAAAGTCACAACTTTTCTAAGTAACTAGTTTTTAAAAGAAATTGCCAAGAGTCACAAACTTTGACTTGAGTCATCAAGAGATTATAAATACGTGACCATGGCATGAATCTAAAATATATGATCTATCATCTATCTTTCAACCTTCTTTCAACATTCTTCAATCAATCTTTTCTACTCTTTCTATAGAATTTTCTGATTTATCTTCTCTTCATCTTTCTAAAAGTTTTTGTTCAATACTTTCTCTTCCAAGAAAAGTTCTTTGATCAAAAACTTGTGCTATTCATCTTTTTCATTCTCTTCTCCCTTTGCCAAAAGAACGAAGGACTAACTGTCTGAATTCTTTTGTGTCTCTCTTCTTCGTTTGCCAAAAGAACAAAGGACTAACCGCCTGAATTCTTTTGTGTCTCTCTTCTCCCTTACTAAAGATTCAAAGGACTAACCGCCTGAGAAATTTTTTGATTCTTCCCTTCCCCTTAAGCAAAAGATTTCAAAGGACTAATCGCCTAAGATATCTTTTGTTTCCCCTTTACAAAGATTCAAAGGACTAACCGCCTGAGAATTCTTTGTCCCAACACATTGGAGGGTACATCCTTTGTGGTACAAGTAGAGGGTACATCTACTTGGGGATTGTTATACTGAGAACAAGAGAGGGTACATCTCTTGTGGATCAATTCAAGTGGAGGGTACATCCACTTGGTTTTTCAAAGAGAACAGGGGAGGGTACATCCCTTATGGATCTTTGGCTTGTAAAGGATTTTACAAGGTTGAAAGAAATCTCATGAACCGCAGGTTGCTTGGGGACTGGATGTAGGCACGGTTTGTGGCCGAACTAGTATAAATCTTGTATTTGTCTTCTTCTTCCCTATACTCTTTTATTTCCGCTGTGTACTTTTAATTATCACTTTTACTTTTGGTTAAGTTTCTGGTTCTGTTTCTTACTTTCTTAACTTAGTAGTAAAAGCCTAATTGAATATAGTAACATTAAGAAGGATAGATTTTTAATTAGTCAAGACACGTTAATAATTAATTCAACCCCCCCCCCTTCTTAATTATTCCGAGGCCACTTGATCCAACACCTTCTTCTTTCCTCTTCAACCCATTGTTCCCTAGGTTTGTCTATAGTTGCATTTCCTACTACCATTGTAGGGATGTAAGGACTGATTTCAATGGCTTCCCAGATGTTTAAATCTATAGCATCTATGAAGATTTGCATGCAGGTTTTCCAGTAATGATAACCCACACCATTAAATATAGGAGGGTTATTAATGGAGTTTCCTTCGAGAAATACGAAATTTGATGAGGCCATAATTATTCTTGAAGTTTCTAAACTTTATATAAGAATCAAGCTCTATTTCTAAATATAGGGGGAGTGAATTAAGTTAAAAAATTTCTCGTTTAATTGACTTCTAAATCCCCTTTTAAATCTATATGTTAAGAATATTGAAGATGAAGATGAAAGTTACATCAACAGAATACTTCAAGTGTGCAAGATAAATAAAATATGCAAGATAAAGTAATCAAGATAGGGAAGAGAGGAATGCAAACTAAGTTTATCCTGGTTCGGCCACTTCCTGTACCTACGTCCGGTCTTCAAGCAACCTACTTGAGATTTCCACTAACTTTGTAAAAATCCTTTTTACAACTTCTGAAAACCCGAGGGATCCCTTTCCCTTGTGTTCAAGAAACTCACAATTCAAGAGACAAATAGCCTCTTGATCTCAATAAGTCTTTAAAGAAAGTACAAATATTTTTCTCTCTTTTAGAGAAGAAGATACAAGATGAAGTTCTTAGAAGAATCCTTAATTGATTTGCAAGTGTTTGGCTAATGATTTGTTTTTGAGAGGATAAGACAATAAGGTTCTGAAAAACTCGCTTATTAAAAACTTTCGTAGATAAGTCACATATTTATAGGCCCTTGGTGGCTTTTCAGAAACTTATGAAGGGAAGTGACTTTTCAGAGTAACTTTTAAAAATTCCTCACGAGTAATTGATTAAAACTCTTTGGTAATCAATTGCAAAGTTAAGTAATGAGGATTCATGACTTCTCAATTTGAATTTTTGTAGTTCCGTTACTGGTAATCGATTACAGACAAGTGGAAATCATTTACAACTTTCAAATTTCAAATTTCAAACTTTCTGAAAAAGCTTTTTAAAATAATTTTTCTTCTGGTAATCGATTACGATGCCTGGTAATCAATTACGAGTGAAAAAATGCCTTATTCAAAAAATGTTAAAACTTTTTTAAAATCAATTTAAAAACTATGTTGTGAGGCCAAACCTTTGCAATCACTAAGAGACTATTTTAACAAAGATATGCTAAGACTTAGCTTTCTTCTTGATCTTTGTTTTCTTGGTCTTGATTTTGACTTGAAATAAAACTTGTGTTGCTTTTGTCTTGGCATCATCAAAACCTTCATACACATACAGTCAGAGAGCCTTTTCAGCTTGTAAACATGGTTAAGGTGTTTGAAGTCTATGAAACTTGGAGATTGGTGTACATATTGTCAACCTACCCTTCGGAGGGAAGGCGAGGCGAAATGCCAAAGGAGCATCTCCTAAAAAGGAAAATGCGTGGGAGTCGCCACCAAAGTTTATTTGAGGAAAAATTTAGAAAAACAAAAAAGAGATTTGCAAATATTGAAAAGAAGGGTTTGGGAGTTGTTTACGCATGGGGAAGGTATTAGCACCCCACGCGCCCATCACAGGGGACGACAACCTTTAATCGAGTGTGCAAAATGTGACTTCAAAATTATGTATTTTCCCTTTTTATGTTTCTTTATTTTTTGGGGTCAACAAGGGTGTTGCCCTTGCTTCTACGCATCCTCAGGTGCGATGAGCAATTCATACCTACATAGTTCTTTACGTCTGAATATTTGTGTGTTAAATTGATTTTTTATGTTTTTGAAAGATTCATTTTAATTGCGAGCAAAAATTCATTTAAGGCATTGGACCTTGAAATGATCTCAAGTGATATTTGATAAAAAGGTTTTATCTTGGTTTTGTTTATTAACTTCAAATCTTTTTTAAGGCAACTTTACAATACTAGGTGATCCGTTAAGATTGAACTTTACAAAAAAAAAAACGAGATCGCCGATGATAGATGGAGGAAATGAATATGCATAAAACAACAAGGGGGGGGGCCTAAGTGTGCATAGATCACATCAAAATCTAAAAAAAAAACAAAAATAACCCACGATCATACGAAGAACACCGAACCAGTACTAAAGGGCTTAACCTTATGAGAAAGCAAGAGGTTGACTCTTTGAAAGGGCCTTTCATCCTAAACTCAAAAGATAGGACATTAGATTTGGGAATTGAGTATATAAATAGAAATATATGCACTGATAACCTAACATGATTTTTGGGATGCAAATGCATGCAACTTTCATCTTGAAATGCAATAAAATGTAATAGGTTTTGAATCATGAAAATTGTGTAATACTCATAACATTCTGTCGCAACCTACCCTTCGGCGGGAGGGCGACGCGTGACTCGCGGGATGCATGTTCCACGAAAGGAATACGCGCGGAGTCGCCACCAACGTTTATTTGAGGAAAACGTCGGAAAAACCGGAAAAGACGCGATCTACGAACTTTTAAGTGAAAGGTTCGGGAGTTGTATTTACGCACGGGGAAGGTATTAGCACCCCACACGTCCGCCCCAAGGGACGGCAGCCTTTAATCGAATGTGCAAACATGACTTTGATTTTTATGTTCCCTTTTTATGTTCTTATATCCTTTATACCCTTTTTATATTTTTTCTTTTTTGTGGTCAACAAGGGTGTTTCCCTTTGCTCCTACGTATTCCTCAATTTGTGATGAGGAAATCAGACCTACGTAGTTCTTTCGGAACAAAGTGTTTGGTTAAGTTATTTTTGTCTTTTTTTGCAAAATATGTTTTTATTGAACAAAAGGTCATTTAAGGTGTTGAACCATTAAACGGTCTTTTGATTTTGAAAGGGGAGAAACGTTAAGGCGTTGGACCATTAACGATCTCTTGTTTTTGAAAGGAGAGAAACGTTAAGGCATTGGACCATTAACGATCTCTTGGGGTGGTCGACAAAAGCGGGGCTTTTGCTCCTACGTATCCTCAATGAGGAACTCAGACCTAAGTAGTTCTTGCAAAAGCGGTAAAGTTACATGTTGATTTTATGCTTTTGAACGGTCCATGTTAACCGATAAAAGCAAAGAGGACCGTTTAAGGCGTTGGACCTTAAAACGGTTTTTAGTGATTTTCGGACAAAACTTGATTTGTGAGTCTATTTTAGTCTTAGTTTCACTTTGGTTATTAATTAATTCATTCAAGGAAACTTCCAAAGAAAAACGTCCGATTGATTTTTTTAATTTATTTTATTCAAAGATATTTTGATTATTTTATTATTATTTTTCAAGATATTTTGATTATTTTATTATTATTTTACTTTTTTTGGTTTAACCGAGGTTATAGCGTGAACGATCGGTTAGATTTCATTTTAAAAGTGATTAAATGAGATTACAACACAAATGATCGGTTGAAATTCATTTTATCATTATTTAGATGAGAAAACGGCTTAAATAAACGGTAAAAGCGCGTTAAAGACAGAAGAAAAGAAATCGAAAATAAAGATGAAAGCTTAAAAAAACAAGAAATGAATTGAAAGTCTCGGATTCGAAAACTTACCCGTTGAAGAACGAAGAACGGATGAAGAACGATGAAGAACGGACGAAAACCTTCACGGATTTGCTTACGGAAACATCTCGGAAGCGTTACGGAAGCACCTCGGCTTGGATTTTCTTCACGGAAATAATTTTTTTCACCCAAAACAGCTGAAATACATAGCCAGGGGGCTGAGGGATCCTTAGAACAGCCCCCTTCAGCCTTTTTATAGGAAAAAGGGGGAGGAGGTTGCCGCCCAGCTCGCCCAGGCGACCTTAGCTCGCCCAGGCGAGCTGGGTTGCTTCCTCCAGAAGCAACCCAGCTCCAAAAAACGTTCTGGAAGGCCCAATTCAAAATTTCGAAATTGCTATTTGCACCCCCCCAATTTTGATAAGTTCACCCCCCTCTTTCGTAATTTACGGAAAAGTTACGGAAGCCTTACGGAAGCATATAGGACTTGATTTTCTTCTTTTTTTCTCTTCCGTCTTACCCGTATTAAGTTAATTATGCTTATTTAGAGTTATGGGAATTTTACGGAAGCATTACGGGTGTCCCGGAAGCCCCGGAATCCCATTTTTCAACAAAACGGGGGGTGTGGTGGCCATCTAGCTCGCCCAGGCGAGCTAGGTTACTTCAACCTTAAGCAAGAAATTGCCCAGAAACCTCTAGAAGGGCCCAGATTCGAAAATTACTGTTTGCACCCCCCATTTTACTAAATACACCGCCCTTTGGCTTTTTTTGGTGATTCTTTTTTCGTAAAGTTACGGAAACTTACGAATTTCGTAACGATACTTGTTTTCTTTCCATAATGTTACGGAACCTTGCGGATTACATAATCATCCCCTTTTTGACTTACGGAATGTTACGGAACCTCACTTAATTATGCAACGATGCTTCCATTTGATTTCCGGTGTGTCACGGAAACTTACGAATTGTGCATCAATATTTTTTTGGTTTTTCGGCATGTCCTGGAATTTCACAAATTGCCTAATGATGGGTACCAAGCACCTCACAAGGACCAAAGAAAGGTCGCATGTCATCAAGCAAAGGTCCCCGGACGAAATTAGGGTATGACAGTTGCCCCTCTTTACTTGTCTTTTATTGGAGATAAAAGGAAAGTAAAGATAAGACACTAATTTCGTTCCTCTCGATTTGACGAGAGTCGCGGGTGACCATAAAATCTCCACATGCAAATGACTTGTTGCTCCCGGAATTTCACAAATTGCCTAATGATGGGTGCCAAGCACCTCACAAGGACCAAAGAAAGGTCGCATGTCATCAAGCAAAGGTCCCCGGACGAAAATTAGTGTATGACACTAATTTCGCTCCTCTCGGTTGACGAGAGTCGCGGGTGACCATAAAATCTCCACATGCAAATGACTTGTTGTTCCCGGATTTTCACAAATTGCCTAACGATGGGTGCCAAGCACCTCACAAGGACCAAAGAAAGGTCGCATGTCATCAAGCAAAGGTACCCGGATGAAAATTAGTGTATGACACTAATTTCGCTCCTCTCGGTTGACGAGAGTCGCGGGTGACCATGAAATTTCCGCATGTAAATGACTTGTTGTTCCCGGAGGAACAAAAGGTGCAGAAGACTATGTCAGCCTCTGCATGCTATCAAGCGTTCTGTCTTACAGATAGCAAAAGAATGTTTATACGGATAACCACTCAGGTATTTCCGCGTATCATCGGGCCCGCCGCCTCTGGATGATACAAGGGTGCAGAATGACCAAATTTGGTCTCTGCTTGTCATCGGGCCCGCCGCCTCTGGATGACAAAAGGGTGCGGATAACCGTAAGGTATCTCCGCGTATCATCGGGCCCGCCGCCTCTGGATGATACAAGGGTGCAGAATGACCAAACTTGGTCTCTGCTTGTCATCGGGCCCGCCGCCTCTGGATGACAAAAGGGTGCGGATAACCGTAAGGTATCTCCGCGTATCATCGGGCCCGCCGCCTCTGGATGATACAAGGGTGCAGAATGACCAAACTTGGTCTCTGCTTGTCATCGGGCCCGCCGCCTCTGGATGACAAAAGGGTGCGGATAACCGTAAGGTATCTCCGCGTATCATCGGGCCCGCCGCCTCTGGATGATACAAGGGTGCAGAATGACCAAATTTGGTCTCTGCTTGTCATCGGGCCCGCCGCCTCTGGATGACAAAAGGGTGCGGATAACCGTAAGGTATCTCCGCGTATCATCGGGCCCGCCGCCTCTGGATGATACAAGGGTGCAGAATGACCAAACTTGGTCTCTGCTTGTCATCGGGCCCGCCGCCTCTGGATGACAAAAGGGTGCGGATAACCGTAAGGTATCTCCGCGTATCATCGGGCCCGCCGCCTCTGGATGATACAAGGGTGCAGAATGACCAAATTTGGTCTCTGCTTGTCATCGGGTCCGCCGCCTCTGGATGACAAAAGGGTGCGGATAACCGTAAGGTATCTCCGCGTATCATCGGGCCCGCCGCCTCTGGATGATACAAGGGTGCAGAATGACCAAATTTGGTCTCTGCTTGTCATCGGGCCCGCCGCCTCTGGATGACAAAAGGGTGCGGATAACCGTAAGGTATCTCCGCGTATCATCGGGCCCGCCGCCTCTGGATGATACAAGGGTGCATGTCACATGACCTCAGGGTCAGTATGACAAAGATTATGGGGCGGCCGACAAAAGCAAGGCTCTTGCTCCTACGTATCCTCCAATGAGGAATTCAGACCTACGTAGTTCTTGATAACTTGTGAGACTTAAAAAGTCTCCATCGGAAAATGCTGACATCTCCGGAAAGGGCGCAGATGACCATATTGGTCTCTGCTCGTGAATCACACTTGGGGTCACTGAATGACGAGGTGCGGATAACCGTAAGGTGTCTCCGCGGACTACCAGCTCTTGAGTTATGGCAACAAAAGGCGGTGTGGTCGACAAAAGCGAGACTCTTGCTCCTACGTATCCTCCAATGAGGAACTCAGACCTACGTAGTTCTGGATAACTTGTGAGATTTGAAAAAGTATCGGTGTTTTCTCCACTAAAATGCAAATATGCTTTAGCAAGGAGACAAATATTCCAACTGATTTAGAGCAGCATATGCTTTTTTGAGTGAAAAACAATGCGTCTACCGGGGAAGGAGAGTCTGCTGATGAAATCTCCCATAACCATAAATGAGATTTTGGATGTTAGCATTTCGTTTCTAAATGATCATTTAGAGGAAACACTGGGTTCGACAAAAATAGAAGAAATCCACTCAAAGTGTATCAATCTCGCACAGGTAAGTGTTTCATCCTAATTCCGAACCATAGATATGTCATGACTTGACTTTGCAAATTATTTCCTATCAAATCAAAAATTACACGCGTGATCATGGATCAATAGGGCTTCCCTTGGGAATGGGTTCTTTTGGTGGTTTTTATTCGGCTTTTGTGTGTTTTTGGCTTTTGATTTTTCTGGCTTTTTCTTTTTCTGTTTTTTTTTGTTTAGTGCGGGGCGAGAAAAAAAAGTCGCTAGCGCACGGGATTTTGGTTGGTAATCAAAGGGAGAAGACCATTTTAGGTCGTGGTTTCCTTTCCTTCTTTTTTGTTCATTTGGTGACAATTCTGTACTGTTCAGATATTGTCTGGTCCAAAGACCTCTCTGCATATTCCTTCTGTTTTTCCTTAGATCCCCGATCAGGGGCTTTCTTTCCTCCTTCTTCTTTTTTTTTTTTTTTTTTTTTTTTTTTTTTTTTTTTACTTTCTCCCATTCTTTGATTGGGAATTTTCTTTCTTTTCTTTTTGCTTTCTCCCACTCTTTGATTGGGAATTTCCTTTCTTTTCTTTTTTTGCTTTCTCTTTGATTGGAAATTTTCCTTCTTTTTTTTTTTTGCTTCCGAGGGTAAGGTTTATGGTGAGTCAGGATTTTGGCTCAAGGCTTGTAGAATGGCTAGACATGATACATGTCAGGGTTTGGTTTGGTTCAAGGATAAAAAGGGATGCCCCACATTATTTCCATGACACAAATGCAAAAATGATGATTTGGAAATTTTATGCAAAACTGGTCATGCATGCACCTATGCGGACACTCAAGTGTCAAATTTTTATGGTCATGTGATGCTAGGGCTCAGGATTCATTTCCTCTATTTTAGTCAACCCAACGTTTCCAAAATATGTTCTTTTATCAATTTGTGCATTCATCCGAGTCCATTTTGGGCGTCTGGGAAAATCTTCACAGCATTCACCCCTTCAGGTGTATACACATTTTTTCAAAAACTAGTTATGATCAGTGAATTTTTCCAAAGAAAAGTTGGAAGTCATCTCTTTTCAAAAGCATGTTGGTTTTTCAGCTTGACAACTTATTTTTTCTTTTTTCTCCTTCTTTTTTTTTATCATTTGTTTATTTCTTTTTCTTGTTTTTTTTTTTTTTTTTCATGAGGTATTTTGCTACCTAAACATGTGCATATTTTGTGAGGTATTTTTGCTATATACATGCATATCCAAGGTATCTTGCCACCTAAACATACATATATATGTTTTGTGAGGTATTTTTTTGTTTACATACACACACATCTAAGGTATCTCTCTACCTAAACATACATATATATATTTTGTGAGGTATCTTTTTGCTATATACATGCATATCTAAGGTATCTTGCTACCTAAACATACATATATATATTTTGTGAAGTGTGTTTTTGTTTACATACATGCATATCTAAGGTATCTTTCTACCTAAACATACATATATATATTTTGTGAGGTATGACTAGCTTCCGAGCTTGTGCTCGTTTTATTTAAATTCCTAGGATCATGAGCAACTAGGTGTGTCCTACTATGAAAAGTTATCAAATAACAAGCATAGATTCAACAGGTACTAGGTTGCCTCCTAGTAGCGCTTCTTTAACGTCTTTAGCTGGACGCCTTATGACTTGTCAGTCACTGACCTAGTACTTTGCTTACCTTTGGCTTTGGACTTGGTAGCCTGCTGGTCGGCCATGTGTCGTAGGCAACGCTCTAACCTTTTTGCGGATGAGCTGAGGTGAACTCTAGAGGTGGTGGCGGTGTGTATATTGCCCGCTGCCGGCCATCCCCAGGCTGCTGTGGTGTTTCGCCCTGCGCCTGCCTGGAGATGCAGCACTTCTAGATGAAAACTCGATTGGTAGGGGGCCTGATGACCCTGCTGGGGGCAACAGGCACTCCCTTGAACTGATAGAGACCCGTATTTAGAGCTGGCAACTCCAAGACACTGTTGGCCTTCTTCGGGTCCACTAGGTGTCTTGCGGGCACAATCCCTGCAAACAATAGATGACATCAGAAATCAGTTGGGGGAGGTGCATACTTACCTATGTCATGATGGCATGAGCTTGCTGGGGGGACGAGCGCCCTATAGGGCCGATAGAGGCCCGTAACCAGAGCTGGAAACCCCAGGGCCCTGTTGGACTTCTTCAGGTCCACTGGGTGTCTTTGTGGGTGCGATCCCTGCAAACAATAGAAGGTATCAGAAATCAGTTGAACCATATGCATACTTACCCATGTCGGGACGACACAGACCAACTGATACTTTTGCAGGGGGAGATTGGCATTGCGGTCGCTGGGCAGAATATTGCTAAGTAGCAATGTCATCTATGTAAGAGTGGTCATGTTGGTGCGCATGATCCGCACTCGTCTCTTTGCAGCGGCACGGGTGAAATCTTGCCCCAGTATGCATAGTAGCAGTGTGATAGCCTCCCTCTCTAGTTGTGCTCGCACAGTTGGCCCTCCTCCAATATCAGGGGGTGGCCCAGGAACCGTTAAAAGGAAACTACCGGTCCCTTAACCGGGAGTGCAAGTCTCGGTTAAGCATTTAAGGACAGAGGACCTTAAATTATCTTAAGGTGTGGATATGGAGCCCACTGAAAGTGAGGACGCGTAGTCCTCTAAAGGCGAGGGCGTGTAGCCCTCTGAAGTTCAGGACGTGTCGCCTTTCGAAGGCGAGGGAGTGTAGTCCTATGATGGCAAGGACGTGCAATCCTCTAAAGGTGAGGGCATGCCCTCCTTTGAAAATGGGGAACATGTAGTCCTCTGATGGCGAGGACGTGTAGTCCTCTAAAGGCGAGGACGTGTAGTCCTCTGAAGGTGAGGGCGTGTAGCCCTACAAAGGTGAAGGCACATGACCCTTTGACGGCGAGGACGTGTAGTCCTCTGAAGTTGAAGGTACATGACCCTTTGAAGGCGAGGACGTGTAGTCCTCTGAAGGTGAAAGTAACTAGTACCCAAGGTGAGGGCGTGTAGCCCTCTCAAGGCGAGGACTTATAGTCCTCTGGAGGTGAGGGCGTGCAGCCCTCTGGTGGTGAGGACGTGTAGTCCTCTCAAGGCGAGGACGTGTAGTCCTCTGACGGTGAGGGTAACTAGTACCCAAGGTGAGGGCGTGTAGCCCTCTCAAGGCGAGGACATGTAGTCCTCTGGAGGTAAGGGCGTGCAGCCCTCTGATGGTGAGGACGTGTAGTCCTCTCAAGGCGAGGACGTGTAGTCCTCTCAACGGTGAGGGTAACCAGTACCCAAGGTGAGGGCGTGTAGCCCTCTCAAGGCGAGGACATGTAGTCCTCTGGAGGTGAGGGCATGCAGCCCTCTGATGGTGAGGACGTGTAGTCCTCTCAATGGTGAGGGTAACTAGTACCCAAGGTGAGGGCGTGTAGCCCTCTCAAGGCGAGGACATGTATTCCTCTGGAGGTGAGGGCGTGCAGCCCTCTGATGGTGAGGACATGTAGTCCTCTCAAGGTGAGGACGTGTAGTCCTCTCAACGGTGAGGGTAACTAGTACCCAAGGTGAGGGCATGTAGCCCTCTCAAGGCGAGGACATGTAGTCCTCTGGAGGTGAGGGCGTGCAGCCCTCTGATGGTGAGGACATGTAGTCCTCTCAAGGTGAGGACGTGTAGTCCTCTCAACGGTGAGGGTAACTAGTACCCAAGGTGAGGGCATGTAGCCCTCTCAAGGCGAGGACATGTAGTCCTCTGAAGGTGAGGGCGTGCAGCCCTCTGTTGGCGAGGACGTGTAGTCCTCTAAAAGTGATAGGTACAAGTACCCAAGGGTCCACCCTTATGAGAAAGCAAGAGATCGACTCATCGAGAGGGCCGGTCATCCCAAATCCACAAGATTTGGACATTTAGATGTAGGGAATCTATGTAGTTAACATGATTTTGAGGGATGCAAATGCATGCAACCTTTGTTGTGAAATTTGGGTAAATGCGGACTTTATATGAAACAATGCAAGGTAATGGAAAGTTGTACAATGTTCATGGCATTCTTTCCCTATTTTGTGATTTTGATTTTGATTTGATTTTTTTTTTTTTTTTTTTTTTTTTTTTTTTTGGAAAACACAGATTGACTGCCCTTTTGAAAAAGGTGATAATTCATGCAACCTCATCCTATCTTTTTGCAAATCTCTCCGGGAACTCCCTCAGAGTGTATGTTCTTTTTGATTTAGTCACTTGACCATTTTGGAGTGACGGCAATGGAGTCGTTTGATGTTTAATAAATCCATTGAAATCCTAGGGTTTGTCCCCTTTTTTTTTTGTTGAAAACATCGATGGGTGAGAACTTTTGATCGGCCCCTATGTTAACTTGAGGCTCATGCACGGTGCCCCTCAATGCCCCAGTGTAAGGCTTTGAGGTACCAATCGTTGCCTTTCGTCATGACCTTGTAGGAGGGAACCTATTGGGTGAGAACTTCTAATCTGCCCCTAGGTTCGTTTGAGGTTTTTGCATGGTGCCTTTCGTTGCCCCAGTGTAGGGCTTAGAGGTACCAAGTGTTGTCTTGTTTTCACGACCTCGTAGTGAGGAAGAATGAAAGAAGCAGTTGATTCTTGCAAAAAGAATTTTCCAAGGACGAGAAATAGTTGAAGGATCTTTCAGTTGATGGATTAAGTCAAATGACTCCTATGTAGAAGCAAGATGTTTTGATGTCTTGATGATGCTAAAGGATCAAATGCTTCTAAGTTTTATTCAAGACAAGAATCCAAGAAAATCAAGATATATGATCAAGTTGATCTCTAGAATTTTAGGAAGAAGTTTCCAAATTGAAGAAGCAAAAGGTTTGACCAAGGAATTCTATCCTTTCAAATTGAGATTTGCTCTCTGGTAATCGATTACCAGCAGTTTGAAAATGTTTTAATTCAAATTTTTAAAACCTGTAATTGATTACATAAGTCTTGTAATTGATTACAAGAGGGGATTTTCAGAAAATAATTTCCAAGAGACATATCTATTCAAATGATTTATGAATGGCCATTCAAATGTTTTAAAGAGAGTTTTCATTGCCCAAACAGTTTTATCCTCTCGAAAGATCAAGAGTTTTTCTGAACTGAAATGTCTTATCCTCTCAAAAGATTCCTTGGTCAACCACTTGCATATTCAATAAGGAATTTTTGATTGATCTTCATTTTACAATATACCTCTTTTAAGAGAGATCTCTTCTTCTCTTCTTCTTATTTCTGAAAAGGGATTAAGAGACCGTGGGTCTCTTGTTGTAGAGGATTCCTGAACACAAGGGAAGGGTTATTATCCCTGTGTGCATTGTTAATTCGAAAAGAGAGATTGATAGTTCAATTGGGGAATAGTCTTTGCATCTTAATTCAACCCCCCTTTTTCTTAAGGTAACTGAGGCCATTTGTCCAACATCCTATTCTTGATAACTCACTTCTCTCTAAAAAGACAAAATGAGGTCACATGAACGTCTATATTTTTACTTGAAAACACAGTCAATCAAATGCCTTTTTATTTTTTATTTTGAAACTTATTTGTTTTGAACTGTGCTCGTTGTTTTACGGCACCCCCACCAACGTGCAAGATGAGTAATCTCTGATTGAACGGTCTTGGAAGTCAACACTCAGGAGCGCAGGTTGCTTGAGCAAACAGACCAATGGCTTACACCCACATTCCGGTGAAAGTTGAAAATCCTGGTGAGTCATTAGAGACATCTAACAACAGCTTTCAAAATTGCCCCATGTGTGGCATCTCTTGTCAATGTCAGGATTTACACACGATTCTCCTCAAATTTCAGCCAGCATCAATTAGACCTCGCACCCTACACTTCAGAGCCCTACAATGCTCAATGGAACGCCCCGGGGCTTCTCCGTGACAAGCACACGTTGCGTTCGAGTCGTATTCTCGGAGAAATGGAGGTTGATGAACCTTGGCTAGGGTTATGGCTACCATTGAATTATCAAGTAGATATGGGATCAAGTTTAGCATATGACAACGGAATTTGGGGTGAACCCTACAAGCTTTTTTTTTGCAAAATTCCTTTTTGTTGGTGTTTTTTTTTTTTTTGGTTTGTGCTAAAGGTGGTCTTCGTCATTGGAAGTGCGGTAGACAGACTTTAGTTGATTT
Organism: Glycine soja; assembly: GCF_004193775.1. Taxonomy (NCBI): domain Eukaryota; kingdom Viridiplantae; phylum Streptophyta; class Magnoliopsida; order Fabales; family Fabaceae; genus Glycine; species Glycine soja. The sequence goes on along the minus strand of NC_041014.1, from coordinate 7,927,118 downwards.
AGGGATGGCCTTTGTGGATAACTGGGTGGTGGGGTAAGGAGGAGGTTTGTTATTGGCTGAGTAATGACATTGTTGGGTTGGTGGGAAACTTGGCCGTATAGGAATGGTAGTCACAGCATGGGTTTCTCCCTCTTTCTCACCCTCTTCATTTGCCCCAGTTTTCTCAGTCGTCCTAGTAGGATGATCAAATTTGCCTCTTTTCGGATCCACTTCGATCTTTTTGCTGGCGAAGACCAAATCTGTAAAACTTGAAGGTGTGTAACCCACCATTTTTTTCATAGTAGAACACCGGTCACGTGTCTACTATCATTATGATAATCTCTTTCTCTGTTTTTGGGGGTGCTACTTGAGTTGCCAAGTCTCTCCATCTTTGGGCGTATTCTTTGAAAGATTCGTGCCCCCTTTTTGCACACTTTTTGTAGTTGCATCCTATCCGGAGCCATATCAGAATTGTACTGACACTGCTTAATGAAGGCAACCATTAGGTCCTTCCAAGAATGGACTCAAGAAGGTTCCTAAGTTAGTATACCAGGCAACAGTTGTCCTAGTAAGACTTTCTCAGGAAAAATGTATCAGCAGTTTCTCATCTTTTGCGTATGCCCCCATCTTCCGACAGTACATCTTTAGATGGTTCTTGGAGCGAGTAGTCCCCTTGTACTTGCCAAAGTCCGACACCTTGAACTTGGGAATGACCATGTTTGGGTATTAGGAACAACTCTTCTAGGTTAGCAAAGGCATAATCTTCACCTCCTTCAATGGCCCTGAGCCTTTCCTCTAGATGATCCAACTTTCCCATTCCTGCCATAGTCATGAGGGTTTTTAACCACTGTGGAATGCAAGAGGTGCAGTTGTGGGTGATACTGAGGGCCCTCCAAAGGGTTTTGTAGGGGTATACCACCAACTGCTTGCCCTTCAGTGGTATATCCGAGCCAAGGCTCGAAGTCGGCTAGATTGTGATGGGGAATTTCATGGGTCTCTTCCACGGTTTAAGAGACATGTGCATGATCAGTTTTGGGGTTGCTGGCTTTCAATGGGTATAGGAGTGGAGTTATTGACATTCTTATTGGGAGTGTACGCCACATTGGGTGGCGTATAGTTGAGAGGCAAGCCATATGACGAGAAGGCGTGCTCGTTTTGAATTTGCACATCATGGGGGTCGCCCGTACTTCCTAAATCTTTGCCTACCATATTTGAGGTTGGATGATTCATTTGCTTGAGGCCGGATGGGGACGTCGGGTTCACCTTAGCAACAACGCTGGTAGCGGCAATTGCAACTGCATTGGCTTCCATTATCTTCTTCACGCTCATCATGGCCTCCATCATTGTGGCCATTTTCTCTTTAATGGCCTCCATGTCGGCCTTCATCTTCTCTTGTATCTCCTCTACTTCACCCATTACTCTAGCTCTAGCACGAGTTCGGTAAGGGCATCGTAAAGCGTGTCCCTTTCTTTTTTATAACAATGATTAAGTTCATTTTATTTTATTTTTCAAGGAAAGAATGCAACGAGCAATGCAACCAATGAAAAGCATGGATGTATGCGAATGATGTACAGTTGAAGATTGCGAATTTTTACGCAGGATATGGGGTTGAATCAATTTAGATTTTCAACATGGTCCATGACATCTTTGTCAAGGTGAAACTGGAAGTAACAAGGACATCAATAATCCTAAATATGTTTGGCAGTAGACGAAGCAGTGATGTGACTCGATTCATCTTTTGCCCCAATTTTGCAAGACGGTTACTTCCATATTTCAACTTGACTTGATGAACCTTTTTGTAAAAATATGAGCTTGGTTCAACCCTATAATCCAAGGAATGGCAATTCTGATCGCCAATACTTCAACAACATCTCATAGGGATGAATGACTCGGGCATACTTTAAGCTATGCATGGAAAATGTAATTATGAAATTGAGATGCCCGAAGAAACACCATTTCCTAGTTAACCATGCATTAGGTACCATGTTCACTCATTTTGTTTTTTAAGTGAAACGGGTTTATGATCCTAACATGGTTGGCTCATGGTGCCTAACACATGCAACTAAGAATGTAGTGTGAAGTTTCACGCTTCCCCCTTTTTGTTTTTGTTTTGTAGAGGAAAACGCAAGGATGAGCAAACATGAAAACAAATGGTATGCAATTTTGCAGATCAAAAAGTTTGTTGAACGCATATGCATGATGATGCCATGACTCATGCAAAATGTGAGGCTGGAATATGATAATGGACAAATGCAGGATATGTCCATTATGATGTTATGAAGAGATGCTTATGCGATGCATGATATGAATGCATTTTACGGACACGAGAGCTCGGAAAATTATCTCTTCTTACTTGCGCTTTTGGGGGCGCAGTGCCCCATGTGTACAATTAAGAAGGTGATATGGACCTTCCGGCTTCCCGTGACAAAGGACGAGACCAACATACAATGCATGCTAGAGATAAAATGCGGGAGTGACTTGATTCGCACTGATTTTTGGAGTAAAAACGTGGGATAAACTCATTTTATTCAAAAAGTTATAACTAGTCAAGATCTGAGCGACAATACAAACTTCCTAGCGGTTTCTAATCATATGGTCCATTAAGTCTATCATATGTTGACAATAGCTGAGAAGTCCGTGGATCTTCTTGGGGGCGGAGTAGGTGTCCGCCATTGCTTTGGCCTTGGCTAGCAATCGGGGAAGTTCTTGACTCCTGTTCAAAGTAAGAGCAAATCGGTCAGTCCACATTGTTGCCTCTTGGTGCCATGAATCAATTACCCTTTCCCTTGCTTCCCTTTCTGCTGATATCTTGGCGTACTCATCCTCTAGCCTTTGCTCGTGAGTCACCGCTAGATTTAGCTTCTCTTTGCACTCATTGATGATGGCCCACATATTCCCTTCAGTCTCGCTTTAACTGTTGGGACAAATTTCTTTTCGACCTAAGGCAAGCCTTTAGCTCGTCCTTCAAGATCATGCCTTTGACCCATGATGATTCCTTTCACCTCTTCGGAGCTTGAGCTCACTATTGCTGCCCTATAAAGCCCCTCAAAACTTGTTTTGGTCGTGTTCTTCCTTTCGGGCCTTCTTGGTTTCTCATTCCAAGGCTTCAGCGGTGGCCATATTGACGTCCCTTAGTTCATCATACTCTTTTCAGACTTTGATGGCTATGGACTTGAACTTCTCTTCGACTACCCGGGCTCTTTCAAGCTCTGCCTTTAGGGCTTGTACCTCATCACTTTCTTCCGAAGCTTTAACCTCATCGTCCCTCACAGTCTTTAGATTTGGGAGCCAATCCAATCCTTGTGTTCGGACTCTCAGCCACTTATGATAGCCGCCGATGATCCCATTACTGCTTCCCCTAAGCTCTCTGTCCTTTCTTCACGCCGCATCCCATGCCTTGCAAACTCCTTGGAGTACCCTCGCGTTGTGGTCACTAAAACCCCGTGCGATGAAAGGCGTGATGCTTTCGTCTAATGGCGCTCCTCTCATGGGGTAGCCAAGCTGTCTTATGGCGAGAACGGGATTATAATTAATACAACCCCTTGTTCCCATCAAGGGAACGTTTGGACATCCTTCGCATGAAGATAGAATCTTGATTCTTCCTTCCTTCTAGCGAGGGAACCAATTAACAGACGCCCCCCCATGCTAGCCAAGAGTTGGTGCACAACAAACAATTCTTGCGCCGCTCTTTTCACATCCCCAGTCGAACGTGTCATACATGGCCAAAATGGCGACGACCGGGCTTTCCTTGCCATGATGAAAGGCGAGGAAAGCGTCAATCGCTGCTAGGTCCACTAACCCTTCCATATTTGGAAAGAGGACAACTCCAAAGATCAAAAGCGCCAAGATGTCAATAAAAGAAAGCCCATTCACCTTGATTTGCCAAGGCCTTTGCCCTTTCCTCCAAACACTTCCTTGGTACTCCGACTACTCCATTTCTGTTTTGCTTTACACGGTCCAACTCTTGTGCTGAGGTTTTCACTACCTTGGCAACTCTTGTCGTGGAGGGATAGAACCCAGAGAAAAGATATGGCTTCCTTCCTCCCAGTGGGCATCCCAGGATTTCTTCAAACTCTTTCAAGTCGGCACTAGCTGGAAGTCCTCAAATGTGAAGCACCTTAGGGGCTGGTCATAATACTGGGAAAGGGATGCAACCGGTTCCATGGAGACTTCTACTCTAGCTAGGTCCCAAATCTTACCATAGGCTTTGCGGAAGGCTTGCCGTTGAAGTTGACCCATTAATTGCCCCAACTTTCGTAAACTGGTGACCTCTAAGCTCTTGATTTTGACTTGATAAAACCTCTTTTTAAACGAAGGCTTTTGACTTGATCCCATGTTTTACTAAAGTGAAATAAAATCTAGTGCAATCAAAACTCCGACATCTATCATGGGTGGAATGGATGAATGCATGAAGAAATGCATATGACACAGGTGCAATTTACGAATACGGGAGCCCGAGAAACTGTCTCCTTCTTAGATACAACGTCTAGGGGTAGCAAAGTGCCCCAACGTATGTATTTAAAACGGTGACACGGACCCTTCGTTGGTTTGCTAAAGTGAGGGGATCAAAGACGAAACCTACGCATGATGAATATGCGAAAGGCACAACACGGGGATGTACATAGTACGACAATATTCACAAACAAATATAAGCAAAAGGGTATATGATACTTATGCATGGCAGTGTGAAAAATGGCACGCAACGTGTTTGCTCCGTGCCTCTATTTAAGGGACCTATAAGGGAAAGAGCTAACTAGGCTTTTAGTAATAATCCCCAAGGTAGTCATATCTCTCTTGATGGTTTCTAGAGGTATCATCCCCTTCGAAGAACATATTGCAGCAGTAGGGACTACTAGCAACAATAAGTTTTCAAAGAGAAAAGCTCTAGATGAGGGTTCACTGTAATCAAGCAAGTCGGAGACCTAGCATGATCACAGATTCACCTCCACTCCTTATGTTCCCATGAACCCGGGTATAGGGCCCTTTTTCACTCACAGTGTGTGCAAATAGTGTTGGTGTTTGTGTGCATCAAATGAATAAGTATTTACCTCATGCATACATTTTAGAACGCACTAAAAAGCAACAAAGAGCTTATATACACAAGTACATAATGAAGGAAAACAACAAAGGAGTAAGTCATGGTAAAGCATTTGCACAAGATTAAATGGCCTAACTCTCTGAAAACAGTCCCCAGTGGAGTCGCCAACTGTCGCAACCTACCCTTCGGCGGGAGGGCGACGCGTGACTCGCGGGATGCGTGTTCCACGAAAGGAATACGCGCGGAGTCGCCACCAACGTTTATTTGAGGAAAACGTCGGAAAAACCGGAAAAGACGCGATCTACGAACTTTTAAGTGAAAGGTTCGGGAGTTGTATTTACGCACGGGGAAGGTATTAGCACCCCACACGTCCGCCCCAAGGGACGGCAGCCTTTAATCGAATGTGCAAACATGACTTTGATTTTTATGTTCCCTTTTTATGTTCTTATATCCTTTATACCCTTTTTATATTTTTTCTTTTTTGTGGTCGACAAGGGTGTTTCCCTTTGCTCCTACGTATTCCTCAATTTGTGATGAGGAAATCAGACCTACGTAGTTCTTTCGGAACAAAGTGTTTGGTTAAGTTATTTTTGTCTTTTTTTGCAAAATATGTTTTTATTGAACAAAAGGTCATTTAAGGTGTTGAACCATTAAACGGTCTTTTGATTTTGAAAGGGGAGAAACGTTAAGGCGTTGGACCATTAACGATCTCTTGTTTTTGAAAGGAGAGAAACGTTAAGGCATTGGACCATTAACGATCTCTTGGGGTGGTCGACAAAAGCGGGGCTTTTGCTCCTACGTATCCTCAATGAGGAACTCAGACCTAAGTAGTTCTTGCAAAAGCGGTAAAGTTACATGTTGATTTTATGCTTTTGAACGGTCCATGTTAACCGATAAAAGCAAAGAGGACCGTTTAAGGCGTTGGACCTTAAAACGGTTTTTAGTGATTTTCGGACAAAACTTGATTTGTGAGTCTATTTTAGTCTTAGTTTCACTTTGGTTATTAATTAATTCATTCAAGGAAACTTCCAAAGAAAAACGTCCGATTGATTTTTTTAATTTATTTTATTCAAAGATATTTTGATTATTTTATTATTATTTTTCAAGATATTTTGATTATTTTATTATTATTTTACTTTTTTTGGTTTAACCGAGGTTATAGCGTGAACGATCGGTTAGATTTCATTTTAAAAGTGATTAAATGAGATTACAACACAAATGATCGGTTGAAATTCATTTTATCATTATTTAGATGAGAAAACGGCTTAAATAAACGGTAAAAGCGCGTTAAAGACAGAAGAAAAGAAATCGAAAATAAAGATGAAAGCTTAAAAAAACAAGAAATGAATTGAAAGTCTCGGATTCGAAAACTTACCCGTTGAAGAACGAAGAACGGATGAAGAACGATGAAGAACGGACGAAAACCTTCACGGATTTGCTTACGGAAACATCTCGGAAGCGTTACGGAAGCACCTCGGCTTGGATTTTCTTCACGGAAACAATTTTTTTCACCCAAAACAGCTGAAATACATAGCCAGGGGGCTGAGGGATCCTTAGAACAGCCCCCTTCAGCCTTTTTATAGGAAAAAGGGGGAGGAGGTTGCCGCCCAGCTCGCCCAGGCGACCTTAGCTCGCCCAGGCGAGCTGGGTTGCTTCCTCCAGAAGCAACCCAGCTCCAAAAAACGTTCTGGAAGGCCCAATTCAAAATTTCGAAATTGCTATTTGCACCCCCCCAATTTTGATAAGTTCACCCCCCTCTTTCGTAATTTACGGAAAAGTTACGGAAGCCTTACGGAAGCATATAGGACTTGATTTTCTTCTTTTTTTCTCTTCCGTCTTACCCGTATTAAGTTAATTATGCTTATTTAGAGTTATGGGAATTTTACGGAAGCATTACGGGTGTCCCGGAAGCCCCGGAATCCCATTTTTCAACAAAACGGGGGGTGTGGTGGCCATCTAGCTCGCCCAGGCGAGCTCAGCTCGCCCAGGCGAGCTAGGTTACTTCAACCTTAAGCAAGAAATTGCCCAGAAACCTCTAGAAGGGCCCAGATTCGAAAATTACTGTTTGCACCCCCCATTTTACTAAATACACCGCCCTTTGGCTTTTTTTGGTGATTCTTTTTTTGTAAAGTTATGGAAACTTACGAATTTCGTAACGATACTTGTTTTCTTTCCATAATGTTACGGAACCTTGCGGATTACATAATCATCCCCTTTTTGACTTACGGAATGTTACGGAACCTCACTTAATTATGCAACGATGCTTCCATTTGATTTCCGGTGTGTCACGGAAACTTACGAATTGTGCATCAATATTTTTTTGGTTTTTCGGCATGTCCTGGAATTTCACAAATTGCCTAATGATGGGTACCAAGCACCTCACAAGGACCAAAGAAAGGTCGCATGTCATCAAGCAAAGGTCCCCGGACGAAATTAGGGTATGACACATTCTTTTCTATTTTAATGATTTTGATTTTGATTTGATTTTTTCTTTTTTTCGTTTTTTTTGTGGAAAACACAAATTGACTGTCTTTTTCCGAAAGACGTGATACCTCATGAGACCTCATCCTACCTTTTTGCAAATCTCTTCAAGGACTCCCTCAGAGTGTATGTTTTGTTTGATTTAGTCACTTGACAATTTTGGAGTGACGGCAATGGAGCCATTTGAAATTTAATCAATCAACCAAAATATTGATCCTAGGGTTTGTCCCCTTTTTTTGTTTAAAACCTTCTATTACTCTGCACAACAAGGAAACATAAGGCTTTGGGATCAATCGTGCACCCCATTGAAGGATGGCAATGGATTGTCACACTTTGGTATGTGACCAAGTGAAAGTTTCCTAATTTAAGGTCATAGAGTGATGCCAAGGGTCTGTCGATCCCGTTGAAACTTTATGACATGGGCTGATCATGAAAGAATTTATACAATGAAGCTACCCTTGGATTTGAAAGGAATCCCAAAGAGTTTGCATGAGAGACTAACATCAGATGTACCCTACTTTCACAATTGTCTTTGGGCATCTTCCACGAGCTCCTGGTCAAATGAGTTTTCTTCTCAAATGTGCAAGTGGCAACCTCAGGGGTTTATATATATATATATACACACATTCAACAATCATAAGTGTGTGCAGGTTCCATTCCAGAATCCAAACTTAAAAGAAAAATTAGTCATTCCTCGGTCCACATGGGCTTTATTGGGCTTCAAACATGGTGAGGGGTAAGAAGGCTATGAAAGAAAAGATTAGAGAGGCCCCAAGAGTGTTTAAGGGTTATATTGAGTAAGAACCTCAAGAGCGTTGCTTGTACTTTTATTTATTTCAACTTTTGGGTTGGGCTCTACTCCTTTTGTCTTATACATTAATCCTTATTGCATTTTTTGCCTTCCTTGTAAAATTTGGAGATCCTTTGTCTCTCTTTTTCTTCACTCGCCTTTGGTGGATTTTATTTTATTTTTCTTTTCATTGTTTCCCAACTTCATGCATGTGTAGTTTGCATTGTTCTTCCCACCGGTTTAGCGGTGGTTCCTACTCGGGGTTTCTATTTTGTTTTTGTTGTTTTTAGAAAACAAATATGCTTTGGCTCAGAGGGGGAAGCAATTTATAAATTAGTGTTTGGGATGTTGAAACACAGTCATGTGTCATTTCAAATCTTGACTTAGATTCTTTTGCAATTTTGATTTTGGGACCAATCCCCTGATAAACACGCTCCTGATTGTTTTTTCCTTTTTTTTATTTTTTATTAACCCTAATTTTTGCCTAGGCTGCCCTTTCGAGTTTTCAACCTACCGGGTGAGAACTTCTTATCCGCTCCTAAGTTCGCTTGAGGCTCATGCATGGTGCCTCTCATTGCCCCAGTGTAGGGCTCTAAGGTATCTATGGTTGTCTTTTTTCATGACCTTGTAGCAATTAATAAACTGTACAGGCTCTCAAAAATGAATTTTCAGGGACGAGAAATATTTAAAAGATTTTCAATTGACAGATTAAGTCAAATGACTCCTGCTCTTGATAACTCACTTTTCTCTCAAAAAGAAGACTTTTAAGAATGATAAAATGAGATCACATGAATGTCGATACTTCTTATTTTTGATTTGGAACACAGTCAATCAAACGCTTTTTTTTTTGAACTTTTTACTTTACTCGTTGTTTACGACACCTTCACCAAATGAGGAGAACGAGAAATTTCTGATTGAACAGACTTGGAGATCAATTCAGGAGCGCAGATCACTTGAGCAAAAAAACCAACGACTTACTTTCACATTCCAGTTAAAGTTAAATAAGCAAAGATGTAATTGTGAGAGAATGAAAGACAAGGACATCGAATTTATTCATATTATTAGCATTGTGACTATTGTTTACAATAATGGCATAAACCTGAAAATCCTAATGAATCATTGGAGACATCTAACAACAACTTTCAAATTGCTCCAAGCATCATACAAAGTATTGCTTGACGACATTAGAACTCACGAGTGATTTTCCTCCTCGAATCTCAGCCAGCCTGCATCAATCAGAGTTTGCACCTTAGGTTTTAGGGTCATACAATGCTCAATGGAATGCCCCGGAACTTCCCCATGATAAGCACATGTCATGTTGGGGTTATATCCTCTGGGAAATGGAGGTTGAGAAATCTTTGCTAAGCTTATAACTGCCATTGCATTATCAAGCAGATAGGGGAGTAAGTCAGCTTATGGCATTGGAATTGGGGTGAATTCTACAATCTTCTTTTCTGGAAAATTCCTTCTTTGGTTGGTGTTTTGATTGGTATTAGGGGTGGGGTTTGGTCTTGGATGTGCATCGGGTGAATTTTGTGTTTGTGGATGATAGGGTGTTCTTGGTTGGTAGGGTGGTGGGTAATGAGAAGGACTGATATTGGCCGAGTATTGATATTGTTGAGCTAATGGGAAATTTGGCCATGTAGGAACGGTAGCCACAACATGGGTTTCTCCCTCCTTATTATTCTCTCCATTTGCCCCAGGCTTCCTATTCATCAAAGCAAGATAATCAAATTTTCCTCTTCTCAAACCCACTTCGATCCTTTCACCAGCGAAATCTAAATCAGCAAAGCTTGAAGGCATGTAACCCACCGTCTTCTCATAGTAGAACACTGGTAATGTGTCTACTATCATTGTTATCATCTCCCTCTCCATCATTGGGGGCGCTACTTGAGCTGCCAGATCCCTCCACCTTTGGGTGTATTCTTTGAAAGATTTATGCTCCTTCTTACACATGTTTTGTAGCCGCATTCTATCTGGAGCCATATCAGAATTGTACTGATATTGCCTAATGAAGGCAACCATTAGGTCCTTCCAAGAATGGACTCGGGAAGGTTCTAGATTAGTATACCAGGTGACAGTTGCCCTAGTAAGGCTTTCCTGGAAGAAATGCATCAACAATTTTTCATTTTTCGAGTATGCCCCAATTTTCTTGTTGTACATCTTCAGGTGATTCTTGGGGCAAGTAGTCCCCTTGTATTTATTGAAATCCAGCACCTTGAACTTCAGAGGGATAACGACGTCAGGCACTAGGCACTGTTCTGCCATGTCAGCAAAGGCATAATCTCTGCCTTCTTCAATATCCCTCAGCCTTTCCTCTATATGGTCAAATCTCTCCCTTTCCACCGTAGTCGGAGGGACTCTTCCCACCGCAAAATGCAAGGGTTGTGGTTGTGGGCGATACTAAGGAGCCCCCAAAGTGTTTGGCAGGGGTACGCCGCAAAATGTCTCCCCCTCAGCAGCATATCGAACATATGGCTCGAAGTCAACTAGATTGTGGTCTTGGGGTGCTTCATGTGTCCCCCCCCATGTGTTGAGAGACATGTGCATGATTAGATTGGGGTTGTTGGCTCTCAATGGGCATGGTTGCAAAGTTGTCGACATTCTCATCAGGAGTGTGTGCAACATTAGGTAGTGTATAGTTGGGAGGCAAGCCATATGGTGGGAAGGAATGCTTGTTCTGAACTTGCACAAAATAGGGGCCGCCCACACTTCCCAACTTGTTCTGACCTACCATATATGAGGCTGGATGATTTACTTGATTGAAGCCAGGTGGGTGAGTCGGGTCCACTTCTACGGCGGTACTTGTGGCAACAACTGTAGCCGCATTGACCTCCATCATCTTTCTCATACTCATCATGGCTTCCATCATTGTGGTCATTTGCTTTTTCATGGCCTCCATGTCAGCCTATATCTGCTCTTACACCTCCTCTATTTCACTCATTACTCTAGCTCTGGCACGTGTTTGGTAAGAGCATCGTAAAATGTGTTCTTTCCTTTTTGATAACAATGATTACAGTTTTGATTTCAAGGAAAGAATGCAATGAGCAATGCGACCAATGTGAAAAGAAAACTAAGCATGGATGTATGTGAATGATGCATTGTTGAAGTATTGCAAATTTTACATAGGACATTCAGTAGAACATATGGTCGAATCAATTCAGATAACATTAAATCTTGTGAGAGTCAAAGTGTAACTGGAAATAAAACATGGACAGTCTCAAATTTTTGGAAATTATTTAGCTCAATCATGTGTTGGCAGTAGCCAAAGAAGCTATGTACAACTCGATCCATCTTTTGCCCCAACTTTTGCAAGCTGGTTACTTCCGCATTTAACCTTGACTTGATGAAAACCTTTTCTTAAAAGCACATGCTTGGTTCGACCCCATAATCCAAGGAATAGAAATTTTGATTGTCAATATTTCGACAACATATCATAGAGATGAATGATTAGGACATACTTATGCAATGCATGACAAATGTAATTATGAGATCAACATGAGACACCCGAAGAACCATCCTTTCCTAGTTAACAATGCATTAGGTACCATGTTTACATGATTTTCAATCATTTTCCAAGAGAAATGGGTGTATAATCCCAACATGGTCTGTTTATAGCTATCATCATGGTACCCAACGCATTTAACTAAGAATGTGGTGCAAATTTTCATGCTTCATTATGACTTTCTTTTTTTTAGAGGAAAATGCAAGGTATGAACAACTATGTGTCAAGATCATGCATGAGTGAACATAACATGCAAACGATGAAAATGGAATGTATGTATTGGCAGAACAAAAGCATGCTTAATGAAGATGTATGATAATGCAATGACTTATGCAAATGTAATGCATGAATATGATAAATGATAAATGCAAAAATGATATGTCCATTATGATGCCATGAAGAGATGCATGATGCAATCAAGGAACAAGCCATAGTGAGTTTCCTATGTGCCTCTAATTCAGGAACCTAATGGAGAGGATCCAAAAGTCCACTTCTGGTGATAACTCCCAAGGGTGGTTTCATGTAACCTTACTAGTCTCGAGATATATCATCCTCTTAGATAATACATTGTGGCATTAGGAACTATCAACAACAATGCATCACCAAAAGAGGAAAACTTTAGATGAGGCTTCACTGTTATCAAGCGAGTCGGAGACCTTGCATGACCACAGATCGACCTCCACTCCTTATGGCTCACCCGGGTATACGCCCTAATATCTCAACGTGTAAGCAAGGTGTAGGTTCCATGTGTGCATAGAAAAAAAATATTTCTAACTATGAATGTAATAGATAGACATACACACACCAAACACAACAACACAACAAAGGTTATATACTAATATGGACAAAACAAAAGATAAAAGGGAAAAAGGAACATAAATAAAGAAGAAGTCACCATAAAAATGTTGCACACTGATTGAATGGCCCAACTCTCTAACAAGTCCCCAGTGGAGTCGCCATTTGTCGCAACCTACCCTTCAGTGGGAAGGCGAGGAGAAATGCCAAAAGAGCGTCTCCCAAAAAGGAAAACGCGTGGGAGTCGCCACCAATGTTTATTCGTGGAAAACATTAGAAAATCCAAAAAGAGGTCTGCGAATATTGAAAAAAGGGTTTGGGAGTTGTTTATGCATGGGGAAGGTATTAGCACCCCACGCACCCATCACAGGGGATGGCAGCCTTTAATCGAGTCTGCAAAATGTGACTTCAAAATTATGTATTTTTCCTTTTTATGTCTCTTTATTTTTTGGGGTCGACAAGGGTGTTGCCTTGCTCCTACGTATCCTAAGGTGCGATGAGCAATTCATACTGTCATACCCTAATTTCGTCAAGGGACCATTATTTGTTGGCATGCGACTTTCGTTTGACCACTTCAAAATGTTTAACACCCATCGACGTGGAATCTGTAAAGTTTCGGGATGTTTCGGAGAGAAATTGGCCAAGAACACGAAAATAGGAGTGTATTTAACAAAGTGGGGGGGGGGGGGGGGGTGTAAATAGACTATTAGACCCTGATTCATTCGGGGACCATTGATGATCACTTCGAAAGGCTTAGCACCCATCGTCGTAGAATCCGTAAAGTTCCATGAGGTTTCGGAAGGAAAACAGCCAAAAAAAACAAAAAATAGGAGGTGAACTTATCAAGCTGGGGGTGTAAATAGAAAATTTCAAATCTGGGCCCATCTAGAGGATTCAAGACCTTTTCTTTCTTCCTGGCTAAGCAACCAGCTCGCCTGGGCGACCTGAGCGGCAAGCACCTCTGTCGCAACGTGCCCTTTTGCCGGCGGGCGACGCGTGACTCGCGGGATGCGTGTTCCACGAAAAGAATACGCGCGGAGTCGCCACCAACGTTTATTTGAGGAAAACATCGGAAAAACCGAAGGAAAACCGGTCAAAAAGAAAATTCTAAGTTCGGGAGTTGTATTTACGCTTGAGGAAGGTATTAGCACCTCTCACGTTTGTCTCGAAGGACAACAGCCTTTAATCGAATGTGCAAACATGACTTTGATTTTTTATGTTCCCTTTTATGTCTTTTATACCCTTTATATTTTTTTCTTTTTTTTTGTGGTCGACAAGGGTGTTCCCCTTTGCTCCTACGTATTCCTCAATTATGATGGGGAAATCAGACCTACGTAGTTCTTGCTTATGCGTGAATCAAGTGATTCTTTTTTACTTAAAAGGTGATCATTTTAAGGCGTTGGACCTTGAAAATGATCCATTTTACTTAGTAAGAAACAGAAATGATAAACTTTCAAAATCCTATTTTTGTGGACGAGCTTGACTAGGCGAGTCGATTTTAGCCTTAGTTCCACTTTAGTTATTTAGTCAATTCAATTAAGAATGAGAAATCCCAAAGAGAAAACATCCGATTGATTTTTGCTTTATTTTACTAAAAGGTACTTTTTATTATTATATTATTATTTACCTCTTTTTTTTATTTCCAACGTGGTTGCGGCACGACCGATCGGTCGGAATTCATTTCAACCAAAGTTAACGGATGATACAATTCAAACGATCGGTGGAAATTTATTTTATTTTTAGATTACGTGAGAAATGACTTAAATAAATGGCTTAAGCACGTCAAAAGGGGGTATAAAAAGTAAATGAAAACGAGAATAAAAATACATGAAACCAAATGTGGACCACCACGGGTACATAGAATGAATTAAAAAGCTTGGTTTGAGGTACTTACCCGTTGAAGACTGAAGAACGATGAAGAACGAATGAAGAACGTCGAAGAACAGTCGAAAACCTTCGCGAAATCACTCATGGAAACGTTACGGAAGCGCCTCGGCTTGGATTTTCTTCACGGAAACAATTTTTCTAAGCAAATTCGAAAGAGAGAGAAGTGCCTAAGGGGATGAACCCTTTTCTACTTCACTTCTCCCCCTATTTATAGAAATTGGGGGAGAAGCTTGCCACCCAGCTCGCCCAGGCGAGCAAGGTTGCTTCCTCAAGAAGCAACAGTCTTCTGGAGGAATCTTCTGGAGGGCCCAAGTGGGCCTGGTTGCTATTTGCACCCCCATTTTTACTAAATACACCCCCTTGCTCTTTTTTGGTGATTCTTTTTTCGTAAAGTTACGGAAACTTACGGATTTCGCAACGATACTTGTTTTCTTTCCGTAATGTTACGGAACCTTGCGGATTACATAATCATCCCCTTTCTTGACTTATGGAATGTTACAGAACCTCACTAATTATGCAACGATGCTTCCTTTTGATTTCCGGTGAGTCACGGAATCTTACGGATTGTGCATCAATACCTTCTTTTGACTTTCGGCATGTCCCGGAACTTCACAAATTGCCTAATGATGGGTGCCAAGCACCTCACAAGGACCAAACAAAAGTTGCATGCCACCAAGCAAAGGTCCCCGGACGAAATTAGGGTATGACAGTTGCCCCTCTTTACTTGTCTTTTATTGGAGATAAAAGGGAAGTAAAGATAAGACACTAATTTCATTCCTCTCGGTTGACGAGAGTCGCGGGTGACCATAAAATACCTCCGCATGTAAATGACTTGTTGTCCCCGGGGGAACAAAAGGTGCAGAAGACGATGTCAGTCTCTGCATGCTATCAAGCGTTCTGTCTTACAGATAGCAAAAGAAAGTTTATACGGATAACCACTCGGGTATTTCCGCCCGTCAGCGTGACTCAAATGTCAGTATGACAGATCTTTGTGAGCGCGGAAGATGACATAAATCTCCGCGTGTCAACAAGCTTGCCGGCCGCGATTGACGAAGGGCGCAGAAGACGACGTTAGTCTCTGCGTGCTATCAGGCTTTTCGTCTTACAGATAGCAAAAAAGAATGTTTATACGGATAACCACTCGGGTATTTCCGCCCGTCAGCGTGACTCAAATGTCAGTACGACAGATCTTGTGAGCGCGGAAGATGACGTAAATCTCCGCGTATCAACGGGCTTGTCGGCCGCGATTGGGCGCAGAAGACGACGTTAGTCTCTGTGTGTGATGTGCCATCATTTTCTTCTATTTTCTAAACCCTTTTTGCACCATTTTAATTATTGATTGGTCTTAATTGGCAATTAATTAGGCAGTTTTATTATTTGGGCTCATTTAGCTAATTTGATGTTTTTAATCTAATTTCAGGAATTAATGAAACATTGGGCTTAATCCGGATTTTGGTTGTGGACTTGAAGAGGGCAAATAAAGCAGCGCTTACCTTAGTTAATTTCGAATTAGGAAATTTCGCAATTTTATTTTATGTTGTTCAGTGTTTATTTCGTTTTGGGCCAGAGTATTGTAATAGGGCCCAGTGACTTTGAGTGACTCTTTTTAAATAGCTGCCTTGGGATTCGTGCAGGGCATTCTATTCTGTGATGCTATTCATTATTCAGAGCTTTGTTTTAGGGTTTTCGTTTTTCTGTTTGGATGCTTCTGAGTTCGTAATGCAATTTTACGTTTTCTGCTTCTAATTACAATTTCGTTCTTGCTTCTTCTTCTACTCTCATTTACGTTTCCGTTCATTTACATTCTTGTTCATTTACGTTTCTGCTTCATGCTTCATTTGCATTTTCTGTTTAAATCCATGGAAGGCTAGATTTTCTGGTGTTGTTTCCTTTTGAGGACGAAGCCCAACTCTCTTTGAGGTTTCGTTTGTAATGTGGTTTCCTGGCAGTTTTCCCTTCACTAGTTATCCCAATTTCGTGAATATTAATCAGTGCACGCTTCGTGTTCGATTAATTGCCTCTGAGCCTAACTTGCGTTCATGCTTAATGGACGAAGGGCTAACTGGTGTATGTGGTGCCTAATCACGTATTGAAAACCCTAAGTTGATTTTCGCTTAGTAAATTGAAATAGGGTTGGATTAAGTGGTTGACTGTTAGGGACGAATTCTCCATAACCTAGGATAAGAGAGTGGCTTCTGAATCAGAGGAAACAACCCATTTTTAATATTAGTAGTTTCATATTCCATTTTATTTGTTCTGCTCTTTAATTACCAAACAACCAAACCCCCCCCCCCCCCATCGTTACTGTTACTGCAAGTATATTATGAACATTTGGCTTGTCACTGCTCGTTGGGAAACGACCTAGGATCACTTCCTAGTTACTGCATTTTCATGTTTATTTGATTCGGGTACGGCCTCGATCAAATTTGGCGCCGTTGCCGGGGAGCAGTGTCCAAAGGTTCATAATAGCTAGCTAGTGTTGTGTGTTTAATCCTTTCGTGTTTTAATTGTTAGTATTGTGTTAGTATGTGTGTTAGTGTTGATTAGTGTCCTGGTATTTTGTTTAATGTGTGTTCTGTTTCAGTTTTTCCATTAAGCGTTTCCCCTGTTTCAATTATGGTGTTTTTCTGTGAAGATTGTGCTTGAAAGCAGAGTAGTAGTAGAAATCAGCTTGCGGAAAAACAGAGTAGTAGTAGAAATCAATTAGAGACAGATTTTAGCGACCACCCATGCTGAATTATTTGAGATTTTTTGTTTTAGTAGCTAGGGTTGTTATTTTTGGCTGAATTTTTTTGTGGTAACTTCTTTTAATCCATATTGTGTGGGAAAAATAGCTAGAGCCTTTAGTTTGGTAAGATTTGAAAGTTCCAAAAAACTAGCAAATTTTGTGTTTGTCAAAACTTCAAACGGCCATAACTTTTGCTCCGGTTATCTGAATCGCAATTATTATATATGCATTTGGGGTAGAAAAAAATTTCCTACGCCATGGCAGCCCGCCATAGGCTGGCTGAGGTCTCCATCGTCCAAAAAAAGCGATTCTGTCAAAAGTTTTTTATTTTTCAAGTTTTATTCACTTATTTTTCTTAACCTACCATTTTTAGCTTTCATAGTTAGACTTTGAATTTTTGTCTGAAATTTTTTGTGCTATCTTCTCATCATTTTATAGGGTTGCTCACAAAATTTCAAGTCATTTGGATATCATTTGAGGGTAGTTGTAGTTCAAACCTACACCTTTATTTACATGACAAGGCAACTAGTTGTGTGCATGCTGAATGTAGTGTATGACTAGAGGCAATCCATCTGACTTACAACCCTTTGATCCTGAGATAGATAGGACATTTCATAGATTAGTTAGGCATCATTTTATACCTTTTGATCATTCTGAGCATTCCATAACTGGTGAATCTGTGCATTTTGTTATTGGTGATTTTGAACAACCTGATCTTGAGCATTATAATTTTGAGCATTCTGATTCTGAGCATTCTGATTTTGCACATTCTGAGAACATGGCACAACCTCCACCTCGTGAGAGGACTCTAAGGGAAATGGCTGCACCTGATTTCACCTATGAAAGCTTGTGCATCCAATACCCTGATGAGGATGTCCCATATGTTCTTAAAACTGGACTAATTCATTTGCTTTCAAAGTTTCATGGCCTTGCAGGTGAAGACCCGCACAAACATTTGAAGGAATTTCATATTGTCTGCTCCACCATGAAACCCCCAGATGTCCAAGAGGATCACATATTTCTGAAGGCTTTTCCTCATTCATTAGAGGGAGTGGCAAAGGACTGGTTGTATTACCTTGCTCCAAGGTCCATCACGAGCTGGGATGACCTTAAGAGAGTATTCTTAGAAAAAATTTTCCCTGCTTCCATGACCACAGCCATTAGGAAGGATATCTCAGGTATTAGACAACTCAGTGGAGAGAGCCTGTATGAGTACTGGGAGAGATTTAAGAAACTATGTGCCAGTTGCCCCCACCATCAGATTTCAGAACAACTTCTTCTCCAATACTTTTATGAAGGACTCAGTAATATGGAGAGAAGTATGATAGATGCTGCCAGTGGTGGAGCCCTTGGAGACATGACTCCTGCTGAAGCCAGAAATTTAATTGAGAAGATGGCCTCCAACTCCCAGCAGTTTAGCGCCAGAAATGATGCCATAGTCATTAGAGGAGTGCATGAGGTAGCTACAAACCCATCTGCATCATCTGAAACTAAGAAGCTTGAAGGCAAACTGGATGCATTGGTTAACTTGGTAACCCAGCTGGCTTTGAATCCGAAATTTGTACCTGTCGCAAGGGTTTGTGGTTTGTGCTCCTCTGCTGACCACCATACAGACCTTTGCCCTTCCATGCAGCAACCTGGAGCAATTGAGTAGCCTGAAGCTTACGCTACAAATATTTACAATAGACCTCCTCAACCTCAGCAGCAAAATCAACCACAGCAGAACAATTATGACCTTTCCAGCAACAGATACAACCCTAGATGGAGGAATCACCCTAACCTCAGATGGTCCAGCCCTCAGCAACAACAATAGCAGCCTGCTCCTTCCTTCCAAAATGCTGCTGGCCCAAGCAGACCATACATTCCTCCACCAATCCAACAACAGCAACAACCCCAGAAACAGCCAACAGTTGAGGCCCCTCCACAACCTTCCCTCGAAGAACTTGTGAGGCAAATGACTATGCAGAACATGCAGTTTCAGCAAGAGACCAGAGCCTCCATTCAGAGCTTAACCAATCAGATGGGACAATTGGCTACCCAATTGAATCAACAACAGTCCCAGAATTCTGACAAGCTGCCTTCTCAAGCTGTCCAAAATCCCAAAAATGTCAGTGCCATTTCATTGAGGTCGGGAAAGCAATGTCAAGGACCTCAACCCGTAGCACCTTCCTCATCTGCAAATGAACTTGCCAAACTTCACTTTATTCCAGAAAAAGGTGATGACAAAAATTTACCTAACAATTTCTGTGCAAGTGAATCTTCTTCCACAGGTAATTCTGATTTGCAGAAGCAGCACATTCCCCCTCTTCCATTCCCTCCAAGAGCAGTTTCCAACAAAAAAATGGAAGAGGCAGAGAAAGAGATCTTGGAAACGTTTAGAAAGGTAGAGGTAAACATACCTCTGTTGGATGCAATAAAGCAAATTCCAAGATATGCCAAATTCTTGAAGGAGCTGTGCACTAATAAGCGGAAGCTTAAAGGAAGTGAACGGATTAGCATGGGCAGAAATGTCTCCGCATTGATTGGTAAATTTGTTCCTCAAATTCCTGAAAAATGCAAAGATCCAGGTACATTCAGCATACCTTGTATCATAGGGAATAGTAAGTTTGACAATGCCATGCTAGATTTAGGAGCTTCTGTTAGTGTTATGCCTCTGTCTATTTTTAATTCCCTATCTCTAGGTCCCTTGTAGTCAACTGATGTGGTAATTCATTTAGCTAACAGAAGTGTTGCCTATCCTGTTGGTTTCATAGAAGATGTCTTAGTTAGAGTTGGTGAACTGATTTTCCCCGTTGATTTTTATATCTTGAATATGGAAGATGGATTTTCTCAAGGATCAATTCCCATCATTCTAGGCAGACCCTTTATGAAAACTGCTAGAACTAAGATAGATGTTTATGCAGGCACACTGTCCATGGAGTTTGGTGATATAACTGTTCATTTTAATATTCTGGATGCTATGAAATACCCATCTGAAGATCTTTCTGTATTTCGTGCTGAAATAATTGACCATGTTGTTGATGAATACATGACTGATCTTTATTCTAATCTGCATGCCTCTCACTCTTCATGCATTGAGTCTGAAATTGTACTTGATCATATGTCTGAATTTGATGCTGAGAGTGAATCTGAGAGTGATATTGATTGCATGCCTGGTGGTGGTGTTTTACCTCTTGAGATTGATTTTATAGAGTCAGATAGGACTAACCATGTTTCAGGAAGTACACATACCTCTGACTTTCTTTATGAGGTAAAGGATGAGAAACCATCTCCTTCTACCACTGTCCAGCCAACCACACCAGAATTGAAGCCTCTGCCATCAAATTTAAAATACGCTTACTTGGATAATAGCAAGAGTTTTTCAGTGATTATATCTGCCTCCCTTGCTGATGAGCAAGAGGAGAAGTTGTTGTCAGTTCTCAAGAAGCATAAGAAGGCTATAGGCTGGACCCTGGCGGACATTCCTGGTATTAGCCCATCCACATGTATGCATCGAATAAATTTAGAAGATGGAGCTAAACCAGTAAGACAGCCACAGAGAAGACTCAACCCGGTGATTCTTGATGTAGTGAAGAAGGAGATAACCAAGCTTTTGCAAGCTGGAATCATTTATCCTATCTCCGACAGCCAATGGGTGAGTCCCGTCCAGGTAGTCCCGAAAAAGACTGGCCTCACAGTGATCAAAAATGAGAAGGAGGAGTTAATTCCTACTCGGGTGCAGAACAGTTGGAGAGTCTGCATTGACTATAGGAGGCTGAACCAAGTTACCAAAAAGGACCATTTTCCCCTGCCATTCATTGACCAGATGCTTGAGCGCCTGGCAGGTAAATCCCACTACTGTTTCCTTGATGGTTTTTCTGGTTATATGCAAATTACTATTGCTCCTGAGGATCAGGAAAAGATCACATTCACCTGCCCCTTCGGCACTTTTGCTTATAGGAGGATGCCTTTCGGCCTGTGCAATGCCCCTGGTACCTTCCAGCGGTGCATGATTAGTATTTTCAGTGATTTTTTAGAAAATTGCATATAGGTGTTTATGGATGATTTCACTATATATGGATCCTATTTTGATTGTTGTTTGAATAGTTTGGAAAAAGTTTTGAATAGATGCATTGAAACTAACCTTGTTCTAAATTTTGAAAAATGTCATTTTATGGTGGAGCAAGGTATAGTTTTAGGCCACATTATTTCCAATAAGGGCATTGAAGTAGATCCTGCAAAAATTTCTGTTATTTCACAATTGCCTTACCCCTCTTGTGTGCGAGAGGTGCGATCTTTTCTTGGTCATGCAGGATTCTACAGGCGCTTTATAAGGGATTTTAGCAAAGTAGCCCTTCCACTATCCAACTTGTTGCAAAAGGAGGTGGAGTTTGACTTTAATGACAAATGCAAAGAGGCTTTTGATTGCCTCAAAAGAGCGTTGACTACCACCCCCATCATCCAGGCACCCGATTGGACAGCCCCTTTTGAGCTTATGTGTGATGCATCAAATTATGCATTGGGGGCTGTCCTTGCTCAGAAAATTGATAAATTGCCCAGGGTGATATATTATGCTTCTAGGACTTTAGATGCTGCCCAAGCAAATTATACTACTACTGAGAAAGAGCTTCTAGCCATAGTTTTTGCTCTTGAAAAATTTCGATCTTATTTGCTTGGTACTCGCATTATTGTTTATACTGACCATGCAGCTCTAAAGTACTTGTTGAAGAAGGCTGATTCCAAGCCTAGGTTGATCCGATGGATGCTCTGGCTCCAAGAGTTTGACTTGGAGATCCGTGATAGGAGCGGAGCACAAAATCTAGTTGCTGATCATTTGAGTCGGATCGAACGTGTCTCTGATGCAGATTCACCTATTCGGGATGATTTCCCGGATGATCATTTGTATATATTGTATAGTATTTCTGACTCTTTTTCTACTCCCTGGTTTGCTAACATTGTCAATTATTTAGTTGCTTCTGTTTTTCCTCCCTTAGCATCTAAGGCCCAAAAAGATAAGATTAAAAGTGATGCTAAGCATTTTATTTAGGATGACCCCTACTTGTGGAAATTGTGCAGTGATCAGGTCATTAGACGGTGCATTCCAGATCATGAGACTGACTCAGTCCTGCAGTTCTGTCATTCTTCCGCACCGGGAGGTCATCTGGGTGTTCAAAGGACAGCTCGCAAAGTGCTTGATTGTGGTTTTTATTGGCCCACCATCTTTAAAGATGCGTGGAAGATCTGCAGCACTTGTGAGCAGTGTCAGAGAGCAGGAAATACACTTACATGGCGACAACAAATGCCTCAGCAACCTATGCTATTCTGTGAGGTGTTTGATGTCTGGGGTATAGATTTCATGGGTCCTTTTCCTGTCTCTTTTGGTTATGTTTACATTCTCCTTGCAGTTGACTATGTTTCAAAATGGGTGGAAGCCAAGCCCACTAGAACTAATGATGCTAAAGTTGTCGCAGACTTTGTCAGGTCTCATCTGTTTTGCAGGTTTGGAGTACCTAAAGCAATTGTTAGTGATCAAGGAACCCATTTTTGCAACAGGACAATACATGCCCTGCTTAAAAAGTACGGGGTGGTACCCAGGGTATCCACACCATACCACCCCCAGACTAATGGACAGGCAGAAATTTCTAACAGGGAAATCAAGAGAATTCTAGAGAAGATTGTGCAGCCAAGCAAGAAAGATTGGAGTACCAGGCTTGATGATGCTCTCTGGGCACATCGGACTGCCTACAAAGCACCCATAGGAATGTCTCCTTATCGGGTTGTCTTTGGAATGGCATGTCATCTTCCAGTGGAAATTGAGCACAAAGCATACTGGGCAGTGAAGACTTGCAACTTCTCTATGGATCAAGCTGGTGAGGAAAGGAAGTTGCAACTGAGTGAGTTAGATGAAATCCGCCTAGACGCCTACGAGAATGCCAAGTTCTACAAAGAAAAGACCAAGAAGTTCCATGATAGCATGATAGTTAAAAAAGACTTTGTGGTTGGGCAAAAAGTGTTATTGTATAATTCTAGGCTTGGACTCATGAGTGGTAAGTTGAGGTCTAAGTGGATTGGTCCTTTTGTTGTTACTAATGTTTTTCCTTATGGTACAGTTGAGATCAAAAGCGACTCCACAAACAAGAGCTTCAAGGTCAACGGACATCGACTTAAGCCATTCCTCACGAACCCTTCTTTAGTGGACGTAGTGGTGGAAGAGACTTCCTTACTCCACCCTACTCTTCCTCCACCATGACTTAGGGAGTTTTTCTTTTCCTATCTCCTTCTTTGCTTTTATTACACTTGTCCGATTCTCTTTGATGATTTAATTGTTTTTAATCTTTTAATTGTGCTACATTGAGGACAATGTGTTGTTTAAGTATGGGGGGGAGTGTTCTTTGGTTTTGCTAGTTTTGTTGGTTTTGTTAATTTGTTAGTTGTGTTAATTTGTTAATGTTGTTAGTTTCGTCGGATTTTCAGTTTAATATTTTGGGTCAATTTCATGTGCACGTACGACTTTGCATGTTTTTCTTTGAATTATAGGATATGTTCAAGAAATGGGTAATTGTTTTGAAAATAAAAGTTCTTGACATTTTGTGACTTGAAATCCTTGATTCTTCTCTACATGTCATGATAGTTTTGAAAGCTCAATTTGAAAGTGATGATTTTACCTTTGTGAGAATTTGAGCCATCCATCATTATAATCATTTGGTGTGTTTTGCCCCATTGATTGCTTGTACAATAGCCTTGGCTTGATTCTTGTTGATGCGTCCTAATTCACATGCATATTTGGAAATGATTAAGGCAATTTTGTTCTTATAAGCTTCTAGCCAAATGGACTTACCTTGAATTAATTCCTTTGATAGCCCTTTTGAGCCTTGTTTCCCTTTCCTTGTTTTGAAGCTCACTACAAGCCTTAAGTGAAAAACCATGATATTACCATATCCTTAAGGAATTTTGGAGCTTTGGAATTGTTTTGGGAATAAGTGTGGGGGGTTTTTGTTTCATTGGACAACTTGTTTTGTTGGCTATGCTTCATGATGTATTTTGGGCCATACTTGATGTACATTGTATATTGGTTAAATGTTGGACATGCTGAATGAAATGTTGTTTCTCAAAGGCCTAAAAAAAAAAATCGAAAAAAAAAAAGCAATAAAGTTGAGTGAATAACATCTTAAATGGCACAAGAATGATGAAACTCTTGGTTCTACTCTTCATGTTTAATTTTTATCTTTACTTCTTTTTATTTTCTTATTTTTTTTAATATGCACTTATTCCCCTTTGCTCCTCTATTCCTTTGGGATTTAGCCACTTATTCCATATTTCTCCATACCTTGTCCTTGGCCCCATTACAACCTTAAAAGACCTTTTGATCCTCATGTGCTTGTGTTTATGGGTTGATTGCCAATTTTAGAATCTTGCCAAGTTTATGTGGTGTTTGCTTTCATGGGTGCTTTGAGGGTAAATAGTAGCCTAGACACTTGAGAGATAGAGTGTATATCTTGTGAGGCTTTATCACTTTTCATTCTTGAGCTGATTAACTATTTTGCCATGATTGGGTTGCTTGGATGATTTTCATGAATGTCTTGACTTTTTGGATCTCCGTATGTTAGATGTTACCCATTCCTTTCATTCCTTGATGTTCATTGAGAAATATGTGAATGTTTTTGTTTGTCTCCCTCTGATATCCTTGGATTTTGTTCTTTGTTTCATTTTGCCCAAGAGTGCAAAAGGCTAAGTATGGGGGGTTTTGATGTGCCATTATTTTCTTCTATTTTCTAAACCCTTTTTGCACCATTTTAATTATTGATTGGTCTTAATTGGCAATTAATTAGGCAGTTTTATCATTTGGGCTCATTTAGCTAATTTGATGTTTTTAATCTAATTTCAGGAATTAATGAAACATTGGGCTTAATCCGGATTTTGGTTGTGGACTTGAAGAGGGCAAATAAAGCAACGCTTACCTTAGTTAATTTCGAATTAGGAAATTTCGCAATTTTATTTTATGTTGTTCAGTGTTTATTTCGTTTTGGGCCAGAGTATTGTAATAGGGCCCAGTGACTTTGAGTGACTCTTTTTAAATAGCTGCCTTGGGATTCATGCAGGGCATTCTATTCTGTGATGCTATTCATTATTCAGAGCTTTGTTTTAGGGTTTTCATTTTTCTGTTTGGATGCTTCTGAGTTCGTAATGCAATTTTACGTTTTCTGCTTCTAATTACAATTTCGTTCTTGCTTCTTCTTCTACTCTCATTTACGTTTCCGTTCATTTACATTCTTGTTCATTTACGTTTCTGCTTCATGCTTCATTTGCATTTTCTGTTTAAATCCATGGAAGGCTAGATTTTCTGGTGTTGTTTCCTTTTGAGGACGAAGCTCAACTCTCTTTGAGGTTTCGTTTGTAATGTGGTTTCCTGGCAGTTTTCCCTTCACCAGTTATCCCAATTTCGTGAATATTAATCAGTGCACGCTTCGTGTTCGATTAATTGCCTCTGAGCCTAACTTGCGTTCATGCTTAATGGACGAAGGGCTAACTGGTGTATGTGGTGCCTAATCACGTATTGAAAACCCTAAGTTGATTTTCGCTTAGTAAATTGAAATAGGGTTGGATTAAGTGGTTGACTGTTAGGGACGAATTCTCCATAACCCAGGATAAGAGAGTGGCTTCTGAATCAGAGGAAACAACCCATTTTTAATATTAGTAGTTTCGTATTCCATTTTATTTGTTCTGCTCTTTAATTACCAAACAACCAACCCCCCCCCAATCGTTACTGTTACTACAAGTATATTATGAACATTTGACTTGTCACTGCTCGTTGGGAAACGACCTAGGATCACTTCCTAGTTACTGCATTTTCATGTTTATTTGATTCGGGTATGGCCTCGATCAGTGTGCTATCAGGCTTTTCGTCTTACAGATAGCAAAAAAGAATGTTTATACGGATAACCACTCGGGTATTTCCGCCCGTCAGCGTGACTCAAATGTCAGTATGACAGATCTTGTGAGCGCGGAAGATGACGTAAATCTCCGCGTGTCAACGGGCTTGTCGGCCGCGATTGACGAAGGGTGCAGAAGACGACGTTAGTCTCTACGTGCTATCAGGCTTTTCGTCTTACAGATAGCAAAAAGGTTTTGAAAGAGCGGACAACCACTTGGGTATTTCCGCATGTCACGTGACTCTAGTGCCAGCATGACAGAACTTGTGAGCGCGGAAGATGACGTAAATCTCCGCGTGTCAACGGGCTTGTCGGCCGCGATTGACGAAGGGCGCAGAAGACGACGTTAGTCTCTGCGTGCTATCAGGCTTTTCGTCTTACAGATAGCAAAAAAGAATGTTTATATGGATAACCACTCGGGTATTTCCGCATGTCACGTGACTCCAGTGCCAGCATGACAGAACTTGTGAGGGTGGCCGACAAAAGCGAGGCTCTTGCTCCTACGTATCCTCCAATGAGGAACTCAGACCTACGTAGTTCTTGATAACTTGTGAGACTTGAAAAAGTCTCCACCGAAAGATGCTGACATCTCCGGAAAGGGCGCAGAAGACGACATTGGCCTCTGCTCGTCAATCACACTTGGGGTCACTGAATGACGAGGTGCGGATAACAGTAAGGTGCCTCCGCGGGCTACCAGCTCTTGGGTCATGGTAACAAAAAGCGGTGTGGTCGACAAAAGCAAGGCTTTTGCTCCTACGTATCCTCAAATGAGGAACTCAGACCTACGTAGTTCTGGATAACTTGTGAGACTTGAAAAAGTCTCAGTGTTTTCTCCACTAAAATGCAAACATGCTTTAGTAAAGAGGCAAATATTCCAACTGATTAGAGCAGCATATGCTTTTTTGAGTGGAAAACAATGCGTCTACCGGGGAAGGAGAGTCTGTTGATGAAACCCCCCCCATTACCATAAATGAAATTTTGGATGTTAGCATTTCGTTTCTAAATGACCATTTAGAGGAAACACTGGGTTCGACAAAAATAGAAGAAATCCACTCAAAGTGTATCAATCTCGCACAGGTAAGTGTTTTATCCTAATTCCGAACCATAGATATGTCATGACTTGATTTTACAAATCATTTCCTATCAAACCAAAGATTACATGCGTGATCATGGATCAATAGGACTTCCCTTGGAAACGGGTTCTTTTGGTGGGTTTTTCGGCTTTTGACCTCTTTTTTTTCTTTTGGCCCTTTTTTGGCTTTTTTTCCTTTTCTGTTTTGGTTTAGTGCGGGGCGAAAAAGTCGCTAGCACACAAGATTTTGGTTGGCAATTAAAGGGAGAAGACCATTTTAGGTCATGGTTTCCTTTCCTTCTTTTCGTTCATTTGGTGACAATTCTGTATTGTTCAGATATTGTCCGGTCCAAAGACCTTTCTGCACATTTCTTCTGTTTTCTTTCGATCCTTGATCAGGAGCTTTCTTTCCTTCTTCTTCTTCCTTTTTTACTTTCTCCCATTCTTTGATTGGGAATTTTCTTTCTTTTCTTTTTGCTTTCTCTTTGATTGGAAATTTTCCTTCTTTTCTTTTTTGCTTCCGAGGGTAAGGATTGACATTCTCACCCTGGGTCAAGGTTTATGGTGAGTTAGGATTTTGGCTCAAGGCTTGTAGAATGGCTAGACATGATACATGTCAGGATTTGGGTTTGGTTCAAGGATAAAAAGGGATGCCCCACATTATTTCCATGACACAAATGCAAAAATGATGATTTGAAAATTTTATGCAAAACTGGTCATGCATGCACCTATGCGGACACTCAAGTGTCAAATTTTTATGGTCATGTGATGCTAGGGCTCAGGATTCATTTCCTCTATTTTAAATCAATCCAATGTTTCCAAAATATGTTCTTTTATCAATTTGTGCATTCATCCGAGTCCATTTTGGGTACTCGGGAAAATATCACAACATTCACCCTTCAGGTATACACACATTTTTTTTCAACAACTAGCTATGATCAGCGAATTTTTTTCAAAGAAGAGTTGGAAGTCATCTCTTTTCAAAAGCATGTTGGTTTTTTCAGCTAGACAACTTATTATTCTTTTCTTTTTCCTCTCTTTTTTCTTACTTGCTCTCCTTTTTTTTCTTACTTGCTCTCTTTTTTTATTTTTTATTATTTATTTTTTTCTTTTATTTTTTTTTTATTTTTATTATGATTTTTGTTTGTTTTATTTTTTGCACGATGTTCCTAAACGAAGAACTCTACATCGTTCCAGAATTTCAAATAAACATCATCGATAATAATGATATAAGCATTAACGCAACAATCCAAACAAAAATGTATGTGCTGTACAAAAGACAATCGAAACAACAAAAACAAACATTAGTCTCTCAAGTAAAAAAAAAATAACATAACATAAAAAATGATAAAAGAAATATGAAGGAAAACATGAATCTGGGGATCTCCCGGTCATGTAGCTTCACTCCCTCCCAAGAAGTCAAGCAAATCGGCCATCTCCTCGTCCTCGTGGGCCTCCTCTCCATCGTCGGGAGCCTCTGGGGGTGCCTCTCCTGCTTGGGCCTCGGGCCAATCCCTGGGCCATGCGACCTCTGTCCTGAACTGGTCTGGAGTAGGGCATGAAAAAGAAGCGAAGCCCTGGCTCTGCATGCTGAGGCTCAGCTGGTACAGACAATCATGAGTCTGTACATGTGCCCGGTGGTTGGCCGCCTGCTGGCGAACCAAATGCCGTAAATACTGCTCCATGTCAAATGACCCAGCCGAGCCAGCTTGATGAGGTGGTGGTGGTGCGCCTGCGGCCTGTGGAGCATCACCCTGAGCCTGTCTCTGGGTGCAGTACTTCTCAATAAAAGCCCGGGTGATGGGCTGCCGAATCACCTTGGTAGGTGCCACGGGGACTCCGAACGACTGGCAGAGTCCTGTGATCAGTGCGGGAAATCCCAGGGCCCGGTTGGACTTATCTGGGTCCATAGGGTGCCTAGTCGACGTCATACCTGCAAATAGATAAATGGCATCAGCGATCAGCTGAGCCACGTGAATACTCATCCGTGTCAGGATGGCGTACACCAGTTGACACTTCGGCAGAGGGAGGTCAGAATTATGATCGCTGGGCAGGATGTTGCTGAACAGCAACGTCATCCATATCTGGGTCAGGGTGGTCATGTTGGTGCGCATAATTTGCACTCGCCTCCCTGCAGCAGTCCGGGCAAAATACTGCCCCGGTATACACAGCAACTGGGCGATGGCCTCCTCATCAAAACCATCGGACCGGTTCCTCCTCTGGCCATACTCGCACTCCTGGCCCTCTTCCAGCACTAAAGGATATCCTAGGAACTGGCTGATAGCATCCGCATCGAACGGGATCCACTGACCCCTCACCTAGGATCTCATATCTCGCACGCCCTCCTCCATAGGCCAAGCATTGGCATAAAATTCGAGGACTATGTCTGGGTCGAATTTGGCCATGGGGGTAACCAGTGATGCCTACTGCCGGCGAACTATCTCCCCCTGAAAATCGGCATACTCATTGTCCCTGAGCTGGACGCGTCGCTCCCGGAGAAATGACCAACCCCTGATGGCCTCGAAGCGCTGCTGGTGTTCAGCACTCCTAAAGCGGTGGCTGTCATACTCGGGAGCGGAACTGGTTCCTTCGGCCGCTTTATCCTTCCTGGACCTCTTTGAGGCAAGCTTCCTCGGGGCCATTTCCTGCGAAGGCAAACATTTGGAGAGTTAGTTTTACCAAGAAATGCTATTCTTAAAACGAAAATGGCATACGACCTCCCCCAATAACACAAACATCAATGTAAATTTAGAGCGAACTCATGCACATATTTCCTTTTGAACATTCACTCGCACCAGATATTCTTCTAACTAAGAAAAATGCACCCAGGCACAATCAAGGCACCTTCGTTACCTAGATCACTCATATGTACTTCCAAGGTGTATTTGCTACCTACATCACATGCACTTTCTTTGCTAAATTTACATACATGCATACTCAAAGCATTTTGGCTACCAAAAATTGCATACGTGCACATTCTGGTATTTCCAATACCTATACATATACAAACTTTGTGATGAATCTTGGCTACCTGCATAATAAGGTGCTACATTTCATGCTTTATTCAAGTGTTTTTGCTACCTAAAGCCGCATGCAAATTCAAGTATATTTTCTTTTGCTAACTAAAATTGCATTCAAATTAAAAGGTATCTTTGTAAGGTATTTTCTTTACATAACATGCAACATATATATATTTTTTTGCGAGACATTTTGACTACCAAAAATTACATGTACATACATCCAAGTATTTTGCTACCATACCCAAAGTGTAAGTTGCCAAAGGTATTTTCCTACTTATTCCACACCTACACGTTTATGATGAACAAAACTCCTAAACATCTAGGCATAGGGAAACTATTGTAGCGTGGCTCATAGCTGATTGCTGGCCACAAAAGGGTAGCTTCACCCAATATGCACCCATTCTTGTGTTCTCTTGCATAAAAACTTTGGTTCCTAGGGCTAGGATATATGTAGGGCCATTACTCTAGCCCTTACGAAACTGAATGCATGTCCCAAAAAAATAGAAAACATGTGCAAACCAAATCATCCCATGGGTTGTTTCCCTACGAAAACCACGCGCTAATGCCATTGAGGCATTTCACCGAACACTTGGTGGGCGCGCGTTTAGGCATCAATAGCAAGAGAACGGGGACAATGTGGCATGCCTCATTACTTCAAAATACATTATAGGCCTAGGGCCATCTGATACAAACCCCCAATTCAACCCAACCAAGCAAGAAAACAAACCAAAATTGCCCCACATATTTGAGCACATCCCCACAATTTAGAGCACCAAAAGGAGATCAAAATACCCCAATGAAAAGCTAGAAAGCTTAAAGATGGAATACTTACTTGTTGGTGATAAATAAAAGCGCAAAACGGAATCGAAAAATGCGAAAAGTAGAGATCCTAGGGCTGCAAACTCGTAAATTCCGTGGGTATGGCTTTTGAATGGGGGGAAAAGAAGTTTTTGAATGCAAAAACGTCCCCCTTTCGTCATTTTTTATATTTTGTGCAGGGGTTGCTCGCCCAGGCGAGCTAACCTGCACTTTTTTTTTTTTTTTAGGTTAACGTTCGCCTACTCGAACTTACTTAAGTTAGAATTAGGCATCGTTTTACTTATTTAAAACAAAAAATAGTAATAATCATTGTGAATTCAAAGGATACTGGGCTGCCTTGCAGCGACGTTCTCTGCTTGTCCAGCACCGGGAAGAAATGACGATCGGTCAGTCATGACCCTATCCTCCATTTGCGTCCGTTCCTAAGTACCTACAAGTAGGAAATAGACAATGTGCGGCCAATCATGACCGGGTTGTTGTCTTACCTTGATTGGTTTTCTGCCGCTTTAACTTTGTCTCTACCCCAGAAGGTAGCTCGAGATGATCCTGCCCTTGTTTTTACCACAACAATATGCATGCGTATGCGTATGCATGAACGTTTTCAAACGCAGCAAATTTTAGTGAAAGTTGGTTTAGGTTCAATTTTAATTAGGCGCTTGGGGCATCCATGAATTGAGTGGAAGGGCTCAGGTGATCACAAATTAACGCAAAGTTTAAAACCAACGTGAGGACATTTTCTTTGACAGCGTGGGACATTTTCTTTAACACAAGGTCTCCCTCATGGAACTTGCGCAAGCGCACCTTCTTGTCGAATGCATTCTTCATTCTTTGCTGGTACAAGCGCCCATGACTCATGGCCGTTAAGCGCTTTCCTTCAATGAGGTTGAGCTGGTCATAGCGGGTTTGAGCCCACTCTGGCTCCTTTAATCCGGATTCCGCCAAGATCCTTAATGACGGGACTTCTACCTCAAACGGTAGCACAGCCTCCATTCCATATACCAATGAGAACGGCGTTGCCCCAGTTGACGTTCGTACTGAAGTTCGGTAACCGTGTAACGCGAATGGGAGCATCTCGTGCCAATCTTTGTACGACACGGTCATCTTTTGGATAATCTTTTTGATATTTTTATTGGCTGCTTCCACGGCTCCATTCATCTTTGGTCGGTAGGGCGTGGAATTGTGATGCTGGATTTTAAACTCCTCGCACATTTCCCCCATCATCTTTTTATTCAGGTTGGTGCCATTGTCCGTGATAATCTTCCTTGGCAAACCACTACACCCCTCGTGACATTGGTGTAGGAAGCCGCCTCGACCCACTTGGTGAAATAATCTATCGCTACGAGGATGAAGCGATGACCATTCGAGGCCTTGGGCTCAATGGCCCCGATGACATCTATTCCCCACATGGAGAAAGGCCAAGGGGCGGACATGACATTCAGAGGATGCGGCGGGGCATTGACATTGTCCGCGAATGCTTGACATTTGTGGCATTTCCTTACGTGGACACAACAATCACTTTCCATGGTAAGCCAGTAATAACCTGCCCTTAGGATCTTTCTGGCCATCGCATGCCCGTTGGCGTGCGTTCCAAACGAGCCCTCATGGACTTCCTCGATCATGTGGTTTGCCTCTTTGGCATCCATGCACCGCAGGAGTGTCATGTCGTGGTTTCTCTTATATAGTATGCTTCCGCTCATGAAGAAACCGGCCGCCAATCTTCTCAATGTCCTTTTATCATTGTCGGCAATCTCTGGTGGGTATTCTTTGCTTACGACATATTGCTTGATGTCGAAATACCAAGGCTTACCGTCCCGTTCCTCTTCTACTTGGCAACAATGCGCGGGTTTGCCACGACACCAAAATTCAATGTATGGTAGGTCCCCGTGCGGCGTTAGCTGGAACATAGACGCCAAAGTAGCAAGCGCATCCGCCATTTGATTTTCCTCGTGGGGAACATGATGGAAGGAGATCTCATCAAAGGTTTTAGCCAATTCCTTGATATAGGCTTTGTAGGGTATCAACTTGGGATCTCTAGTTTCCCATTCCCCTCTTAGCTGATGGATTACCAACGTTGAGTCGCCGTACACCTTGAGTAGTTTGACATTGGAGTCAATTGCTGCCTGGACGGCCAGGGCACATGCTTCATATTCGGCCATGTTGTTGGTGCAGTCGAATCCTAACCTGGCTGTGAAAGGCACGCATTGATTGTCCGGAGAGACCAATACTGCTCCAACGCCATGGCCTAGAACATTCGACGCTCCGTCAAACCATACGGTCCATTTGTCCCGATCTTCATCCGATTTTTCCTCAAACAAGGCCATGATGTCCTCATCTGGGAATTCGGGATGCATGGGCTGATAGTCGTTAAGAGGCTGCTGAGCCAAATAATCTGCCAAAACGCTTCCTTTTATCGCCTTTTGGGTGACGTAAACTATATCAAACTCGGATAGCAGGACTTGCCACCGGGCGATTCGTCCTGTGAGAGCTGGCTTCTCAAAGATGTACTTGACCGGGTCCGTCTTGGATATCAACCAGGTAGTATGGCTCAGCATGTACTGCCTTAGGCGATGGGATGCCCATACTAAAGCACAACACGTTCTTTCGAGCAATGAGTAATTCATTTCACAGGCCGTGAACTTCTTACTCAGGTAATAGACACCGCGTTCTTTCTTTCCGGATTCGTCATGTTGCCCCAACATACACCCCATTGACTCGTCCAAGATTGTCATGTACAAGATGAGAGGCCTTCCAGGTACTGGTGGCATAAGCACAGGGGGATTCATGAGGCACTTCTTGATCCTTCCGAAAGCCTCTTGGCAACCCTCATTCCAGCGGTCAGTTTGGTTTTTGCGTAAGAGTTTGAACAATGGCTCACAAATGGCGGTGAGCTGCGATATGAATCTGGCAATATAATTCAAGCGTCCCAGGAAACCTCGGACTTGCCTCTCTGTACGGGGTTCCGGCATCTCAAGGATAGCCTTCACCTTTTCGGGGTCTACCTCTATCCCTTTCTGGCTTACAATGAAACCAAGCAATTTCCTTGATTTGACCTCAAAGGTACACTTGGCGGGGTTCAACTTTAATTGATATTTCTTAAGCCTTTCAAACAACCTCCGCAGGTTGACAAGGTGTTCTTCCTCAGATTTAGATTTGGCAATTATGTCGTCCACGTAGACCTCGATCTCTTGGTGCATCATATCATGGAACAAAGCTACCATGGCCCGTTGATAAGTTGCCCCGGCATTCTTGAGTCCAAAGGACATCACCTTGTAACAGAATGTTCCCCACAGGGTGACGAAGGTAGTCTTTTCCATATCCTCTGGCGCCATCTTTATCTGATTGTAACCGGAGAAACCATCCATGAAGGAAAATAGAGCGAAATTGGCCGTATTATCTACGAGGATGTCGATGTGTGGTAAAGGAAAATTGTCCTTGGGACTGGCCCGATTCAGGTCCCGATAATCCACACACATTCGTACTTTCCCATCCTTCTTAGGGACTGGTACAATGTTGGCGACCCATTCTGGGTACTAAGCGACGGCCAGAAAACCAGCGTCAAATTGCTTCTTCACTTCTTCTTTTATCTTCAAAGATGTTCCGGGCTTCATCCTTCTCAGTTTCTGCTTTACCGGGGAACACTCGGGATCTAGAGGTAATCGATGTTGTACAATGTCGGAACTCAAACCGGGCATATCTTGGTACGACCAAGCAAAGATGTCTTGGTAGTCTCTTAGCAGGGTTATTAATTCTCCACGGATAGGTGCGGTAATACCTGTGCCTATCTTTACTTCCCTTTTTCCACTGCCAATTCCCAAGTCTACTAGTTCTGTTTCTTCTTGATGAGGCCCCATTTCTTGGTCCTCATGGGCGACTATCCTTTCTAATTCTGGGGGAAGTCTCACATCCTCGTTCCCTTCATCTTCCGTTTGATTCGTTTCTTGCTCGAAGTTGATAGGCGGGTCCCAGGTATTAGTACCTTCGGGGGACTCATCATCGGATCTGCCGTTTCAGAAATAAAGAAGTAAACATGCAAATGGATGAGAATGGGTAGAGACGTAGGAACAGATGAAGAAAGATCCTTGTATTATAAATTCAAAAACAAAAGACACAAAGCCTTAACAAAAGAAAAACTCTAAAGCCTAGGCCCAACTATAGAGCTTTTAAAACCGTAAAGGTTTACATTATGCTCGTCGCGTAAATGCCTGGGCGTTCTTCCACTCGCCAATTTCCCAGCTGGAAATCAGGAGGGCATGGTCGTACCAAATCCAATGTACTCGGAACACCATCTTCGTATATCGCGACCACTTGACCTTCGTCCCCCAGACCCGTGCTTATAAAGTTCCTACTTATGTGGCAGGGTGGGCTTCCTTCACCTTCTTGTCTCAACCGCGAGTTTTGACTACCGCTCTTCCTTCCCGCGATGCTTCTCTTTATATCTGCCTGAGTGGGCTTATAGCCTAACCCATACTTCCCACGATTTCCTTTGGCGTTTATCAGGCTAGTTATGCCGCCGTTGTCTTTGCCTAAACCCATCCCGGGTTCGTAACCGTTCCCCAACATAACTCGGGCCATCATTACGGCTGCATCAGACAGGCAAGCTTGCCCAGAGAAGGAATCCACGGAGGAAATGCTTACCACCTCAAAAGACTGGAAAGCGGTTTCTAATGACTCCTCTGCGGCCTCCACATAAGGCATAGAGGATGGGCAGCTCACCAAGATGTCTTCCTCGCCTGATACGATGACCAGATGCCCTTCCACTACGAATTTCAACTTTTGGTGGAGTGTAGAGGGAACAACTCCCACTGAGTGGATCCACGGACGCCCCAACAGACAGCTGTAGGGGGGTTTAATGTCCATTATTTGGTAGGTAACTTGGCATGTGTGAGGGCCTATCTGTACTGGGAGGTCGATCTCTCCCCTAACCTCTCGGCGGGTGCCATCGAAGGCACGAACCACCATTGAAC
This sequence comes from Glycine soja, assembly GCF_004193775.1. Lineage (NCBI taxonomy): Eukaryota > Viridiplantae > Streptophyta > Magnoliopsida > Fabales > Fabaceae > Glycine > Glycine soja. The sequence goes on along the minus strand of NC_041014.1, from coordinate 7,891,131 downwards.
TCGGCTTTAGGTGGGAGGCATTGAATGGTAATTTCTCCAAAGTGCTCTTAGGCATCACATTTAAACTGGAACCATTATCGATGAGCACCTTGGCTACGATATGGTCCATACACTTGACTGATACGTGTAAAGCTTTGTTATGCCCTCTCCCCTCGACGGGGATTTCTTCTTCGGCAAAGGCGAGATAGTTGTTGGCAGTGATATTATTGACCAGCCCTCCGAAACCTTTTACCGAGATGTCTTGGGCCACATGGGCCTCGTTCAAAACCTTCACTAGCAGAGCCCGATGAGGCTCGGAGCTCATGAGTAACTCCAACAGCGAGACCCTGGCCGGGGTTTTGTTGAGCTGCTCGATAACCTTGAATTCGCTCTGCTGAATTATACGGAGGAACTCGCTGGCTTCCTCTAGCGACACCTCCTTTTTACCATAACCATCCTTTTTCTCCGGAAGACCTTTTACCAGGATATCTTTATTCGAAGTGAGGGGTGCTTCGTCATCTTGTTCCTGGGGTGCAAACACACAACCGCTACGGGTCACACCACTCAGTCCCGTGATATTTGTTACCTTAGCCGACAACGAGCTGACGTCGGTGGCTTCTTCTTCCTTCCCCCTCGGAGGTGTATATCTCCATGGGACTGCGTGGCTATTTTGGTACGGGAAAGGAATAGGTTTAGCTGCCAAGGGGTGTCCGGGCTTTTGCGAAGCTGTGCCCTTGGTGAAGTATATCACCAAGGGTTTGGGCTTTGCAACAGTGCTCCCATCCGTGGATTGCATGCATATGTGCTGCTCCTCTCTTCCTTCACTGCCAACTTCTAGTCGACCTTGATCTATCATCCGCTGTAACAATTCCTCTACTCCCAAACACGTTTCCATGTCATGCAGCTCGCCGGAATGCAGCAAACAGGAATCCTCCTTACGCCCACTATGGGGAATCACACCTCCCTTTTGTAGGGCCTTAAAGATAAACCTCCTAGGGGTTGCCACATCCCTTAAAGGTTTAGACCTGTGCGGCCTATCGGACTCAATGGCATTAACCGCTCCCCCTCCATGATTGGCGAGCGGGTTGGTTTTCACATTGGGCCGATCCTCTTGGAAAGTCAGCCATCCCGCATCTATCAAATGTTGGACCTTGTGTTTAAAGGCCAAGCATTTTTCAATGGAATGCCCTGGGGCACCCCCATGGTACTTGCAAGTCGCGTTAGGGTCATACCACTTTGGGAAAGGGGGTTGGAAGACCTTTCCGGGAGTTACCACGGCCAATTGGTTGGCGATGAGGGACGGCAAGAGGTCTTCATACGTCATTGGGAGTGGGGTGAATTCTTGAAATGGCCTCGGAGGGAAGTTCCTTATTGCGTTGGAATTGCCGGCCGGGCGAGTTGTGTTTGGAGTTGGAACTAGGGGAGCTTCCCTCTGGGTGGGTGCCTTAGGCTGCACAGGTGCTGAACTAGAGGCGTTCCCGGTGTGAGCCGAGAAGCTTGGGTGATGTTGCGCGTACTGATGGGTACCATGAGGTGCCTGCGGGGGTTTGACCCATGCGAGCGTTGAAGAGACAACATGGGTATCTCCTTCCTTCCTTTTTTCCCCCGTTGTCCCGATTCTTTTGGCATTCGCACTCGTGGAGGAAACGTAATCGAACTTTCCTCTTTTCAATCCTACCTCGATTCTTTCCCCGACGAACACTAGGTTCGCGAAGCTGGACGACATGTAACCTACTAGCTTCTCATAGTAGAACACTGGCAACGTGTCTACCATCATAGTGATCATCTCTCTCTCGACCATCGAAGGAGCCACTTGTGCTGCCAGTTCTCTCCACCGCTGTGCATATTCTTTAAAGGTTTCGCCCTCTTTCTTGAACATATTCTGCAGCTGAGTGTGATCGGGAGCCATATCGGAATTATACTGATATTGCCTTAGGAAGGCAATAATCAGATCCTTCCAAGTACGGATACGGGAAGCTTCCAAATTAGTGTACCAAACTACCGCAGCTCCGGCCAAGCTATCTTGAAAAAAGTGTATTAATAGCTTCTCATCCTTAGAGTGTGCGCCCATCTTGCGGCAGTACATCTTGAGATGGTTCTTGGGACAAGTCGTCCCTTTATATTTGTCGAAGTCCGGTACTTTGAACTTCGGGGGGATAACAACATCGGGTACTAAGCAGAGATCCGTCATGTCTGTGAACGGATAGTCACCGAATCCTTCTATGGCCCTCAGTCTCTCCTCGAGGAGATCGAGCTTCCTCCTTTCCTCAGTTGCCGGGGGCGATCCTTCCATGGACAAAACTATTGGTTGTGCTGTGATGTTGGGCTGAGGCAACGTGCTGGGTGCCGGCCCTTCGGGGATCGGGGGATAGAACTCGACATCCCTGCGAGCATAGTCTTGAGGGTCTTCGTGGACCTCGTCGGGCTGTTAGGGAGGCTCTCTTTCAAGGACGGGAGAAGCAATATGGCCCGCATCGTCTTGCAGGACAGGTGGTGAGTAGTTGGGCGGCAATCCATAAGGGTAAGCCGCTCGGTTGTATCCCAGATGAGGGTTGCCGTCATGCCCTAGCGTGTTCCTTCCCCGCCCTACTATGTTTGAGGGAGGATGACGTGCGGTAGCCAAGAGAGTTGGGTCTGCTTTGGCAGCCGAACTGACAGCGGCAGCGGTGGCCACGTTTTTCTCCATGAGCTGCCTCATTCCTAACATGGCCTCCATCATGGAAGCCATTTGTTCTTTCAGAGTCGACATGTCGGCTTTCATCTGTTCCTGTGTCTCCTCTTGATCACCCATCGTTCTAGATTTGGATCTGGTGCGATAGGGATGCCTTGCGGCGCGTTTAGTTATGGTGTTTTTCCCTAAAAAACCAAACGTGAGGAGTGGGTAAAGAAAGAAAAAATGCATGCTAGAGATGAAATGCAAGAGTGATTTGATTCGCACAAGCTTTTTGGAGTAGAAACATGGGACCAACTCATTTTATTTCAAAAAAAAGTCGTATCTAGTCAAGATCTGAGAGACCATACAAGTTTCCTAGCGGTTTCTAATTATATGGGCCATTAAGTCTATCATATGCTGACAATAGCCGAGAAGCCCATGAATTTCTTCGGGGGCGGAGTAAGTGTTCGCCATTGCCTTGGCCTTGGCTAACAATCGGGGAAGTTCTTGACTCTCGTTCAAGGTAAGAGCAAACCGATCCATCCACATGGTTGCCTCTTGGTGTAAAGAGTCGATCACCCTTCCTCTAGCCTCTTTTTCCGCGTATACTTGGGCATACTCGTCCGCGACCCTATGCTCGTGGGCCGTGGCTAGACTTAACTCTTCTTGGTACTTGGCGATGATAGCTAGCATGTTGGTCTCCGTCTCGCATAAACGCTGAGACAAGCTCCTTTTGGACCTCGAACAGGCAACTAACTCCTCTTTCAAGACCATGCTATGTGCTCGCGACTGGTCCCTCTCTTCCCTTCGCAGCTTGAGTTCACTGTTGCTACCCCACAGAGCTCCGTGAAATTTTTTACGGCCATACTCTTCCTTGCGAGCCTTCTTGGTCTCTTGTTCAAGGGCTTTTGCGGTAGTTGCATTCTCTTCCCGTAATCCAGCGCATTCCTTCCGGATGTGTGTAGCGGCTAACTTGAACTTCTCCTTGGCAAGTTTCGCCTTTCCTAACTCGTATTTGAGAGCTTGGACTTCTTCGTCTTCTTCCGGTGCTTCAAAACTGTCTTCGCTGACGACTTTTAACTTGGCGAGCCAATCTAAACCTCGTATATGAACTTTTAGCCATTCATGATAACCACCAACGATGCCGTTACGAATGCCCCTAAGTTCTTGATCTTTCCTTAACGGGGTTTCCCATGCCTTATGGATTCTTTGCATAGCCTTGAAATTTTGCGCGCCGAAATCCCTTACAAGGAAAGGAGACATGCTTTCTTCCATCGGTGCTCCCCTCATGGGGTACCCTAGTTGTCTTATAGCGAGCGCGGGATTGTAGTTAATACAACCCCTCGTTCCTATTAGCGGAATGTTTGGGTACCCTTTACATGAGAAAAGGACTCCCTCCTTTCCTTCCTTCCATCGGGGGAACCAATTGATTGTTCTACCTCCTACACCAGCCAAAAGTTGGTCCCAATCTATTCTTCTCTTTTCAGCACACGAGCGATGGCTTTGGAGCGGACATGGATGCCTAGTGTCTTGCAGGAACAGGTGCGAAACCAACCAAACACAAAGAGCGGGCAAGCAACAGATGATCCGTGCGCTACTCTTCTCGCACCTTCGGTCAAATGTATCAAATAAATCTGCCAAGACAGCTACCACCGGACTTTCCTTGCTATGGTGGTATGCAAGGAAAGTGTCGATTGCTGCTAGGTCCACCAAACCATCTATGTTTGGAAAGACGACGACCCCAAAAATTAGCAATGCTAACACATCCATAAACGGGACCCAATCTCCTTGACTTGCCATATCCCTCGCCTTATCTTCTAGGTACTTCCGTGGTAGGCCCGCTATGCCGTTTCGAGTCTGTTTTACGCGGTCCAAACCTCTTGTTGAATCCTTGACCACAGTTGCAATTCTGCTCAAAGAGGGGAGACACCCGGAGAAAAGATATGGTTTTCTTCCCCCGAGAGGACATCCTAGAATCTCCTCAAATTCTTCAATGGTTGGTACCAATTGGAAGTCCCCAAACGTGAAGCATCTCAAAGGCTGGTCGTAGTATTGGGTGAGTGACGCAATGGCCTCTATGGATACCTCTGCTATGGTCAAATCTAAGATCTTTCCGTAAGTCTTGCGGAAGGCTTGCATTTAGAGAGGTTCCATCAACCGCCCTAATTCCTTGATGCTGGTGGTATCTAGGCCTTTAACCTTGACTTGGTAAAACCTCTTGCTGGTTTGATTTGTCCCCATGCTTACTAAAGTGAGACAAAAAGCTGGTGCAAATCAAAACTCTGACATCTCATGGGTGGAATGGATGAATGCATGAAGGAATGCATATGACACAGATGTATTTTAGGAACGCGGGAGCCCGGGGAACTATCCCCTTCTTAGACACAACGTCTAGGGGTAGCAAAGTGCCCCAACGCATGTATTTAAGACGGTGACCCGGACCCTCGGTTGATTTGTCTATAGAGGGGATCAAGACAGAATCTGTGTGCGATGCATATGCAAAAAGGTGCAATACGGGAATGCACACAGTATGACAATACTTACTGAATATAAGCAAAAGGGTATATGATACTTATGCATGGCAGTGAAAAAATGGCACGTAGCGTGTTTGCTCCGTGCCCCTATTTAAGGGACCTATAAGGGAGAGAGCTAACTAGGCTTTTAGTGATAACCCCCAAAGTAGTCATATCTCTCTTGATGGTTTCTAGAGGTATCATCCCCTTCGAAGAACATACAGCAGCAGTAGGGACTACTAGCAACAGTATGTTTTCAATGAGAAAAAATCTAGATGAGGGTTCACTGTAATCAAGCAAGTCGGGGACCTAGCATGATCACAGATTCACCTCCACTCCTTATGTTCCCATGAACCCGGGTATAGGGCCCTTTTTCAACTCACAGTGTGTGCAAATAGTGTTTGGTGTTCGTGTGCATCAAATGAATAAATATTTACCTCATGCATACATTTAAAAAATGCACTAAAAGCAACAAAGAGTTTATATACACAAGAACATAAGACAAATAATGGGAAACCAATCAAAGGAGAAAGTCATGATAAAACATTGCACAAGATTAAATGGTCTAACTCTCTAAAAACAGTCCCCAGTGGAGTCGCCAACTGTCGCAACGTGCCCTTTTGCGGGTGGGCGACGCGTGACTCGCGGGATGCGTGTTCCACGAAAGGAATACGCGCGGAGTCGCCACCAACGTTTATTTGAGGAAAACGTCAGAAAAAACGAAGGAAAACCAGTCAAAAAGAAAATTCTAAGTTCGGGAGTTGTATTTACGCTTGAGGAAGGTATTAGCACCTCTCACGTTTGTCTCGAAGGACAACAGCCTTTAATCGAATGTGCAAACATGACTTTGATTTTTTATGTTCCCTTTTATGTCTTTTATACCCTTTATATTTTTTTCTTTTTTTTGTGGTCGACAAGGGTGTTCCCCTTTGCTCCTACGTATTCCTCAATTATGATGGGGAAATCAGACCTACGTAGTTCTTGCTTATGCGTGAATCAAGTGATTCTTTTTTACTTAAAAGGTGATCATTTTAAGGTGTTGGACCTTGAAAATGATCCATTTTACTTAGTAAGAAACAAAAATGATAAACTTTCAAAATCCTATTTTTGTGGACGAGCTTGACTAGGCGAGTCGATTTTAGCCTTAGTTCCACTTTAGTTATTTAGTCAATTCAATTAAGAATGAGAAATCCCAAAGAGAAAACGTCCGATTGATTTTTCGCTTTATTTTACTAAAAGGTACTTTTTATTATTATATTATTATTTACCTCTTTTTTTTTTTATTTCCAACGTGGTTGCGGCACGACCGATCGGTCGGAATTCATTTCAACCAAAGTTAACAAATGATACAATTCAAACGATCGGTGGAAATTTATTTTATTTTTAGATTAAGCGAGAAATGACTTAAATAAATGGCTTAAGCACGTCAAAAGGGGGTATAAAAAGTAAATGAAAACGAGAATAAAAATACATGAAACCAAATGTGGACCACCACGGGTACATAGAATGAATTAAAAAGCTTGGTTTGAGGTACTTACCCGTTGAAGACTGAAGAACGATGAAGAACGTCGAAGAACGGTCGAAAACCTTCGCGAAATCACTCACGGAAACGTTACGGAAGTGCCTCGGCTTGGATTTTCTTCACGAAAACAATTTTTCTAAGCAAATTCGAAAGAGAGAGAAGTGCCTAAGGGGCTGAACCCTTTTCTACTTCACTTCTCCCCCTATTTATAGAAAATTGGGGGAGAAGCTTGCCACCCAGCTCGCCCAGGCGAGCAAGGTTGCTTCCTCCAGAAGCAACAGCCTTCTGGAGGAATCTTCTGGAGGGCCCAAGTGGGCCTGGTTGCTATTTGCACCCCTATTATTACTAAATACACCCCCTTGCTCTTTTTTAGTGATTCTTTTTTCGTAAAGTTACGGAAACTTACGGATTTCGCAACGATACTTGTTTTCTTTCCGTAATGTTACGGAACCTTGCGGATTACATAATCATCCCCTTTCTTGACTTACGGAATGTTACGGAACCTCACTAATTGTGCAACGATGCTTCCTTTTGATTTTCGGTGTGTCACGGAACCTTACGGATTATGCATCAATACCTGCTTTTGACTTCTGGCATGTCCCGGAACTTCACAAATTGCCTAATGATGGGTGCCAAGCACCTAACAAGGACCAAAAAAAAGTTTCATGCCACCAAGCAAAGGTCCCCGGACGAAATTAGGGTATGACAACCTCCCTCCTTTTGTTGAAAAAATGGCTTCCAAGGCTTCCGTAAAATTTCCGAAAACTTTGGGTGAGCATATTTCACTTTATATTGGTGAAAGGGAAGAGGAAAAAGAAGAAAATCAAGTCCTATATG